>NC_059361.1:16523409-16837045 GCF_019703515.2 Myxocyprinus asiaticus
CTACATCATTTCTGATTAAGTCATCTGATCCAGGAAAGCTAACATGTTTTCAGCCAGATTGCACATTATATGCTGTGTGCACATTGTGCTTCGTGTGGATTATCTAATGATCTATGCATCCAATTACATTGTGTACATTTTAACGAGAATCCCCTCCTCTAAGTAATGGTATGTGATATTTTATGTTATGTTTATTTTTTGTGAAGTTATAAGCAAAAATGCAGCTTATAAGCAACACCTATTTACATGTAACATTTATATCAAAGACACTTACTTAGCTGCTTAACTACAGATACTTAGCTATTACTCACTATATTTTTGTCTGTCAGTAAAACAAATAGGCTGGCTGTATTCTACTCTTTGAGAACTTCCCAAGACATATGACACATGGCTATTTGATCAGTTTTATGTTTTCAATGATTACAATAACATGTACAGTGAAAAATTATGAATAAATTATAAAAACGGAACATTTCTGAATTTGTCTGCAAATTTCAAGCACTTGTTCAGTTTTGGTCATAATGCCTACATGCATTGTAGCTTATAGGCTTTAAAACGATACCTATTTTGTGTTGGTCAAGACTGTAGTTATTAATATTTTGATAATTATTTTTAATGATTAATTACTTTAGATCAAATGGTGCCTTGGTAGATAATAGGGATCCTATTAAAACTATCACATTTTGTTTCTGAAATTTGAATGATATTTTTAAATCTTGTTGATAATAATAATTTTTATTTAGTGACCCCCAAAAAGTATTTGGACACTTACTTTAAGCCACACTTTAAAATTCATGAAATAAATAAACAGACAATAGATATACAGTTCAAAATGAAGACAAAAAGTATTTGGACTTCCTGGTTGAACATGCATGTGCATCCATGGCATGCTGTCGATTACCACAGAAAATAATTAGTTCCTTAGTTGGTAAAAAATAAATAAAAAAATCCACTTACAAGAGAAGTCTACATAACATCTATTAAGTATATAAATCCACTTGCAAGAGACATGACTATGCCAATGTTGTATAAAGGGCTCTGTATGTGTGTTTCAGTATGTATGTCTGTGTATGCATGGGTGTTTGTATTTGTGTGCATTGTGAGTATAGACATATATGTTAAAGGTTGGTGTGTCTGATAGAGTGAGAAATGACAGGTACACAGCATGTCATGAGGTGACTGCCATCTACTGGACATTTTAAGGAGCACACTCTGCTAACAAATATCTATGTTACAGTTACAACCAATGTTTTTGCAGTATATAGGACACAAAAGGCCTTTGGGCCACACAAACTATCTCTCAACTCACACACACTCAGATACATAGCCCTCAGTATAAACATATATATAGTATATATACATTAGCCCCAAAAAATATATGGAAATTTAAGCCACACTTTATAAATGTATTTCAAGTATATAACAAATATCAAACCAGT
This sequence comes from Myxocyprinus asiaticus, assembly GCF_019703515.2. Lineage (NCBI taxonomy): Eukaryota > Metazoa > Chordata > Actinopteri > Cypriniformes > Catostomidae > Myxocyprinus > Myxocyprinus asiaticus. The sequence continues at coordinate 16,524,849 of NC_059361.1, forward strand.
GGCGTTTATTTTAAAGAGATAAAGCACACATTTACTTTCAAGCAAAACTTTAACAAATAATTTGTTAGTTTTCTATTTATAAAACAATTTAAATATTGTAAATCAAAACAAAAGCATTTGGAGACTTTTGGTTGTCAAATTTAGTGGAACACATGCATAGTCAATGTGATAACCTACACCTTACTCTGCTAGGACAGCTGTGTGAACTGAGGGACTGACTTCATATTACATCCAGTAAAAATTACCCTGCTGGGAGCAATTGGTTAAAAGTAATTGCAAAAAAAAAAAAAAAAAAAGGCCCAAAAAGTGAAGTTCTGAAAAAAGGTCCATCACCATGTGTTTGCAGATGCCACTTGCTTTAAAATTTTATATCTAATGCAATGTCATTTAAGTGTGACAAAATAGTTCTAATGTTTTTGGGGGGCACTGTGTATACAGTATTTCACCAGTGGTGCCTCTCGTGATCAATTAACAACAAATGAATCGGTCCCACCTTATATTAGATGTCTTTAACTACTATGTTTGTACTTAAGCATTTAATACAATTTATGTATTATTTACGTACGCATTGTTGCATTGTACTTACATTTAGAGTACCTGCATTTAATTACATTAGTAGTTGCACTGTTAACTTCTATCCCTAAACCTAACCCAACCCTTACCCTAAAACCTATGTCAAAAAACCTAAACCTACCCCTAGTCCTTGTAGAACTTTACTGGTTGTTTAGACCAGTGTTACTATCAGAAATAACTGATAATTATTTCTTTAGTTATTAATTAATAGTTAAATTAATTAATTGAATCTAATTCATTAAAACCTCATATGGGGCTCCAGTAAACGTAATGCACTATATCAATTAATAATTAATACAATGCAGTCAATAAACTTCCGACTTACAACTACAAACTAAACAGTGATATGATTAGATATGGAAAACAAAATAATCCTATAACACATGAGGGTGTGTGTGTGTGTGTGTGTGTGTGTGTGTGTGTGTAAGGAGGGATGCGCACAAAATGGCGGACGTGACTCTCGTGGAGAGTATGTCACGCGAGACTTCCGGCCAGAGAATATGGCCGCAAATGTGGGCGGAGAGAAACCAGTCAATGGTAGCTTAGGGACAAAGCTGAGCTTTATCACAAAGCTATCTACTAGCCAAAAATGTGTGCGAGAATGTTTGTGAGGGGTCGCACGTGTGTGTGTGTGTGTGTATTACGAGAGAGAAAGAGAGAATTAAGTGACGGCCCCAAAGCCGATTTCACGATCGTGGGAGAGAAAGCAGCTGTTAGTTTATCACTCAGAGACGCAGTGGACGGCTCGTAAACCATCCCGCGGTCTTTGATTCTTTAATGGATAAACTCAGTTTGCCGGTCTCACCCGCGATGGCAGAAATGCACAACAGTCCAATGTGGTTGGACTACAATACAGCAAATCAAATTCGTGATAATTAATACCCTGAGTATTAATAATGAGCAGACATGGCGGTCCGTAAACTGTACAAGCAATAACCTTGAAACACAAGAATAACACACTATAATATTCTATCTCTGCCCAGACGTAAACCTCTGAATCGCATGAAATGGACGCAGAATGTGTGTTCATCCGTCCTTTAACTCCGACTCGGTTCCTCGAGGCTCGGGTGATGACGGGAGGCCGTTTCCTCGCTCTGTCGGTGGGCGATACAGCTGCTGATTCTCAGCGGGCTGGCGGAGAAATCAGCAACGTCGACTTGATTGCAGATGGAAGAGAAATCTTTTCTCTCTTCACTTCTGCAGGCAAACGGATGAAGATGCGGATTGCTCGGCGGTCTCCTTCGGATCCGTTTGAGTGTTTGGTGGAACACAGAGTAATCTCAACTCGTCCAGCGAGATGGAGATTGTATGGCCACATTTTCAAGTCGGACGTTACTTCCTTGTGCCACGAGGCTGCACCTGAGAGCAGTGATGAGCTGCGTCTACACACGGCGAGCAAAGTTGCTGGAAGCAAATCCCGGAAGCATTTCAGAAGTATTTCTACTCCTGATGATGTCATGGTTGAGGTGCGTTCTGTCGTGTGCCTCATCCAATAGGAGCTGAGAGTTTGATCCTTTAGTGAGCAAGGCTTCATGGGATTTGTAGTCTGTTTTGGACTCCTTTTGTTTGATTTTGGCACGATTTTTATCAGTACAATTTATGACTTGGTTTGTGGGGGCCTGAGTTAGGTTTTACGACTGTGTTAGGCCTGCCTTTGTCTACTATCTGAATACATGAGGCCCAACATCCTAAACCTACTCGTCCCTCAACCTCAGCTGCAGCAAATGTGAATCTTGTCAGTACACAGTAGTTAAAAACGGCAATATAAAATGTGACAAATTAATCTATTTGTTTTTTAATATTTTGTACCCATAGAATAGAAATAGTGGTCTACCATTATCCTGAAAAAAAGGTGAGACCTGGAGTGAAGTCTTTCCTGAGAAACCTATGTGGTACCAGCTGCTCTATAAATAAGCACTGCACAATTTTTTGTCATATATTGAGCTCTGGGTGAGAGAGAAAGACAGAGATGTGGATAACTCTATATATATGTATTTATCTGTCCTTTAACTGTATCTGTGTAGCTTCAATCCTCAGCTCACACACTTGTCAGGGTGTCATGGAGATGCACTGGCCATCTGTGATGTTATGAACTGGCAGCCGAGCTCTGACGGGTCGATCATTGTCCACACAGCTGGTGTGGTAGATGAAGGGGTGGCAACAAGGAAGGTGCTCTCACTGGATGAGGATGCATTATTCTGGAACTCTTGAGATGAAGAAAGTAACTAACACTGCTGTTTACTTTCTGGCTTCAGAACAGCTTTAACAGAACTATTTTATCCATATGATTAATAGTCACTAATAATAATACTTTTCAGAGTGTATATTTGACAGATACATATATCACTGTTTTTATTACAAATCCTTTAGCCCCCACGGTCAGTGTGTAGTGAGAGCTGAACCCTAACCCTAACCCATCAATAATGTTTCAAAATGCAATGATAAATTAACCCAAAATGACGTATTCATTCCCAAGGAGGTTCATGTAGCACCTCCTGCTCTATAGAAAAAAAAATGGTGCACAGTCCTTATAATAAATTATGGCATTGAGAGGGTGAGTGGGTCATACAGTGTTAAAGCAAGAGAGATGTGGATCACTCTAAACATCTACATGTATCTGTTCTTTACCTGTATCTCTTCTTCTTTCATCCCCAGCTCAAACTCCTGTCAGCTGCAAGGACACTTCAAGTTGAACGGGATGTACCAGGATGGAGACTTCATCATTGGGGGCTTGTTTGAGGTTCAGAACCTCAAAGTGTTCCCAGAACTGAGCTTCAAAGCGGAACCAGAACTACCAGACTGTGAGGAGTGAGTCTGGACAGCACAGGATGAGAACAGCTATGCCGAATCAAGAGTCTAAAATAAGATTTGGCTTATTTAAAAGAAGAAAATGATTACAATAGAAAGGATGATAGAGCTAGTTCACAATATATATATATATATATATATATATATATATATATATATATATATATATATGATTATTTGTACTCTGTGACTTCTTAAATTTAATCTGCTGAACTGATATTGTGTTGATATCATGACAACGATATCAATCATATAATTCTTTTGTTGCTTTTTCTAGATTCTATTTGGCAAGTTTCCAACAGGCACAGACCATGGTTTTTGCCATAAATGAGATCAATAATAATCACAACCTGCTGCCTAACATCACACTTGGTTACCAAATCTATGACAACTGTTTAAGGCTTGGAGTGGCATTCAGGGCTGCAATAGATCTTATTAGTGGGTCAGAAGAGTCCTTCTCTGACCTCAACTGCACTGGCCCACCCCCAGTGATTGGAATCATAGGAGATCCAGGTTCCACACAGTCTATTGCAATTTCCAGTGTCCTGGGGCTGTTTCGAGTGCCTATTGTAAGATATATATTTTCAATAAAAATTATATTTCTAAATAATGGTTTGTAAATAATTGGAAACTTGTTATTTAAAGTTATTCTTGTGTTATTGCTTCGTATTACTACCTAAACAGGCAGTGTAAAATTACTAGTGTAGCCAAGACTTACTTGCCTTCCTTTGCCCTCACTATTTCTCTCTCTTTCTCTCTCTCTCTCTCTCTCTCTCTCTCTCTCTCTCTCTCTCTCTCTCTATCTCTCTCTCTCTCGCTCTCTCTCTCTCTCCTCCCATTCTTTGTTTCTGCTACTTTAAATTTAGGTTAGTTACTATGCCACCTGCTCCTGTTTGAGTGACAGGAATAAGTATCCTTCCTTCTTCAGAACTATTCCCAGTGATGCCTTCCAGGTGCGGGCTATGGTCCAGATCTTGAAGCATTTTGGATGGACCTGGGTTGGCCTGCTCTACAGTGATGATGACTATGGCATCTATGCCGCTCAGTCCTTCCACCAAGAGATGCAGCTGTTTGGGGGGTGTGTTGCCTTCTCTGAGATACTGCCTTATGATAACAATCACAGAGATATTCAACGGATAGTAGAGGTTATTCAGACCTCTACAGCCAGGGTAGTTGTGGCATTCTCAACCGATCTGTTATCACTGATGGATGAGTTGTTGTTGCAAAATGTGACTGGCAAGCAGTGGATTGCAAGTGAGGCTTGGACCACCACACCTGTTCTGCACACACCACATTATCTGCCCCTACTGGGGGGCACACTGGGCATTGCCATCCGTCGTGGAGAGATTCAGGGACTTTGTGACTTTCTGCTACACCTCCGTCCCGACAACAATCCAAAAAACAGTATGAAAAAAATATTCTGGGAGAACATGTTTGGGTGCAAGTTTGATGTTAGAGGTAAAAAGGTAGAACAAAAGCAAGAACAAGGGAGAAAGGTGTGTACAGGGCAAGAGGATCTGAGCAGCACAGACACAGCTTACACTGATGTATCAGAGCTGAGGGCCTCCTATAATGTGTATAAGGCAGTATATGCCATGGCACATGCCCTCCATGATCTGATGCAGTGTGAGGAGGGGAGAGGGCCATTCAGTGGGAACAGCTGTGCTGACATAAACAACCTGCAGCCCTGGCAGGTAAGACAAATGGGTACAGAATTAACACTTTTCAGTTACAGAGCAAATTCTTACAAATTACACTAAATATGATATAACATATCTTACATATAATATATGCCCTGTCTGTAACCTGAGCAGGTAGTCCATTACCTACAAAAAGTGAACTTCACCACAGGCTTTGGGGATCATGTGTCATTTGATAAGAATGGCGATGCCCTAGCCATCTATGATGTGATGAACTGGCAGCCAAACTCTGACAAGTCGATCATTGTTCGTACAGTTGGTGTGGTGGGTGAAGGAGCAGCAACAGGGAAGGTGCTCACACTGGATGAGGATGCATTATACTGGAACTTTGAGACAAAGAATGTAATTAAAAATTAATGTTCCTTGGTGACGATGTGTAGTTAGAGCATTTACAAATAATAATAATATAAGTAATATCCAATTGCCTGATGAGTACCAATAAATAAAGTATTTTGCAGTGTTAAAAGCCATATTACTAAGCCTGGTCGACACTTCGCTGAAACTCTCTCAGACACAAACATGAATATACATAAAGATCATTTGAAATATTACAAAAAATTAGCACATTTAAGTATATGTTAAAACACCCATAAATATCACTATTTTAATGAGTGATAACACATGATGTCACCATTAGCCCCCGCGGTCTGTGTGTAGTGAAAGCTGCCCTCCAGGCACCAGACGAGCTACGAGGAAGGGCCTTCCTGTCTGCTGTTTTGACTGCCTGCCATGTGCAGATGGTGAGATTTCTTATACAACAGGTGGGGAGATTCATTGTCTACAAATTAAACTACTGTATATGAACAGGATTATTGGATAATGTTCATTACCATTATACTTTACTTATGTTTTCTTTTTCTGCTTTCACAGATTCAACAGAATGTGTGGTGTGTCCAAATGAGTTTTGGTCCAGTCCAGAAAATGATCGTTGTGTTCCCAAAGAAGTGGAGTTTCTATCCTACAAGGATCCATTAGGCATCTCCCTGACCACTGCCTCCCTTTTAGGCACTAGTTTCTGTGCTGTTGTGATGGTTATCTTTGCACATCACCGCAACACTCCAGTGGTGCGTGCCAACAATTCAGAGCTCAGTTTCCTGCTGCTGTGGTCACTTAAACTCTGTTTCCTGTGTGTGCTGCTGTACATTGGCCGACCGCAGTTGTGGACATGTCAGTTAAGACATGCTGTGTTTGGCATTAGCTTTGTCCTGTGCATCTCCAGCATCCTGGTCAAGACCATGGTGGTAATAGCTGTGTTCAAGTCATCTCGACCTGAGGGTAAAGCTACCTTAAAGTGGTTTGGGGCAGCCCAGCAAAGAGGCACAGTTGTGGCTCTAACTACTACACAGGTAGCAATATGTACAGTCTGGCTGTCAACTGCATCCCCCACACCCTATAAAAACAGCCAGTATATCAGCTCCAAAATAGTGTATGAATGTGCTATCGGCTCAGAGGCTGGATTTTGTATGCTGTTGGGCTACATTGGTCTGCTAGCAGCAGTAAGCTTCCTGTTAGCATTCATGGCAAGGAAACTTCCAGATAATTTTAATGAAGCGAAGTTCATTACCTTTAGTATGTTGATCTTCTGTGCTGTGTGGATTACATTCATCCCAGCATATGTCAGCTCACCAGGGAAATATTCAGTGGCTGTGGAGATTTTTGCCATTCTAGCTTCCAGTTTTGGAGTACTGTTGGCCATATTTGCACCAAAGTGCTACATAATTATATTACACCCAGAAAGAAACACTAAAAAGGCCATTATGGGTCGAGTAACACAAAAGATTTAATTTTACTTGTAGACTAAGAATCCTGTTGAATATGTGTGCTTAATCATAAAATGTCGACTTGCTTCAAGTGTATTTTTAAAATGTATTTATTCTCTCACAGGTTTTTTAGGTTCTTTTGACAAGTTTTGAATTGTAACAGTTTAGAAATGGTTGTAATGTTTTAGAAAGATTTAATAATTTTAAATGGAAACATAAGGCACCCTAGATTTGTATTTGGAAAATACATAACAATTCATCTACTTTTCTTTCTCTGTCCATGAGAATAATAAAATCAATAATGGTGAAACTTGTGCCCTATACTGTATATCCTATATAGAATACAGATTAATATAGATTATTTTATTTCGCTGTGCCACTGTGTGTGTTTAAATGTGCAGTATATGTATGGATTTCAGTGTTAAGTAGCACTGAAGAAAGAAGCTGTGGGGAGTGCACAGAGCCATAGTAATCAGCACCAGAGGTACAGGATGGGCCACATATGCATTACAAACAACAAAGTCCAATGCATGACTGCCATCTAGATGATATCCTGTGTAACACCCTGCCCATCATAAGACAATAGACTTTTGATGTAATTATAAGTGAGACTGAGTTAAAGAACTGCAAGTGCGACATTAATAGTGAAAAACTGCCTTTTTGACACATCAGCTCAGGTCTCTTATTCCAGTATCAATCAATAAATGTAATCAAATTTCCCAAGAAGGAAAACAGCTTAATAAACACACTAAGGGTGCATTCACACTGGCAGTTTTGTTCGAAAGCACAGTTCGCATGAAAAATTGGTAATGTGAAAGCTGTCAAGCGGACCGGGGAGCGCATCGCAGTACCGAACCCGAGACTACCTTAAGGAGGTGGTCTGAGTTCGGTTGCAATGGAACTGTAGCGCGATTCGCGTGAATGTGAAAGCAACTCGGACTCGGGTGTGCACTTCTTCAGGAAGTAAAGTAACCTGCGCATGCTTTTTAGCCGATGACGACATCTAAATATCTATCTATACACTTTATAAATACTATATATAAATACTATTATAGGTTAAAAATATAGGGTATAATAGGAGATGACAGTGGCGATAACTTCACCTTGGACACGAGCGTAAGCGTGCAGTGTAAACAAAGATGCAAATGAATTCCTTGCAATCAGCTATCTCCTCAAAAAACGCCGTTTGCAAGCAAGCAGCAAGCCGCCTTCCCCTGGACATCAGATGAGTTACACCATGAAGCGCACATATACGCAGTTGTCGTTCACTATGCTGTAAAAAATGGCACCAAAATAACAACCAAAAAAAAAATAAATAAAAAAAAAATAAAAGTATGATGAGTCGCCTTGTGTTCTCCATGCGTGTTTGTGATAACCTAAGACGAACGCAAATGGACCAGGGTTCGATAGAATCAAGTGAGTGTGAAACCAGACCAAAGCTGCAGGGGGCACCGGGAACAATCGCACTCGGAATCGGACCGCAGCAAACGTGCCCAGTGTGAAAGCCCCCTAAATAATGTTTTATTTGGATGGAAAATATAATTAGCTTAATATAAAAATGTCAAGCGGAAAGTACCCACCATGATAGATAAACAAACATGCATGTGTTTTTGTGTATGTGTGCGCATACTAGTGTTCTAAATCTGACGAAAAACCCCTTTGAGGACAAGACCTCATGTGGAAAACCGTTCAGTGCATACTATACATTAAATGATTTTTTTTCTAAAAATGCCAAAAGTTTTTAGAGTGTGGGTTAGGGTTAGTCTATAGTAACTGTAACTAGATAGGTACATTTTCTAGTTACAAATGTAAGTGGTGCTTGTCATGTCAAAACTCTGTGCCTTAATGTCACACCAAGAGCCTTGGTACACCCCCAGGTCAAAAGAGCCCACTCCCATGTTTCTATGACGCTTTAGGCTGTGTCGCATTTGGAAGGCTGCGTCCTCCGGAGGTCGCATTTGTCGGCCGCATACGTCATACACATATGTCTCGTTTCATAAGCGAGTAGGACACTTTGAATGCAGTCTTCGAATGCGACCTTCTTTCACGGGAATTCGGAGGATGCGTGAGGTGTATCCTTCGTGGGCACTCACAGCCCACAATTCTTTGTTTCAACGGAAATGTAAAAAAATAATAAAAAAATGATGCCAATTTCCCCGTAAATATGATGTTCACAAGCAAGGAATGTTAATACCCAAGTTGAAGTACCTCAGTAGATGGGTGCAGAGCATATTATATGCATAATTATATTAATATATAATTAAAATGAAGTATTAGACTAAAAGTACATCTGTAAAATCTAATTTCTTTTGTCTTTACATCATTATAACTCTCATATAATGTACCTCATACATTCCCTTCTAAAGGGACTTTGTTCCCTTCTCACTCAAAGTGCTCACGCTTGTTAAAGAGTGCCGTGCTGTCATAGCAACCATGTTACATTACGTTTCTGTTTTTCCTACGAAGGCCATCTCGTTTAAATGAGATTTGTTTAAAGGAGGACACTCGGTATACTGCAGCCTTCAAAAGGACGCGTCCTACCTAGCACGCAGCCTTCCAAACGAGACACAGCCTTAGTGTGGAAATATGGTGTTGTGGGTGGTTGCTAGGGCATTGCTAGGGATTCACATACTTACCAAGTGAAAAGAGGCCACCCCCAAGTCTCTACGATTTTCTGTTGTGGAGATATGAGCCCTCTGCCCCCTTTACAAGCACCTATTATGGTTTTTCAAATATTACCTTTCATGTAGTGTGTTACGTAGCTGTTTGTGCATGTAAAAAAGTCTGCAAAGTTTCAAAGATCAAAGTGCACAACAAATGGAGTTATTGACTCCCAAAAGAAAGAACCGATTCTGAACACCTGAAACGAGTCGTTAGTAATTCCAGACTAACCTACATAATTTGGGTAACAAAAACCCACCTCTGGTCTTCGCGAACAGCTTTGACCCGCCCTCAAACACTACACTAAGCGGTAGACCAATCACAACAGACTGGGACATCTGACCAGTCAGAGCAGAGTAGGCTCTCTGAAAGGAGGAGTTTAGAATGAATCCTTTAGAACGGATCATTGAACGAGTCTTTTTTGACACTGAAAAAAAAAAAAAGGTAATGCTGCAATTTAAATTATGGCAAATTAAAGTGTTTTTTGACCTTGGATGCACGTAAATCTATTGTATGAGACCTTTAAAACAAAATTAGGCACGTTTAAAAACCATAATAGGTGCTCTTCATGTGCCTTCTTGCCTGTTTTTTCACCCACTGGGTGGACATTGTATGCCCAATTGCTTATAAAAGTCATAGTACACCTCTCCTCATTAAGCTAATCAATTTGACACCTTATTCACAGTGTAAAGCAAACGGTGCAGAACAAGTTACACACCAAAGCTTTGGCAGAAAAAGAAGAATTGGTTTAGGGATTTTGGAAAATCCTTAAACAAAGGTCAGAGCAATAGAAACAGTGGTGACTTGCTAAAGCAAGCACCACTAAATAGAGTTACATAAAAACAGTAGACATTCTGCGTGTTGTACAGCAGTGTGTGTTTTTGAGACTATGAAAGCAAACAACAAAATAATTTATCAACCTGATCTGTCTACATCAATAATGTTTCAAAATGCAATGATAAATTAACCCAAAATGACGTATTCATTCCCAAGGAGGCTCATGTAGCACCTCCCGCTCCATAGTCAAAAAAATGGTGCACAGTCTTTATAATAAATTATGCATTGAGAGGGTGAGTGGGTCATACAGCGTTAAAGCAAGAGAGATGTGGATCACTCTAAACATCTGCCTGTATCTGTCCTTTACCTGTATCTCTGCTTCTTTCATCCCCAGCTCAAACTCCTGTCAGCTCCAGGGACACTTCAAGTTGAACGGGATGTACCAGGATGGAGACTTCATCATTGGGGGCTTGTTTGAGGTTCAGCATCTCAAAGTGTTCCCAGAACTGAGCTTCAAAGCAGAGCCGGAACAGCCCCAGTGTGAGGAGTGAGTCTGGACTGCACAGGATGAGAACAGCTAGCGAGCAAATAGTGTGAAAGAAACCCAAAATAAAATTGAAAAGGGAGACAATAATGTGGAAAAGTCTTTTGAATTTTTTTATTTGTATTTGTTACATGCATTGTACTGTATATTACATGTTCAGAATTCACTTACTGCATATCTAAAACAGTGTATACAATCTATGATAACTCTATAAGCAAGAAAACTGGAATTACTAAATGCAAATTATTTCATATTGTGAGTTTGTAATTCCATTGATTTATCTCTCTATGTATAAATATATCTCTTAAGTGTCACTGAATGTAAAAGTCTGAATTGTTTTATTTTTTTATTTTTTAGATTCTATATGTCGAGCTTCCAGCAAGGACAGACTGTAATTTTTGCTATAGAGGAGATCAATAAGGATCCCAACCTGCTGCCTAACATCACCCTCGGTTATCATCTGTATGACAACTGTTTAAAGCTTGTAGTGGCATTCAGGGCTGCCATAGATCTTATTAGTGGGAGAGAGCAGACCCTCTCTAACCTCAACTGCACAGGTCCACCACCGGTGATTGCTATTGTGGGAGATCCAGGGTCCACTCACTCCATTGCAGTTTCTAGTGTGCTGGGTCTGTTTCGAGTTCCTTTGGTAAGATACTGTAAGATAACTAAGATATGATATAAAAATAATAATAACAATGATGATATTGTATTTTATAATTATAATGATTTCTCTCTTTCTCTCTTACAGTACATTCTTCATTTCTCTGTTTTTTTTTTTTTTTTTTTTTTTTCTCAATTAGATCAGCTACTATGCCACCTGCTCCTGTTTGAGTGACAGAAAAAAGTACCCCTCTTTCTTCAGAACTATCCCCAGTGATGCCTTCCAGGTGAAGGCTATGGTTCAGATCTTGAAATATTTTGGATGGACTTGGGTTGGTGTTATCTATAGTGATGACGACTATGGAATCTATGCCGCTCAGGCCTTCCACAAGGAAATGCAGCTCTTTGGAGGTTGTGTTGCTTTCTCTGAAATAATGCCATATGATAATCACAGGGATATTCAGCGCATAGTTACAGTGATAAAGGCTTCTACCGCAAAGGTGATTGTGGCATTCTCAACTGATCTGTTAGCTCTGATGGATGAATTGTTATTGCAAAATGTGACTGGCAGGCAATGGATTGCAAGCGAGGCTTGGACCACCTCACCTGTACTTCATGGTTCACGTTACCTGCCCCTTGTTGGGGGCACACTGGGTATCGCCATCCGCCGTGGAGAGATCAAGGGACTTAATGACTTTCTGCTACACATCCGTCCTGACCATGATCCAAGAAATAATATGGTGAGAATCTTCTGGGAGAACATGTTCGGGTGCAGGTTTCAGACTGGAGGCAGAGAGATAGAGGGAGAAAAAATGTGTACAGGGGAAGAGGATCTGAGCAGCACAGTTAATGAATATACTGATGTATCAGAGCTGAGGGCCTCATATAATGTGTATAAGGCAGTATATGCTCTGGCACATGCCCTCCATGATCTGATGCAGTGTGAGGAGGGGAGAGGGCCATTCAGTGGGAACAGCTGTGCTGACATAAACAACCTGCAGCCCTGGCAGGTAAGACCCACAGGAATAGAGACACAACTTCTCAAATACCCATTAAATTCTCACAAAATTACAGAAAGCTGAATGCAAAACAAAGACACAAGTATATATTAATATTTGCATTAAACAAAAACAAAGCAAAAATTTGCTACATATTCCACCAAATTACAAAACTGCATATCACACCTGCCCTTTCTACAAACTATACAGATGGTTCAATACCTACAGAAAGTGAACTTCACCACAGACTTTGGGGATCATGTGTCATTTGATAAAAATGGAGATGCACTGGCCATCTATGATGTGATGAACTGGCAGCCGAGCTCAGACGGGTCAGTTATTGTCCGCACAGTCGGTGTGGTAGATGAAGGGGCGGCAACAGGGAAGGTGCTCACACTGGATGAGGATTTATTATACTGGAACTTTGAGACAAAAAACGTAATTAATAAACTTATGTTAATGTCATCCTTTGTGCAGATACACAGAAAAATTTGAATAAATTCATGGAAAGTGAGAAGGCTTTCTCTTTATGTCACACACATATAAACCACAACATGTATGACTAATTACAGACAATGTTCTCTTTAGCCCCCACGGTCTGTGTGTAGTGAAAGCTGCCCTCCAGGCACCAGACGAGCCACAAGGAAGGGCCTTCCTGTCTGCTGTTTTGACTGCCTTCCATGTGCAGATGGAGAGATTTCTAATATAACAGGTGAAGAGTAGTACACAAACATATATTGCACATATTTTTGCAACTAATACACAACTCAGTTTCTTTGTATGTTTTTCTTTGTCAGATTCTACTGAATGCAAACTCTGTCCAGATGACTCCTGGTCCAATCCAGAAAAGACTCATTGTAATCCCAAAGAAGTGGAGTTTCTATCCTATGAGGATCCACTTGGCATCTCCCTCTCCACTGCCTCCCTTCTTGGCACCTGCTTCTGTGTCATTGTGATGGTCATCTTTGCCCATCACCGCAACACTCCCGTAGTACGTGCAAACAATTCAGAGCTCAGTTTTCTGTTACTGCTGTCACTCAAACTGTGTTTTCTGTGTGTGCTACTCTTCATTGGCCAACCACAGTTGTGGACGTGTCAGTTAAGACATGCCATGTTTGGCATTAGCTTTGTTCTGTGCGTCTCCAGCATCCTGGTCAAAACTATGGTGGTAATAGCTGTGTTCAAGTCATCTCGGCCTGAGGGCAAATCTGCAATGAAATGGTTTGGGGCAGCCCAACAGAGAGGTACAGTCTTAGTCTTAACTGCTGTCCAGGTGGTAATATGCGCAGTTTGGTTATCAACTGCATCTCCAACACCCCATAAAAACACAGTCTATATCCGCTCTAAAATAGTATATGAGTGTTCTATTGGCTCATTGGCTGGCTTCGCCATTCTGCTAGGCTACATTGGACTGCTGGCAGCAGTAAGCTTCCTATTAGCTTTTCTAGCACGAAACCTCCCAGATAATTTTAATGAAGCCAAATTCATTACCTTCAGTATGTTGATCTTCTGTGCTGTGTGGATTACATTTGTTCCAGCATATGTCAGCTCACCAGGAAAATATGCAGTGGCTGTTGAGATTTTTGCTATCCTGGCATCCAGTTTTGGATTGCTGGTGGCCATATTTGCCCCAAAGTGCTATATCATTATACTGCATCCAGAGAGAAACACTAAAAAAGCCATTATGGGAAGACCAGATGCAAAGAAATAGTTTTACATGCTGACTGAAAAAAATTATTTGACAAACGTATTTCTGTATTTGATATTGTCTCAACTGCAACTTGTGGTAGCTTTAATGTGGTAGTGGTAGTATTATTATTATTTATATGTGGTAGTATTATTGTTCAAATGACAATGGGTCTTTTTCCTCAAACAGGAGCAAACATTTTTTTTATATGTAAGTCATTCATAAAACCAATCATGGGTAAAATTGTTGCACTAAATTAAAGCTCCTGAATAAGGCCCAGTTTTTGCACCATAAGAAATGCCTTAGGCCTGTCTGTGGGGTGTGAGGAGCGCTGCTGCGTGACTTTTACAGCAGGCTTGTGTTGTGCTTTCACACAGACAGCGTTTCTGCTTTGTGACAGAGCTGCAGCTCAAACAAAAAACAAAACAAAAAGAAAGTTATTTCTGGTTAACCACATTGAGTTTTTCTTTTGATAGCGGACAAAATTATAAAATGGTTATTGGTAGTGAGCTATTGAGAATTATTACAGACTTGATTGTCATGAAATCTAATTATTGAGGAGGGGGACCACATTTATATCTAAATGGTATTTCATTTATACGGAACGGATAAATTAAAACTTCGGTTGATGGACATCCTGTTTCTATTTTTTTTTAACACAATGCACAGCTACTCCAGCTGCTACTTCATTGTCCCTATCTGTCTGAAATAAAATTATTCTACTTACAAATTTGTGTGAATTTTGTAATTTATTTTATTGGTTACATATTTAAATACATTATGACTGTAAGCCATCTTGTGATGACTCTGGTCTACTAATTTCAAACTATATGTATATAAAGCTGTAGCAATATTAAAAATTATAATTATAATAATTATATAAAAAGTAAATTTTTATACCAGTGGATTTCCATAAAAAAATAAAAAGTAGGATAAATAGTTATTTGCCCATTTTACCATGGCTGAATCTAGATTAAGTTTTACAACTGACTGGTCTGTGTTCGCTTCAGTTAGCCCCTGCAAACAACAAGTTGTATTCCTATTATATTTTTTTTTATTGGCCTTTTTTGTGAGCAAAATATAAATTTCATAAAAAATTTACAACATTATAGTAGATGTTTCACCTGTGACCCATTTTTTGGAGGGCTCTTAAAGACCTCATGAAATCAAAATTAAAATTGTGTTACATTCTATTAGCTTTAATGTCATCTATATGTTAGTGTACTTCAAAACGTTTACAAAATTCTCTTTCAGCTGATATTTGCCTTTCAAATGTGCAGTCTCTCTCTTCCATCTAATACACCTAGAAAAATTCATGACTTCACAACATTGCCGAGAAATTGTCCGATCAAACGCTTTCTAGATCAAGAATGCTTCATCTGCATCTGGCAGCACACCTGTCTGTGTTCTAACTGCCGCTGATGATGCCTTCGCAGGGCACTTTGAAAGGAGAACCATCTATGTTGTAGGATTGTTCCAAACTGAATTTCCAGTGTTAATCACTTAAATAGTGAGTTTCGAATGAAGCTCTCACAGTAGAGGTCTGCATTCCCACGGAACTCCCGCAGGACCCGCGAGACCCGATGAGATTTATTGCAGCGCCAAATTAAATTTCCTAGATGAAGGCGGTAGCGGACGGTACGTCCATGAGATATGTGTGGGAGTGGGCGGTTAGAGAAGAGCCTAAAAAAACAGATGTGGATATCTATTTTTGTATTAGGATATTAATTCATGTATGCAAAAAAAAGATTTTTGTTTTCAATGATTATTATTATTTTATTTTACAGTTCATTTATTTTTGACACCAATAAATAGAAATTTAACGTAAAAATGGGCACACAACACGTGCATCAAATTATCCAATATTTAGAGCAGGCTATAGTCAACAGCACTTCACAAGAATGGCAGAGCAAAGCGTGGACACACTGTGTCATTAAAGGATGTGAAACTGGGACTGGAAAATTGTCAATTTAAGTGTTAAGAAACCAACCTCAGGCAAGTCAGATGGCCATCAAGTCACACGTCATCTGATAATAGCAATAATAGAAAAATGTAATGTTATTTGTGTTCACTTGTTGTCAGTTTGTATGGCTTTTGCCCTATGTGGAAAACAACTGTGGGGTTGTGGGAACGGGAGCAGTCAGGAAGAAAATCACTGCAGGCAGATGGCGGGTGAACATGGAGTAAAATTCAGCGGGAGCGTTCAGGTGTGGATAGAAACTTGTGGGAGTGGGTGGGATGGAAAAAACAGTCCCACGCAGACCTATGTGTCACAATGGAGGGTAATTGTCTTTGAAGGGAATAGGGCCAGGGTTGGGAGGGTTACTTTTGAAATGTATTCCACTACAGATTACAGAATACATGCTGTAAAATGTAATTTGTAACATATTCCGTTAGATTACTCAAGGTCAGTAACGTATTCTAAATACTTTGGATTACTTCTGCAGCACTGGTAGATTTTTTCACTTGTTTTGACAATAAAAACTCTGCCAAAATACACGTTAAAAATACATTATCTGAAAAACCTAAATATCTTATGCAGTGTTCTTTCTAAAACAAGCTGAATCTAACTGATCATGTTTTAAAGATGTTTAGATATTTTTACAGGAAAACAATAAAAAAATTATTATCAAGAATAAGATTTTTGCCCTAATATCAAGGTCTTACTAGAAAAAAAGAAATTATGATCCAACGTGAATTTTCTTGATAAAAAAATATGATCGTGCCTGGCAACATGTGCATGTAAAATGGCTAGAAATAGCATTTTAGCTTAGCGTAAAGCTGACAATTTACATAAGGTTTATTTCTATTTCTTCTGCTCCAGACTTCCTTCCAACTTACTTATATGTCTGCTCGTATGAATGTAACACATCATAAGAAAGTGTTTCACCGCTGTTCAAATGCACTTTGGATCGCATCATTTATATGTATTAATGTTTTTCATCTTAAAGGACTAAATATTAAATGAAACAAATAACAATAAAATGCAAAGTAATCTCTTCAGTAATCAAAATACTTTCTGATTGTAACTGTATTCTAATTACCAATTATTTAAATTGTAACTGTAGTGAAAATACAGTTACTTATATTTTGAATTTTAAATACGTAATCCCGTATAGAATGTATTCCGTTCTATCATATTTTTTGCTATAAACCAATTATTGAAACCAAGCTGCAAAAATGCCTCATTCTCTAATTCAAGGACTTACCTACATCACTAGGTGGCTCATTAATTCATGACCGCCTCTACAGCAACAACATCAACGCCTACTTTAAATCATCGCACCCTTTGCCCTGGCCACTGGTGTTCAGTTCATATACAGAGAGAGAGAGCAGGACAGACATGCCTAGTGTGGCCTACTAACTATTCCTGAGTACCTAAGGGGACCCATCTGGACTATATTGAATTCGTTTTGTATCTAAACATGCACTAGACAGATGTCTTTGACCATTGTCATGTATCTCGAGCCGCTTTTAAAAGACACAGTGTCAAGTTACAACACTGAAAAGGAGACCCCATTCTGTTTCATTCAGCTGCTCTGCATCTTATAGTTTTGAGCACAAACACGTCCTGGACGCGTTCTTGTGCCAATCTGTGCTATTATTAATTGTTGCTGAATGTAAACATGCATTAGATGTGTTTCCGGCGATGTGCACCTCAGTGCAGAATGATACAAGTTCTTTCATCGTGCTTTGGACTATGTATGTGCATTTTTTTTCTTTTTTATTAGCATGGATTGCTTGTGAACCAGTCATAATTCAATTCAAGCTTTACAAAGGAACTGTTTTTGAAGGATGGTGCAGTTAAAAACACTATTGGACCTGATCTCTAAACTGTGAGTAAAAAGTTTCATTCATTAATATTTCAAATGACCAGGGCTGTAGCTAATGGGGTGAAAGTTGGAAACGATTCTAGGGGCCCACAGATCCAGGGGGGCCACGCAACAAAATTTAACCTGTATTTTTTATATATATAAAAGGGGCCCAGAGCAATATACAGTCAGGAGGCCCAGAATTGCTTGCTACGGCCATGGTCAAGACTGTTTGATATTTTATGGTGCTGCTGTGATTGAGAGAACAGTTTAATATGTTCAGATGCATTGTGTTGTATGTATGTTATGTGTAAACCCTGACATTTAGTTTTATAATGTTTTGGAGCTTGTTCATTCTCTTTCTATTGAGTTTCAAATATGGGGTATGCATAAAAACTTTACTAACATTATCAGTGGACCTCAGGAAGGATAATAAAATTATATATATATAAAGAGTATTGTGGCAATGGTTTGTGTTTGGAGCAGATAAAGGAGGAAGCAGGAGCCGGTTTCCACAGTCCACGTGAGTCACTCTTTATTAAAGAGCACCTATTATGGTTTTTAAATGTGCCTAATTTTGTTTTAAAGGAAACTTTGCAGACTTTTTTACAATCACAAAGAGCTATATAACACACTACATGAAAGGTAATATTTGAAAAACCATAATAGGTGCTCTTTAAAATAAACAGAAAACACTTTCCAGCTTTATGCCAAACAAAAGATTGTTTTTCAGCATCAATGGAAATCAAGATCAGCTTTTCAGCAAAACACTCTCAGAACACAGACACGCAGTCTCTGGTGTGTAACTCTCTCTGCTCTCTCTGAGGACTGGGCTGCTTTTACCTCCCCCGTCTCTCACTGTGAACATCTCAGGTGGATGTCCTTACGGCTTTCTCTCTCTCCAGACAGGCACTCACCCATGCCATCACCTCCATAAGTATGTCATGACCCCTTTAACTACTTTTAACTTTACACAGCATCTTAAAACTGCACCTGCCGCAAGATGCTGAAAAACAGATAGGTGAGATTTGATGAAGCGGTCAATGATATCGATCTGCATATACATTCGTGTACATAAACCAACAATTCAAAAATAGACATTTTGTGTGAAAAGCCTTGGACAGATTTACGTTTCAATTCATTCATTTGGCAGACGCTTTTATCCAAAGCGACTTACAAAAGAGGAGAACATAAGCGAATCATCTTAAGGAGACAGTGGTATGATAAGTGCCATATTACAAAGTTTCACTAGCATCAGAATAGTATTCAAAACAGATTAAAGTGCAACAAGAATTTTTTAAAAATATTTTTATTATTATTATTTTAGTGACTGGTTAAGTGCACATGGAAAAGATGTGTTTTTAGCCTTTTTTTGAAGAGTGAAAGTGAGTCAGCTTCACGAATGGAGTTGGGAAGGTCATTCCACCAACGTGGTATGATGAAGCCGAAAGTCCGGGAAAGTGTTTTTTGCCACTTTGTGTTGGTACAACAAAGCGCCATTCCTAAGCCGACCGCAGGCTTCTAGTAGGCACGTAGCTCTGCAGAAATGATTTAAGGTATGCTGGAGCAGACCCAGTGACTGTTCTGTATGCCAGCATCAGAGCCTTGAACTTGATACGTGCATCGACCGGCAGCCAGTGAAGAGAGACAAGGAGTGGTGTAATGTGCTGTCTTTGGTTGATTAAAGACCAGACGTGCTGCTGCATTCTGGATCATTTGCAGGGGTCTAATTGCACATTCAGGGAGGCCTGCAATGAGAGCATTACAGTAGTCCAGTTTAGTTATGACAAGTGACTGAACAAGAAGTTGTGTGGCATGTTCAGTGAGGAAGGGTCTTATCTTCCTGATATTGCAGAGTGTAAATCTACATGATCTTGCGGTCTTTGAGATGTGGTCCTTGAAATTTAGTTTGTTATCGATGGTTACCCCTATATTTCTGACCGTTTTGGAAGGCGTTACTGTAGTTGCACCCAGCTGCAAGGTGATGTTGTGTTCAACAGCAGGGTTGGCTGGAAAGACAAGGAGTTCGGTCTTGGCTGGGTTAAGTTGCAGGTGGTGTTCCTTCATCCAGGCCGAGATATCTGCCAGACAGGCAGAGATTCGAGCAGTCACTGTGGTGTTGTTGGGCTGAAGTAGAGTTGTGTGTCATCAGCGTAGCAGTGGTAAGAGAAACCATGTGCCTGAATGATGGGTCCCAGTGATGTTGTGTATATAGAGAAGAGAAGTAGCCCAAGCACTGAACCCTGAGGTACCCCAGTAATTAGCTGATGTGGCTTGGACACCTCACCTCTCCAGGCTACCTTGAAGGACCTATCTAAGAGATAGGAATTAAACCAGTCAAGCACAGTTCCTGTGATGCCCAGGGAAGAGAGGGTGGAGAGTAAGATCTGATGGTTGACTGTGTCGAAAGCTGCAGAAAGGTCCAGCAGAATCAGGACGGATGATCTGGATTCAGCTTTCGCCTGTCTCAGCGACTCAGTGACAGACAGCAGGGCAGTCTCGGTGGAGTGTCCACTTTTGAAGCCTTACTGATTGTCATCCAGAAGTTTGTTCTGTGAGAGATAGGCAGAGATCTGATTTAAAACTGCCCTTTCAAGTGTTTTTGCCATGAATGGGATGAGAGAGACTGATATGCAGTGTTCTATTTGTGTGGGGTTAAGTGCGGGTTTCTTCAGCAGCGGGGTTACTTGAGCCTGCTTAAATGTAGTGGGAAAAGTTCCTGTAAGTAGAGATGTGTTAATTATGTGAGTGAGTGCAGGTAAGATGGACGGAGAGATGGCCTGGAAAAGGTGAGAAGGAATGGGGTCAAGGGAACAGGTGGTGGGGTGGTTGGAGAGGAGGAGTTTAGAGACCTCAGTGTCAGTCAGAGGAGAGAACATAGAGACAGAGGAGTTGCATACAGGAGATGGGTGCTTGACAGGGTGAGGTGCTGAGAATGTATTGCTGATGATTGTAACCTTATTAGTGAAAAATGTGGCAAAGGCATCTGCTGTCAGTGATGTGTCAGGTGGTAGAGGGAGAGGGCTGAGAAGTGTGTTGAATGTTCTAAACAAGCTGCGAGTGTCTGTGGTGCTGTTGATCTTGTTCTGGTAGTATGAAATTTTTGCAGATTTAACATTATCTGAAAAAGTTGCAAGCAGAGACTGATACTTACCTAGATCTGCTGGATCTTTAGATTTCTGTCATCTCCTCTCAGCTGCCCTGAGGTCAGTCCAATGTTCACGAAGGATGTCAGAGAGCCAGGGGCTGGGTGGTGTAGTATGTGCTGGCCTTGAGGAGAGAGGACAGATGTTGTCTAGACAGGTTGTTAAAGCAGAGCTTAGTGTGTCTGTGGCAGTGTTTACATCAAGGGTGGAAAATACATTTTGTGTGGGAAGAGAGGTGGAAAGGCGAGAGGGTGAAAGAGAATGGAGGTTACAGCGAAAGGAAACCAAAGATGGAGTCTGTTTTAATGTAGATAGGAGAGTCATGTTGAATTGAACAAAGTAGTGATCAGAGACATGTAAAGGAGTAACAAAAATAATTGAGTTGGTTCAGTTACATGTAAAAATGAGGTCCAACTGGTTGCCTGATCGGTGAGTTGCTGTGGTGCTTAGTCTTTCCAAGTCAAATGCCTGGGGCTTGTCTTGGTGTATGTTGAAATCACCAAGAACCACAAGTGGCCTACCATCCTTCGGGAAGGAGGACAGCAGGACATCCAACTCCTCGAGAAAGTTTGCCAGCTGACCTGGCGGGCGATAGATAACAACAACATGTATTTTTGTGGGTTGCATTGTAGTAATAGCATGGAATTCAAAAGTAGTATTGTTACATAGAGAAGAGTGTGGTGAAAAAATCCAGTTGTTATGAATGAGCAAACCTGTTCCCCCACCCCTACCGGTGTGTCGAGGGGTGTGAGAGAAGGAGAAGTTGTTGGTGAGAGCAGCATGTGTTGCTGTATCCTCTGGACGTATCCATGTTTCTGTCAGTTCCAGGATGCTGAGGGTGGACTGTGTGGCAAAGGCTGGAATGAAGTCAGCTTTGTTCAAAGCTGACTGGCAGTTCCAGAGTCCAACTGAGAAAGAGAGCGGAGCAGGTGCTGAAGTGCAAAGGCCGTAGGTGCTGAAATGCAATGGCCGTAGGTTGTGTGGGTTGCGTTTTATCTGGCATCTATATCGTGTAATATACTCAAGATGGCGCCGTCTGGCATCTATATCGTGTAATATACTCAAGACGGCGCCGAGTATTGCTGCTGCGTTGCGAGCTCCGACACAACATTGTAGTTTTATGTTTGTTTTGTTTACAATTCTTATGTTTTTTGTCTTGGATGTTGTCTGCCTTATTGTCCACGACAGACAAACAATTTTGGACACTGGTTCTGCAATTACACACCATAAACCCGACTTTAAATTCCTCAATGCCGGCCCGCTGTTTACAAACACACCAGCGGAGCCCTTTGTCTGGGCAGCCCGGCCGTGGAAACGCAGAAGGAAAAGGGAAAATAGAGCCGGTGTTCTCATCAGAGTAAGACGTCACGCAAATTGACCCCTGCTACCCAGTATTCTACTGGCAAATGTTCAGTCTCTTGACAACAAGCTCTGCGAGCTGAGAGCGCGGATCTCTTTCCTACGAGAGACGAGGGACTGCTGCATTATCTGCCTTACAGAAACTTGGAGATTCCAGACTCAGCCATCAAACCCACAGGGTTCTCCGTGCACCGAGTGGACAGAGCGAAAGACCTCTCAGGTAAAAGCAGAGGTGGTGGTGTATGTTTTATGATCAACAAATCCTGGTGTGATCAGAGGAATGTACATTCTATCAAGTCATTCTGCTCTCCTGACCTGGAATTTCTCATGCCTCTGTGTCGACCATTCTGGCTACCGAGGGAATTCACAGCGGTCATTATCACAGCTGTGTACATCCCGCCACAAGCTGACACAGACCGGGCACTCAAGGAACTGTATGGGAGTATAAGCAATCAGGAAACCGCACACCCTGAGGCTGCGTTCATTGTGACCAGGGACTTTAACGAAGCCAAACTCAAATCAATCGCACCAAAATACCACCAACACATTAGTTTTAACATACGAGGGGACTGGGTTTTGGACCATTGCTACTCTCCCTTCCGGGATGGCTACAAATCCCTCCCCCGCCCACCATTTGGCAAATCAGACCACTCTTCCGTTCTGCTTCTGCCCGCTTACAGGCAGAAACTGAAACAGGAAGCACCCACCCTCAGAACAATCCAGTGCTGGTCGGACCAATCAGACTCTATGCTACAAGACTGTTTTGATCACGCAGACTGGGAGATGTTCCTGTCCGCCTCTGATGACGACATCGAGCTTTACGCTGATAGCGTAACGTGTTTCATCAGAATGTGCGTAGAGGATGTTGTTCCGATCAAAACAATACGGATCAACCCAAACCAGAAACCTTGGATTAATAGTGATGTTCGCATGGCACTTGATGCGCGGACCTCCGCTTTTAATTCTGGGAACGTGGAGGAGCATAAACAAGCCAGTTATGCCCTCTGAAACACTATCAGAGCAGCAAAACGCCAGTACAGGAACAAGCTTGAAGGACAGTTTAACACCACCAACTCTAGAAGCATGTGGCAGGGAATTAACATCATCACGGACTTTAAAGGGAATAAAAACTCCGCCGTGAACACCGCTGCCTCTCTCCCGGATGAGCTAAATATTTTAAATCGTGCTAAAAATCGAGGGAAATAACACCGCCCTCGCAGAGAGAGCTCTCGTGGCCGAAGCTACAGAGGTTAGTTCACTCTCTGTCTCTGTAGCGGATGTAACCTGATCCTTCCTACGGGTGAATATCCGCAAAGACGGCATTCCGGGCCGCGTCATCAGAACGTGCGTGAACGAACTGGCTGGTGTTTTTACGGACATTTTCAACCTTTCCCTCTCTTTGTCTGTAGTCCCCACATGCTTTAAAACATCCATCATTGTGCCTGTACCAAAGCAATACAAAATCACTTGCTTAAATGACTGGTGTCCTGTTGCTCTGACCCCCATCATCAGCAAATGCTTTGAGAGACTAATCAGAGATTACATCTGCTCTGTGCTGCCTCCCTCACTGGACCCATTGCAGTTTGCTTACTGCAACAACCGCTCCACTGATGATGCCATGGCATCTACACTACACACTGCTCTCTCCCACCTGGTAAAAAGGAACACTTATGTGAGAATGCTGTTTGTAGACTACAGCTCAGCATTCAACACCATAGTGCCCTCCAAGTCTGATGTGAAACTCCAGGCTCTGGGCTTAAACAGCTCGCTGTGCAGCTGGATCCTGGACTTCCTGTCAAGCAGATGCCAGGTGGTTAGAATGGGCAGTAACATCTCCTCATCACTGACCCTCAACACTGGAGCCCCACAGGGCTGTGATCTCAGCCCACTCCTGTATTCCCTGTACACACATCACTGTGTGGCAACACACAGCTCCAATGCCATCATTAAGTTTGCTGATGACACGATGGTGGTAGGTCTGATCACTGACAATGATGAAACAGCCTACAGAGAGGAGGTGCCTACTCTGACACACTGGTGTCAGGAGCACAACCTCTCCCTCAGCGTCAGCAAGACAAAGGAGCTTGTGGTGGACTTCAGGAGAAGAGAAAGAGAACACAGCCCCATCACCATCAATGGAGCACCATTGGAGAGAGTCAGCAGCTTCAAGTTCCTCGGTGTCCACATCACTGAGGAGCTCACATGGTCTGTCCACACTGAGGTCATTGTGAAGAAGGCTCATCAGCGCCTCTTCTTCCTGAGACGGCCGAGGAAGTTTGGAATGAACCGCCACATCCTCACCCGGTTCTACACCAGCACTGTAGAGAGCATCTTGACTGGCTGCATCTCCGCCTGGTACGGCAATAGCACCGCCCACAAACGCAAAGCCCTGCAAAGGGTGGTGCGAACTGCCAGACCCATCATCGGAGGTGAGCTTCCCTCCCTCCAGGACATATATACCAGGCAGTGTGTGAAAAAAGCTCAGAGGATCATCAGAGACTCCAGCCACCCAAGCCATGGGCTGCTCTCACTGCTACCATCAGGCAGGCGGTATCGCAGCATCAGGACCCGCGCCAGCCAACTTCATGACAGCTTCTTCCCCCAAGCAATCAGACTTTTGAACTCTTGATCTCTCACGATCAATATACATCAGCATTGCACTTTATTAATCTTATTATCTCACACTGGACTGTCATAAATTATATTCTCTCTTAACAACTCACTGGCAACTGACTATCAACCGACAGCCTGAATGTCAATACAGTACAATACACACGTTTAAGCGACGCAAGTTCAAGACAGTAAACAAACAGCACAAGTCTAGCAATGAATACCACTCTACAACAAAGTAAAACAATGAAATTAACACACTTACACGCAACTGCAGACTCCTGTAGAAAAATCGCTTCTCCTCTAGGTTACTGTCGACTGTAGGCCAGTGAAAGGCTTTTGTTCAAATATATGGAGAGAAAAAAAAAACAGTACATTGTTTATTTACTTCTTTCGTCTGCCACAATAATGTAATGTAGTAAAATTATCTTCATTTGGGGGCTTTACTCAGCAATTATAGCAATACTATTGATATATGCAATTGGTTTAATAAATTAATTGGCATATCATGTAATTCATTTAAAAAAGCTAATCGATTGATTGCCCTATTATTAATTAATCATGTTTTGTATTTGTGAATAGTGTTTTATAAATATGAATTTGGTTATGAATTTGTTAATCGTATTTTCTAATTTTACTCATTTTGAGATCTTAGACTTAAGATATTTTTGTTTAAGGGAGCCAAATGGTTTGGTCACAAAACTCATAACTGCAGAACATATGAGGCATGTTGTAGTGTAACATTACATATTTGTATGAGTCTATTTTATATTTTTAAATGATTGACATACTTCTAAAATTATGGAAAGGTGGAGGGTCCCAGAATGGCAAAATTACATCATCATTTCCAGAGAGGCCCGTGTGGCACCGCCTTCTCTCTAAAAAAAAAAAAAAAAAAAAAAAAAAGAAAATATTTATGATAAATCAGTCAGCTGATTGAGTGTGGCATAGAGAGTTAAAGTAGAACAGAGAGAGGGATGTGGATAATTCTGCATATTTGTCTGTCCCTGTCTTGTAACTATATCTCTGTAGCTTCGATGGCCAGTTCAGGTACCTGTCAGTTCCAGAGACACTTCAAGTTGAACAGCATGTACCAGGATGGAGACCTTATCATAGGTGGTCTGTTTGAGGTTCAGTACCTCAAAGCATTCCCAGAGCTGAGCTTCAGAACAGAGCCGGAACTACCACACTGTGAGCAGTGAGTCTGGATCACACCAAACAAAAAGGCAACTTAAAAAAAGAGAATAATTGGGGAACGGAGGGCTAGTTTTTTATGAACTACATATAGACAGTCACAATTGTACTCTAGACAACTAATATCATTTTAAGAGTTGAAATAATTTAATGGCAAGTTACAGGACTCAAACAAAGACTATACTATATACTGTATGTTATATATAAATTGTTTTACATAACAAAGTATGCAGTACATGTAAAAAAGTATAAATGTGGGTCCAAAATATTATCTTACATTGAGTGAGAAATTCAGTTTAATATTATAATTTTTAATGTTTATAATTTGTATGTTTGTTTCTGTTACTTTGACTGAAGTTATTGACTGTAACCTCACTTATATTGTTTTTCCAGCTTCTACATGACAAGCTTCCAGCATGCACAGACCATGATTTTTGCTATAAATGAGATCAATAATAATCATAGCCTGCTGCCTGACATCACACTTGGTTACCAAATCTATGACAACTGTTTAAGGCTCGGAGTGGCATTCAGGGCTGCAATAGATCTTATTAGTGGGTCAGAAGAGTCCTTCTCCGACCTCAACTGCACTGGCCCACCCCCGGTGATTGGAATCATTGGGGATCCAGGTTCCACTAATTCTATTGCAATTTCCAGTGTTCTTGGGCTGTTCAGAGTGCCTATGGTAAAGGATAAAATAGATTTTTGTTGTTGTTGTTTTTTTGTAATAAAAAATGGCTTTCGAAATCATTGTTTATGTAACATAATTCTTTCTAAACAGGCAGAGTAAAGAAAGCAATTACTTCAGCAGCAAAGGCTTGCTTCCCTTTTCCCGTTATCCCCTGCCACCCTTTTTCTGTCTAATTTGTTTCTGTTGCTTTAAATTAGGTTAGCAACTACTGTATGTCACTTTAATTTCCAGTCGCATCAATTTTCAATCATAAAAGCAGAACATTGCGTGCAAATATTCTAAATCTTCATAAAATTACCATCTGTTTGTTTGTGAACAGTTGCTACATTATAGCACTTATAACAAATTTGTTGCCCATCTATCTCTCTCTCTCTCTCTGTCTATCCTATTTCTCTCTTCATTAGGTTAGTTACTATGCCACGTGCTCCTGTTTGAGTGCCAGGAAAAAATATCCCTCTTTCTTCAGAACTATTCCCAGTGATGCCTTCCAGGTGCGGGCTATGGTTCAAATTCTGAGGCATTTTGGATGGACCTGGGTTGGCCTGCTTTACAGTGATGATGACTATGGCATCTATGCCGCTCAGTCCTTTTATCAGGATGTGCAGCTGTTTGGAGGGTGTGTGGCCTTCTCTGAGATACTGCCCAATGATAACAACAGGAAGGAAATACAACGCATAGTGGAAGTCATTCAGGGCTCCACAGCTAAAGTGGTGGTTGTATTTTCCACTTCAAGTTATTTGTTGCCCGTGGTTGATGAAATGCTGTTGAAAAATGTGACAGGAAGACAATGGATTGCTAGCGAGGCTTGGGCTACTTCTCCTGTGCTTCTCGCCCCACGGCTTAAGCCTGTCCTGGGGGGCACGATAGGTACTGCCATAAGACGAGGAGAGATTCAGGGACTTGGTGACTTTCTGCTACGCCTTCGTCCTGGCAACAATTCACAAAACAGCATGGTGAGAATCTTCTGGGAGAACATGTTTGGTTGCAAGTTTGAAAATGAAGGCAGAGAGGGAGAAAAAATTTGTACAGGGCAAGAGAATCTGAGCAGCACAGACACAGCTTACACTGATGTATCAGAGCTGAGGGCCTCATATAATGTGTATAAGGCAGTATATGCCCTGGCACATGCATTGCATGACCTGATGCAGTGTGAGGAGGGGAGAGGGCCATTTAGTGGGAACAGCTGTGCCGACATAAACAACCTCCAGCCCTGGCAGGTAAGACAAATGGGTACAGAAATAAAACTTACCAGTTACAGAGCAAATTCTTTCCAATTACACTAAAGAGCTTAAGGGATGCATATTGTATAACATCCTTCCTGCCTGTTACCTGTGCAGGTAATCCATTACCTACAGAAAGTGAACTTCACCACAGGATTTGGTGATCATGTGTCATTTGATGAGAATGGAGATGCCCTGGCCATCTATGATGTGATGAACTGGCAGACGAGCGCGGACGGGTCGATTATTATCCGTACAGTTGGTGTGGTTAATGAAGGGGCAGCAGGTGGGAAGGTGCTCACACTGGATGCGGATGCATTATTCTGGAACTTTGAGACAAAAAAAGTAATTCACTTTTATGTTAAATTTTATGTTAATGTCACACTTTGTGCAGATGCCAATTTAAAAATATATTTAAAATAACAATGATACCCAGTTTCATTGATACCCAGTATCATATATATCATAAGTAAGTCCCAGTAACTAAAGTAAAATAAAAATTCTCAGCTCAGTGTATTCTCTGGATGTGTATTATGAGACACACATCACTGCTTTCATGAATGATAACAGATTATGTATCCTTCAGCCCCCACAGTCTGTGTGTAGTGAGAGCTGTCCTCCAGGCACCAGGCAAGCCACGAGGAAGGGCCTTCCTGTCTGCTGTTTTGACTGCCTGCCATGTGCAGATGGAGAGATTTCTAATAAAACAGGTGAGGAAATTCAGTGATGGCAAATAAAAAATAGTACTAACAGAAAAGGTTAAAAATTGTACATTAAAAATGCTATGTATTTTTTTTTTTTTTTTTTGTATCTCTTCAATATCTTTATTTCTCTTATTAATATTTCTCACTCTCATGGACAGACTCCACTGAGTGCATAGCATGTCAAGATGAGTTCTGGTCCAATCCAGAAAAAAATAAGTGTATTCCTAAAGAAGTGGAGTTTCTATCTTATGAGGATCCACTGGGCATCTCCCTGACTACTGCCTCCCTTCTTGGTACCTGCTTCTGCGCTCTTGTGATGATCGTCTTTGCTCATCACCGCAAAACTCCAGTAGTACGTTCAAACAATTCAGAGCTCAGTTTTCTTTTGTTATTGTCACTTAAACTCTGTTTCCTGTGTGTGCTGCTGTACATTGGCCGACCACAGCTGTGGACATGTCAGTTAAGACATGCCATGTTTGGCATTAGCTTTGTCCTGTGCATCTCCAGCATCCTGGTCAAGACCATGGTGGTAATAGCTGTGTTCAAATCATCTCAGCCTGAGGGTAAAGCTACTATTAAATGGTTTGGAGCAGCCCAACAACGAGGCACCGTCCTGGCTCTAACTGCCCTCCAGGTGGTTATATGTGCAGTCTGGTTGTCAACATCCTCTCCCACACCCCATAAAAACAGCCAGTATATAAGGTCTAAAATAGTGTATGAATGTGCTATTGGTTCAGTGGCTGGATTTTCCATGCTACTTGGCTATATTGGCCTTCTGGCAGCAATAAGCTTCTTGTTAGCCTTCCTGGCAAGGAATCTCCCAGATAATTTTAATGAGGCCAAGTTCATCACTTTTAGTATGTTGATCTTCTGTGCTGTATGGATAGCATTTGTACCAGCATATGTCAGCTCACCAGGGAAATATTCAGTAGCCGTGGAGATATTTGCTATTTTGGCTTCCAGTTTTGGATTACTGGTGGCTATATTTGCCCCAAAGTGCTACATCATTGTACTGCATCCAGAAAGAAACACTAAAAAAGCCATCATGAGAAGAGCCACACAAAACAAATAGTTTTGCATGCTGCTTGTGAAAATCTCAGACTGGTGACTCTTTGTCATCTTTATGTTTTACTTGCAACAACTTGAATAAACAACCCTGGATCAGTTTTAACAAATAAGCAATTTTTTTCCGTTCATTATGTTTTTATTACAAATGTTCATTGAGATATTATATAATATTTAGTACAAGTAGTAGTATCTTTTTTTGATTCTAATAAACCTTTTGGAAGCTGGTTCTACATTTTTAGTTCATTTTTTTCCTAACTACATCACATTACATAAATAGTGTGTGGAGTATGCATTCATATTAAGAAAAAAGGAAAACACTTGTCACAAGCATCAGTGATTTCAAAAATTCATTGATTTCATGTGTAACAGTTTACAATAAGTTTCCTTTTGTTAACATTATAACAACATTAGTTGACATGAACTAACAATGAACAATATTTTTATATTGGTTATGTTAATTTCATTAGCTAGTAATACATTTTTTAATTAAAAGTTGTATATGTTAACATTAGTTAATGCACTATGAACTAACATGAACTAACAATGAACATTTGTATTTTTATAAACATTAACATTCTAACATTAACAAGGATTAATAAATGCTGTAAAAATATATTGTTCATTGTAAGTTCATGATACGTGCTTTAACGAATGGAACCTTATTGTTAAGTGTTACCATTTCATGTACTCACTTTTCATGAAAACTAGCAGTAAATCCAGTGTGATACAATGAAATCACAGTAAAATATCTACAATCAGGGCAAAAATATTCACTTATATTGCAGTACTTTTAAATATCTAGCTGTATTCCAGGATCAGCTATTTTGTGTGGTGCAGGCCAAAAGAGCAAATGCACTCATGAACATATTATGAATTATTTATAACCAAATGAATATTAACAGTTTGTTTATGGTTATCCAGAGTGATGCCTACCCATGCACATAGGACCTCCCCTAATAGAAAATATAGTTAACTTTACTTTGGAAAAGTATAGATGCACATCTAGATTCAGATAACACAACAAATATAGCTGGCCACAAAAATGATGAGATAATTGCATTGTACAGTCATGGCAATCCCCTACAATCCCATCTTTATCACACTAATGACTTTTACTCATGTAAGATCTTTCTGGCAATGGGTAAGAGGTGTTCTTAAGCATTAGACAAGGCAAAGTGCCGAAAAACCCCTAACCCATGTTAAAATCACTATAGTGCACAGCCTTGAATGATTAAAGATTGGCTCATCCAATCAGAATTTAGAGTCGTAAACTATCCATTTTAAAACAAGTGGTAATATATGAGGTCAGCTATGGAAACAGCTTTCCAATTACAACATTTCTATTTAATTAAAGCATGAGAGATAAAATCCCCCAAACCTCCAGAGCTGCAAAGGAGCACAACGTGGCCTAATGCTATCAGCCACTGAACATTACTGAGATAAAGCAAACTCCATCATGTGTACTGTATGTTGCAAATGTGATATACATTTTTGTCAAATAAAATAAGAATTTTGCCATACGGTCAGTCAGAAATATAAAGATTACAGAGAGCATGACAGACAAAAATTAGTAAATTAGTAAGACAAAAATTACAGTCAGCTGAATTTTTTTTTTATTTGTTTTTATTTTATTTTTTTTACAAATGCTGGAATCTTGTTTTCTATTCATGACCAATTTTAATGAAATACTTGATATAATTACTTGAGCATTATTATGTACATGTCTGAGAGGAGAAAAAGACGGTAATTGAAGGCATTACAGTCATTAGCCATTCAGTTAGTAGAGTCCTGTGACTAATGCTGGCAAATTAATCAGTAATTCGATCCAATAAAAGCGGAGAAAAGGAGAGTGGTGTGTTTGTATATGTGTATTAGACCATTCTGTTAATACTGTTGGTAGATTGTAGAGAAAAAATAAAGTTTCAGGATGCTTTGTGCGAAACGGCAAACACAGCTGCTGAAAAACGGCAAAACTCTCTTCGAGACCATTTTGAGGAAATTCTAGGAATACACTGCCATCTAGAGGAAAACATGAAAACGCACTCACTCAATGAAATCAAACCTTGACTGAACAATCTGCCTGGGCTGCATTGATATGTACATGTAAAATGTTAAACAAATCTTATGTTTCGATATAAAAGTAGCCACACTTTGCCTTGATAACACCTTTACACACTTTAGGCATTCCCTAAGCCAATTATATGGCTAGTTTGGGCACATGAGCACTTGTTGGCTGCTGTCCCTTCACTCTCTGATCTCACTCAACCTTAAGTTTAGTTTTGTAAAGAAAAATACATTTCTTTAATTTGAAGATTTATTTAATACGTATGTGCAATACATATGTTCTGTACATGTACGTCACCAGTGCAAATGACTTTTTTTATTTCACTTGAAGAATGGTTGATTTTACCTTTAATTAACTATATAAGCTCACCAGTATTACAATTAAAGAAAAGTAAATACTAAAACAAATGAATACTTAAACTAAGTTGCCATTCTTCATATTATAATTTAAAGAGAAAACAATATGCAGAGATTTCCTGGGAGGCCCACTTGGCACCGCCTGCTATTTTAAAGCAACACCCCACACAATCTTTATTATAAATAACTGAGACAAGTGGGGGAGCTGGCAAAAGAAAAAAGAAAAAAAAAGATAGAGATGTGGATCACTCAATATATTTGTCTATGCCTGACCTTTAACTGTATCTCTGCAGATTCAGTACTCAGTTCAGTTAACTGTCAGCTTCTGGGACGCTTCAAGTTGAACGGAATGTACCAGGACGGAGACCTTGTCATTGGAGGCCTGTTTGAGGTTCACTTTCTTACAGTGTTCCCAGAGCTGAGCTTCAGAACTGAGCCGGAACCACCATACTGTGAGCAGTGAGTCTGGGGGCAGACGGAATAAGGACAGCTAAAAAAGAAGTGAAAGGGGCTAAAGAAAAAAAAATGCATTTTTGCATGCACTCTTTGATTTGTCACTATTAATTTGCTCACTGCTGTGTTAAGTACAGAAACAGTTTTATGACAAAAATTAGCATCCAAATCAGCATATTTAATGAAGAGTGTGTGATTTACCGAAGAAGTGATTCTTCAAGACATTAAATCTAAAAGGAAAAAGACATGGATTCGATTTCATGTAGATTCTGTTAAAGATTATACATTTTTGTCTTTTACCATCAATTATTTTCAGAAACACTAAATATCATAATTTGTCTTGCTTTTTTAGATTTGATATGGCAAGCTTTCAGCAGGCACAGACTATGGTTTTTGCAATAGAAGAAATCAATAAAGATCCCAGCCTGCTGCCTAATGTCACCCTTGGTTACTATCTTTATGACAATTGTGTGAAGCTTGGAGTGGCATTCAGGGCTGCTACAGCTCTGGTTAGTGGGATGGAGGAGTCCTTCTCCAACCTCAACTGCACCGGCCCACCACCAGTAATTGCTCTTGTAGGGGATCCCGGTTCCACTCACTCAATTGCAATCTCCAGTGTACTGGGGCTGTTCCGAATGCCCATGGTAAGATGCAAAATTTAAAAAGAAAAAAACAAACTTCCTGTATGTTTCAGTTAGATTAATTTTAATAGGCAAAACTTTATTTATACAATATATATTACTTGCTCTAAATGATTCTCTCTCAATTGCCTTTGTTAAGTAAATTGTACCACACTGAAGACATATTTGCTGCCAATATCTGTCTGTCCTTCAAGGTTAGCTACTTTGCCACCTGCTCTTGTTTGAGTGACAGGAATAAGTACCCCTCCTTCTTCAGAACTATCCCCAGTGATGCCTTCCAGGTGCAGGCTATGGTTCAAATTCTGAGGCATTTTGGATGGACCTGGGTTGGCCTGCTCTACAGTGATGATGACTACGGCATTCATGCTGCTCAGTCCTTCCACCAAGATGTGCAGCTATTTGGAGGGTGTGTTGCTTTTTCTGAAATACTGCCCCGTGATAACAACCGCAACGATATCCAGCGCATAGTACAAGTGATTCAGGCCTCTACAGCCAAAGTGTTGGTGGTGTTCTCCACCGAGGCCTATTTGTTGCCACTGATGGATGAGGTGGCATTGCAAAATGTGACAGGAAGGCAATGGATTGCAAGTGAAGCTTGGGCCACCTCACCTGTGTTTCAAACGCAGCGTCTTTTGCCCTTCCTGGGAGGCACTCTGGGCATCGCCATTCGCCGTGGAGAGATCCGGGGACTTCATGAATTTTTGCAACACCTCCGTCCTGACAGCAATTCCAAAAACAATATGGTAAGAATCTTCTGGGAGAACATGTTTGGGTGCAGTTTTGAGACAGGAAACAGAGAGAAAGGGGTACAGAGGTGTACAGGGCAAGAGGATCTGAGCAGCACAGACACAGCTTACACTGATGTATCAGAGCTGAGGGCCTCCTATAATGTGTATAAGGCAGTATATGCCCTGGCACATGCCCTCCATGATCTGATGCAGTGTGAGGAGGGGAGAGGGCCATTCAGTGGGAACAGCTGTGCTGACATAAACAACCTGCAGCCCTGGCAGGTAAGAACATATTTACAGAGACACAACACAGCAGATAAACTGCATATTTCAATTTGCATAAGTCACACAGACCATCTTCTACATGTTTATACAAAATATAGCAATACATATATGGTAACACCTGTCCTGTCTGTAACTTATGCAGGTGGTCAATTATCTACAAAAAGTGAACTTCACCACAGGCTTTGGGGACCACGTGTCATTTAATAAGAATGGGGATGCACTGGCCATTTATGATGTGATGAACTGGCAGCCAAGTTCTGATGGCTCAATAAGGGTCAGCACAGTTGGTGTGGTGAATGAAGGGGACTCAGTAGGGAGGGTGCTCACACTTGAAGAGAATAAAATATTCTGGAACTTTGAGACCAAAAAAGTAATTGATATGTTAATTTCATCCTTTTAATGATCCTTCAAACTGCAAGTACATTTTAGAGATTGATGTATAATTAGTCATATGCACTGAATCAACATTTACACATATTAGTACTGCTGAGAAAACAGATGTTGTCCCCCTTAGCCCCCACAGTCTGTGTGCAGTGAGAGCTGCCCACCAGGCACCAGGCGAGCCAGGAGGAAGGGCCTTCCTGTTTGCTGTTTTGACTGTCTGCCCTGTGCAGATGGGGAGATTTCTAGTACAACAGGTGAGGAAATTATTGTTGAGGTTGTGGTCAGCAAAAGAACAAGAAATCCAATCAATCCTCACTACAAAGGCGTCATTCTCTCTCTCTCTCTCTCTCTCTCTCTCTCTATCTCTCTCTCTCACTAACTTATAGATTCTATTGAGTGCACAGTATGTCCAGGTGACTCATGGTCCAATCCAGAACATACTTACTGTAATCCCAAAGAAGTGGAGTTTCTATCCTATGAGGATCCGTTGGGCATCTCGCTGACAACTGCTTCTCTGCTTGGCACCTGCTTCTGTGCTCTTGTAATGATTATCTTCGCCAATCACCATAACACTCCTGTAGTACGTGCCAATAATTCAGAGCTCAGTTTCCTGTTGCTGCTCTCACTCAAACTGTGTTTCCTGTGTGTCTTACTGTTCATTGGCCAGCCACAGTTGTGGACGTGTCAGTTAAGACATGCCATGTTTGGCATTAGCTTTGTTCTGTGCGTCTCCAGCATCCTGGTCAAGACTATGGTGGTAATAGCTGTGTTTAAGTCATCTCGGCCGGAGGGCAAGTCTGCCATGAAATGGTTTGGGGCTGTCCAGCAAAGAGGGACAGTCTTGGTCCTCACTGCCCTCCAGGTCGTGATATGTGCAGTCTGGTTGTCAACTGCCTCTCCCACACCCCATAAAAACAGTCAGTATATCAGCTCCAAAATAGTGTATGAGTGTGCTATTGGCTCAGTGGCTGGATTTTCTATGCTGCTGGGCTACATTGGTCTGCTAGCAGCAGTAAGCTTCATGTTAGCCTTCCTTGCAAGGAACCTTCCAGATCATTTTAATGAAGCCAAATTCATTACCTTCAGTATGTTGATCTTTTGTGCTGTGTGGATTGCATTTGTTCCAGCGTATGTCAGCTCACCAGGGAAATATTCTGTGGCTGTTGAGATTTTTGCCATTCTGGCTTCCAGTTTTGGATTACTCGTGGCTATATTTGCCCCAAAGTGCTACATCATCCTTTTACATCCAGAAAGAAACACTAAAAAAGCAATCATGGGTAGAGCCACACAAAAAAAATAATTTTACATTATGATTATACCAGTGGCGTGTTCAGACATTTTTGACTGGGGTGGCCCATGTGGGGCACAGACTCATTCAAGGGTTGCATGAAGTGTAATTCAACATCCCTCATGATAGGCTAATACTGATAATATTATTATTGAAGCTACACTATGTAACTCTTTTTTGTTCAAAATAATTAAATGTTATTAATGAGAAAGTGCAACAAAAATCCATCTTCCAAATCATGTCTTTACCCAAATACACGTTGATAAACGTATAATAATGATTTATATTTTAGAGCTGTTGGGACAGATTTCGCAGGAAATTACATACATACGTCATTCACCCGTGTGTGTTCGCATCATATCCGTATACAGAGAAAATAAGCTCCGGCTACTGTAGCGTGTGGGAGTAGCACGAAGCTGAAAGTTTGTTGTCACAACGAACGAGAAAAATTGACCATGGATCATTCAAAAACGGCAAATCTCTGGGGAATCATCGGTTGTAAAAACAAAGAAACCCCAAACAGAGCAGAGTCTACAAGCAAATAAGGAAAGCGACAGAGTCCGTAATAAAACCTGAATCAACATCAGCTTGGCTTTTCAGAGGTGGCGACAACTCCAAGATCTGAAAGGATTTAAAAGCGATCCAGAGATGGCTTTTTTCTTACTCAACAGGTAAAATATTTTGTTGATATGGTTTATGGATAACACACATCTGTGTGTGTAGTGAAATACAATAATTATACTGTAATCGTTGCAGAACATTTCACTTGCTAGCACACGTGTGTATTTTTCTTTATAAAGGCAATAATTTATATAAATAAATCCATTAGTCCTAGGCTTGCCAAGGACATGTGAGTCTTGAAATGATGTTGACCACTGGTTGGTAACAATGACAATCTATAAATTAGTTACTACCGTGGTCTATTTGGCCAGAATATCCTGCAGTTATAAAAACTTTGCAATGTTTGACCTTATCAGACTAGCAATCGTTATGTCTAATGTTAACAAACGTTGCCTAACTTTTGTAATGTCATTTATTGCAAAACATCAATGTTTCCAATAAGTCAAAACAGCAACATAAGATATGACACTTATCTGCTCAGATGACATGTTTTCGGATATCCGTCTTTTCCTTTCTTTCGTTATTTATTTTTCCATTCGCTCTGATAAGATGTCCTGTATCCTTGTGTACACCAGTGCCTCGAACCACATTCATCTGCACAGAGGAGCAGAGCCGAAGCAAAACCAAAACAATGTGCTTCCGCAAGACGCATGCAGTTTTATTTTTTAACCGCTAGAGGGCCAAAAGTTACATAGTGTATCTTTAATAAGATTTAATAAGTACATTTTCAGGAATTCAATAGTTGAATGTCATTTAGTTAAATAGATTTTTTAATGTTATTAAATGTTAATACTGCAAAACAGAAGACTTCAAATAACATGGTTTTTTTCAATGTAATTTTTATGTATGTAGTGTCTTTTAAAACTAATATTGAACACACATTAGTTCTGTGTAGTTTTTCTTTTTTTTTTCTTTTTTTAGAGAGCTTAAGCTGTGACATGGTGTACAGTACTATCAGTAGGTATTACAATACTATCAATAATATTGTTTTATTTTGAGACAGTAAAAAATATATTTCTTAATATTATCATAGGACTATATATATATATAAAATGTGCATGGATTCAGCTTTGTGTACTCAATATAGCCATATACTTGGACTGCCAAAGGTAATTTGATAATTTAATTAAATGTGGCTTTAAAAAAAAAAAAGATGTACGTAATTTACTTCAGTGACATTTTACTGATCTCCCAAAAAAATATTTTGCTTATTTAGACTGAATGTATTGCATTATGAAAGGAAATAAATATAAGCTACAGTATATGAATAAGCACATTTCTGCAAATTAAGAAATTGATAGACCTTCATAATTTTGTTAACTCCAAAACATGATTATGATAAAAAATACGTTTACAAGGTTCATGGCATCGTATATTTTAAAGATATTTAAAAACTTTGTTTGAAGTAGATAGTTAGATTAAGTAAAAGAGATGGCTCCGCATGTTTGACAAACTGCTTATGATGCACAGCGATGTTATACACACCCCAAAACATCACGTAACAAAGTGAAATGTGATTGGTTTAACATGTCAGTCAGACATTTCATATCTGAATGAATGGTTCTTGGCCAGAATAAAATTATGAAATACACAGAAGATTACAGCATTACAGTTTTTGCCTAGTTGGGATAGAAGAGAGTACTGGCCTGTTCACTTCAAGCATGGGACTGGTAATGTTGACGTTACGATGTTTGCAGTGAATGGAATCCAATGCAAAGTTTTTGTTTAAACACTGGGGGGGTCCAAATGTGGGTCCAGAAAGGGAGGGGGGGGGGGGGCTGTAATGTTTCATTACATTAAAATTCTACATAAAAATGCTCCCTCACCTGATTTCATCAGCTTAATGGTTGAGCTTCAGTGTCACAGTCACGCGGATGTGACATGCAGAGCGATCTACGGCGCGTGTTCAAGACATATTTAATTTTGGATGACTGTATGCTGTGTTTACCCCGAGTCCATATGATTAACTGTGATTTTTTGACACTGCATCATGCTTCGATTTAAACCAACAAGGTTCTGCCTAGTTTTATTGAAGGCCCGTCTCCGACTTGGGAAATGACCAATTATAGTTTAGAATTTCGGATGGCACCTGGTTTTTACATTACATGAAAATTATTGTGATGTCTTTTTCTTTGACACCATCTTTGTTCTGTATGTATAAATATTTCTATATACTGTAAGTATTTTTCTTATATTCTGTATCCATTCACTGTTTTAAAATAACTGTTTATAATCTTTTTCAGATTTACACATATATCTTACTTGTACTTTCTTTCTCTTGAGTCTTTTTTATTTTAAAAGTTTGCTTAATTTAAATATTTTTAAAGTGTTTCCATTATTTACTTTTAAAATTTTGACTTTATTAAAATGAAATAATGTAGGAAATATACCTTGTGGGTTATCATAAGTGCCTGCTTATTTATAAATATGCCAATAAATAAATGAGGACATTTCATGAGGCAACTGCCTTCCACTAGTTTCCATGTTATGCATCCTAATTCTTTTCAGTCCTGTGATTCTGTAATCAATTCTTTTTAATCTCCACCTTCACATTTGTGAGAGAAGAACAGGTTTTA
Organism: Myxocyprinus asiaticus; assembly: GCF_019703515.2. NCBI lineage: Eukaryota > Metazoa > Chordata > Actinopteri > Cypriniformes > Catostomidae > Myxocyprinus > Myxocyprinus asiaticus. The sequence continues at coordinate 16,564,161 of NC_059361.1, forward strand.
CGTATGCCGCAATAACTTATGAATACGATTTTAATGCTTTTTGGAAGTAAATTCACTAAAACAGTTGTGGCACTTTAGCGCACAAAATTTAAACACAAAACCCAGCAACTTATTGCACTGACTTTCGGTGCATTATGTGCACTGGTATAGCCCTGCACCATGTGTATATAAATTAAGTAACTGTCATTCTTTTCCATGCAAATACACATCCTTTCTATGTAAATAAGACATTATGTGTCAGATTTACAAAAGTCAGCGCTTGGCTGGTTGAAGGGGGTCAGGGTTTGGCTGGTTAGCTGTAGAAAATAAGATGCCATTGCTAGGTGCTCAGCAATCCCAATTGTTTAAGAACGATACAAGTACTAAGTGCCTAGTCTTAGGTAATGTCATTCCATTTGTGTGTATGTACATTTCATATCTTGTTATAGCCAATATTAGCGATTGCAGTAATTAAAAATGACAATTCATGACCTTTTTTGCAGACAGTAGCTTGCCTTTTTAAGGAACCCAACTTGAAGTTTTAAAGTCTGTAGTTGCATCCATTCAAAAAGTTGTGGTCTGTAGGACAACAACGATTGCCACCAGTCCGGTAAAATACGGGATCGTGCCGTATTTAAAGATAAAATGATGCGTCTGCGATTTGTTGCGTATTTAAGCTGGTCAGATGGCGTCACTGTGAAATCATTCCAGATGGCCAATTCAACATTGATATAAGTTGGAAAATTTGCATACGGTGGGTAATGGACCGTCTGAAAAGTCCACACATGTGCTAAAACGTGCTAATAATGTGTGGGAAGGTGTGGTAAGGGACCGTCTGAAACGTCCACAAATGGTGGTAAAACTGTAGAGCTTCTTCTATATAAATGTTCAATAAGATCAAACAACGTAGGAATACAATATAAAGACAAGTACAGGTGAAGGAAAAAAATGAACAAATAAAATAAATAAAAATTATATATATAAAATAAAAAACTTATGCACTAGATTTAGATGGTTTACTTTCTTGTTTTCAACATTTAGCCTAGAGTTGTCCATTAAAAAATCATAGATGAATGACAAGCGCAACTCTGGTGAAAGCACTCACTCGCTTTCCCATCCTAGCATGCGTGGAGAGTGACAGCGTGCAAAAGAAGCTGCATATATAGTACATCAGGGAAAAATGGATAAAATGACAGCTAACATGCTAGGTTCAAACCATTTAAACACTTAAATTGCTGAGATGCTTTCAAACTGGTCTTAGAAACACTAAACACTGCAAGTGCAACCATGTCATTATGTCAATGTAATCATTCTTAGAAATATTAAATGATGATACCGGTAACAAATACGAGTATTTACGTCATACGAGTATTACTGTGTAGTATTAGTTAGGGATGCACGATATATCGGCGGGCGATATATTATTGGCCAATAATCGGGAAAATCTAAATATTATTATCACGCCGATAATTTGTTACGGTTTTTTTTTTGCTTGCGGCTGATAATCTCTGACTGCTTGCGGCTTCTTTCCTTCAGGCAGGGGCTCGAGCAGCCTCAAGCGACAGTGCCTGTGCACATACATAGCGTGTCTGTGTGAGTGAGAGCCAAGCTCATGTCACTCTGTGAGGATTATTTCAACATCTCTGCACCTTGTTACGTTGTTTTGGGGCTGGTTTTAGTCATTTGCTGTAAGTAACGGCATGGCAGTTCCCATATTCTATTTGGTTCGTGGGGCAATAAACGAAAACGTGACAAAAACATGTATCTGTGTTACTTGGGGGCAATTATTTTTGCATATTACTTAATGAAACATAAACAGAATGTGGGAAATAGCACATTGTTACTTACAGAACAGCATTGTGATTAAAACAAGTCCAAACAGAACCTAAAACGGTACATTTATCTTGAAATAATTGTCAAATTCGAGATGGATAAAAACACTAGTTTGTGAGTGAATAATGTTGAGTGTTGAGAGTGTTGTATTTTACGAGTTGAGACTTTTCTAACGTAATGACTCATGACTATTTGATCTGTATGATGTTTTTACCAATTCCCATTATGACTGTTGTGTACACATTTCATAATTATATGTGTCGTGCTCCTGCTACACGATGAGGGGGGGAATTCGCAAGTTATGCAGTTATGTTGTATCTAATGTACCACACCCACCTCATTAATCGGTGAGCCATTTACTCAATATGTATACGATAAATACATTGTGTACAAAACGTACAAATACAGCATGTTTTATGAGTTGTTTTATTAAGCTAATTATGTTAAATATACATATCTTGTGTGAATGTTATCTATGTGTTCAAGAGTGGGTATGCTGTCTGGAGGGGTACGCCACTGTAAAAAGTTTGGGAACCACTGGCTTAGTGAGAAGGCTGCTAAATCAATGCAGACAGCGCATGCAAATAAACAACGCTATCAATGGGTACAATTCATTGTTAGTGAATTCCCCCTTTAGTGAATTAAAAGATAATTAAAAAAAAGAATAGAGAAGAATTGTAAAGGCTCATTAACACCAGCCATTAAAAGGAACATTTATAAACAATGGCAGATTAAACAATGGTTAAATTCAGTATCAAAAGAAGCAATGCTTGTTATATTGTTATGCTGAGAGTGCTGGTCTGATTATTAGAGAATCCTATTTGAAGAAAATTAGAATTCAGGTTGTTCTTTTTTTGCTCAGTAAAAGTCAGGTGCATGACTGTCAACTAGAGGGCATTCTGAGGAAGTCATTGTTGAATAGAAGACTTGATTGATTGCTTTGAGCAGTCACTGCTTATCTGAGCCATAGTCCAGCTTAGTAACATTCAATAAGACAATCTCCCTGAGACTTATGTACTCTTATACATTTTTATTTCATTTTACATTTAATGATGTTTATGAGTTAACTTTATTTTACTTTATATGGCATCAATTCAGTGTGTAGAGCTGCAGTTAAGCAAGCAGACACCAACCAAGTCAGCGCAAAGTACACTGAACAAACGCACTCACCACAATGTTAAAGAGACAGTTCACCCAAAAACTGAAAATTCTCTCATCAGTTACTCACCCTAATGCCATCACAGACTTGCTTTCTTCTGCTGAACACAAACAGAAATCTTTCGGGGAATATCTCATCTCTGTATGTCTTTACAGTGCAAGTGAATGGTGACCAAAATTATGAAGCTCCAAAAGCATATAAAGGCAGCATAAAAGTAATACATAAGACTCCATTGGTTTAATGCATGTATTCAGAAGCAATATGATAAGTGTGAGTGAGTGAGAAACAAATCAATATGTAAGTCCTTTTTTACAATCAATCTCCACTTTTACTTTCACTTTCACATTCTTCTTTTGTTTTTGCCTATTTGAGTTCTGTGCATATCACCACCTACAGGTCAGGGAGGAGAATTTAGAGTAAAAAAAAAGGACTTAAAGGAATATTCTGGGTTCAATCCAAGTTAAGCTCAGTCAAAAGCATTTGTGGCATAATGTTGATTACCGCAAACAATAATTTTGACTTGTCCCTCCTTTTCTTTAAAAAAAGCAAAAATCTGGGTTCCAGTGAGGCACTTACAATGGAAGTAAATGGGGGCCAATTTTTGTACATTTAAATACTCACTGTTTCAAAAGGATAGACACAAGACTTAAACAATATGCATTTTAACATGATTTTAGTGTAATAAAATTACTTACAAACCTTTTCTGTGTAAAGTTTTACAACTTCGCTGCTATGAGGATGTAATGTAAACAAACCCTAAAACCCTAAAATGACTATAAAAATAATTATTTAAACAACTATTACAGCTCAAATAATCCATGAGTTTTAAGGGAAGAATTAATGGAAGTGCTTTTAAAAAATTATAAGCTTCACATTTCTGCCTTTAAACCTTCCAAAAATTGGCCACATTTACTTCCATTGTACGCTAACCTCCATTTTTGCTTTTTTTTTAAAGAAAAAGAGGGATGAGTCAAATTATTTTTTGTGGTTAACCTGTATTGAACCTGGAATATTCATGTAAATATTGATCTGTTTCTCACCCACACCCACCATATTGCTTCAGCAGACATGGATTTAACGACTGGAGTCGAGCAGATTACTTTTATGCTGCCTTTAAAAATTTTGTCACCATTCACTTGCATTGTAATGACATCCAGAGCTGGTGTACGTTGTATGGTGCTACAGAGTTTGTGTTCAGCAGAAAAAAGAAAATCTAACACATCTGGGATGGCATGAGGGTGAATAAATGAGAGAATTTTCATTTTTGGGTGAACTATCCCTTTAAGTTTAGAAACAGGTTCATTTAAACGGTCAATACCAGTTTCTTTAAGCCAATTTAAAAATAGAAAATCAAGGAACTCAGAGTGATGTCCCAATTTCCAGGCATTGCCCACTTGGCACCGCCTGCTCATTTAAAGTAACACCCCACTCAGTCTTCATCATAAATTAGTGAGCCAAGTAGGTGAGTGGGTAAGCAAGAGAGAGAGTGAGAAAGAGAGAGTGTGAGAGATGTGGATCATTCCATATATTTGTCTTTACCTTTTATTTAACTGTATCTCTGCAGCTTCAATCCTCAGCACAGGTACCTGTCAGCTCCAGGGACGCTTCAAGTTGAACGGAATGTACCAAGATGGAGATCTTTTACTCGGAGGCCTGTTTGAGGTTCACTTTCTTACAGTGTTCCCAGAGCTGAGCTTCAGAGCTGAGCCGGAACCACCATACTGTGAGCAGTGAGTCTGGGGCCAGATGAAATAAAGACATCCATGCAAGGCTAAAACAAAAAGAGAACAGTTAAAAGAGAGAGACAGAATTTGGATTAAAAAGTATAGAAATATACCTCAAGAAAACTATTTTTTTAAAACACAACATATGCACTCTGTGAATTGTCAGTTGCCACTCTTTATTTGCTCTGATGGCATGTTTATACAAGAAACAAAATGAACATCTAAATCATATTTGAATTGTGCTGATGCTTTGACTGATTAATTTCTTGTTGTTTGAATTAATAATATCCTCTAAGATTTGTTAAATATAAAACATGTGTGTGTCTTTTACTAGATTTGATATAGCAAGCTTCCAGCAAGCACAGGCCATGGTTTTTGCTATTGATGAGATAAATAAGAATCCCAGTCTGCTGCCAAACATCACTCTTGGTTACCATCTGTATGACAACTGTGTGACACTAGGAATGGCGTTTCGGGCTGCCATAGCCCTGATTAGTGGGACTGAAGAGTCCCTCACCAACCTCAACTGCACCGGCCCACCACCAGTGATTGGAATTGTGGGGGACTCAAATTCCACTCCTTCTATTGCAATTTCCAGTGTTCTTGGACTGTTTCGAGTACCTATAGTAAGATGGAATTGAATTACTAATTATAACTATTAATCCTTTAAATGTATATTTTCTACACCTTTCAGTTCTTTTTTTCTGTACACACATTTTCAGTTATGATAGCAGAAAAATGAGTGCAAATATCCTAAATCTGATTCTCTCTTAAATTATTGTGTGAACACAATTGCTGTTGCACTGACTTATTTGTTGCCCATCTTTCTCTCTCCTCTCCCTTTCCCCTCATTAGGTTAGCTATTATGCCACCTGCTCCTGTTTGAGTGACAGGAAGAAGTACCCCTCCTTCTTCAGAACTATCCCCAGTGATGCTTTCCAGGTGCAGGCTATGGTAAAGATTTTGAGACATTTTGAATGGACCTGGGTTGGTCTCATCTACAGTGATGACGACTATGGCATCTATGCTGCTCAGTCCTTCCATCAGTATGTGCAGCTCTTTGGAGGGTGTGTTGCTTTTTCTGAAATCCTACCACTCGATAATGACCGGAGAGATATTAAACGCATAGTGCAAGTGATTCAGTCCTCTACAGCTAGAGTGGTGGTGGTGGTCTCCACTTCATCCTATCTGTTGCCATTGATGGATGAGGTTGCGCAGCAGAATGTGACGGGCAGGCAATGGATTGCAAGTGAAGCCTGGACCAGCAATCCTGTATTTCACAGTCCACGTTTCCTGCCTTTTTTGAGGGGCACACTGGGCTTCACCATCAGGCGTGTAGAAATGCAAGGACTTCATGACTTTCTGCTACGTCTCCATCCTGACAATGACCCAAGAAACAATATGGTGAGAATCTTCTGGGAGAACATGTTCAAGTGCAGATTTGAGACTGGAGGTAGAGAGATAGAGGGAGAAAAAATGTGTACAGGGCAGGAGGATCTGAGCAGCACAGACACAGCATATTCTGACGTATCAGACCTGAGGGCCTCCTATAATGTGTATAAAACAGTATATGCCCTGGCACATGCGCTGCATGACTTGATGCAGTGTGAGGAGGAGAGAGGGCCATTCAGTGGGAACAGCTGTGCTGACATAAAGAACCTGCAGCCCTGGCAGGTAAGAACATATGTACAGAGACACAGCAGTATATAATGCAGAGAGAAGTCACAGAAACAAAACTATAACAAAAAAGTGTTTTATTCAAATTACAGAATTACATATAATACTGTACCTGTCCTTTCTACAAACTGTGCAGCTGGTTCACTACCTACAGAAAGTAAACTTCACCACAGGTTTTGGGGACCATGTGTCATTTGATAAGAATGGAGATGCCCTGGCCATTTATGATGTGGTAAACTGGCAGCCGAGCTTTGATGGGTCGATCATTGTACGCACAGTTGGTGTGGTGGATGAAGCGGCGACAGGGAAGGTGCTCACACTAGATGAAGATGCATTATATTGGAACTTCGAGACGAGAAAAGTAATTACAATTAGAATTTTACTTTCAGTCTTAGAACAGCTGACACAGATCAATAATATCCATATGCTCATGTGCACTAATACAGTATACTACGGTGACCATATGTCCTCATTTTCCCAGAAATGTTTTGGACCTGAAAAAAGTGTCTGGCCAGGATTTAAAAACTGGCTATAAATGACCGGGATTTCTTTATATTGACCTGCAGTTAGGACTCTAATACATTCTGTGAATTTGATACTCCGCACCAGTTTTCGTGTTCACATGTCCTTACGTGATTATTCTGACAGAGAGTGGCAGACTAAGGGTGCTTGGCTGCAGCATCATTAGGCTGGATATCTAGGCTGCCATGTCATCAAGCACTGTCGAAGGCCATCTCAATTGTGAGGATACTTGGAAGGCAGCCTCGTTTCACAGCCTTCTTTGCCATATTTTGGAGGATGCATCGGTTGTATCCTTTGTGGCCTTCAATCACCCACAATCCTTTGCACGTCACAAATTATTTTAAAAAAGGGTGAAAAACGAGTTGCGTGACTGTGGAGGCGGAAACCTTTATGACGCTGCTTACTTTTTTTTCTTTCTATCTTCAAGTTTTTATTCACATTTGCACCAAGACAATATAAAAATAAAAAATTCAAATTTAGACAATACAACAAATCAGAAGATACAAAGCACAAAAAAATAAATAAAATAAATAAAAGGGCAATTACATGAATTTGAAAGTTTTAAAAGTTTAGGGTTCTGTTTCTTTTTTTTTTTTTTTTTCATATTTGAAAGGGTTTAAATATAAATTCTAAGATCAGTGTTGCAAAATGTATTATATAAAGGCTTTTTTTGAGTGACTCTAGCTTTGTGAATAAAAGATTTTGCTAAAATAATTAAGGGATTAAGGACATATTTCTCGTTTTCTGAAGTATATGGGTTTTCTAAACAAAGTAAAATATCACATGGCTCTAAGCTTATGGTTGGCCATGCACACTTACTAGACCGTCTCATTCTAGCATTGAGTGCTGAAGAGGAGTCTTGCCTACAGCCTCAGAAGGACTGGTCTATGAAGGACACAGCCTTACTAGGCTGCAGCCTTCTGTTTGAGAATCACCCTAAGTGTGCAGTCTTTAAAAAAAAAATTTTTTTAAATCTCTCTCTCTCTCTTGCCCACCCGCTTGCTTTCTGTGCGCTCAGCCACACACTGTATGTGTGCAGGCACCAGACGTGCTCAGCGCACACAACCAGAATAATAAATAATGTAAGTTGCGAAAATTTTTATTACTTTGAAATATACTACTTATCAGGGAAACGTAAACTAATAGGATTAATAAAACAGACCATGATTAAAATTTTACAACCCCTTCCTCTGATATTTGTAGTGCAACCTCTGTACTTGACCTGTAAAGCTGGTACTTCAATGCTAAATTCAGAAAATACAAAAACAAAACACAGATCAGGCCATTTGAGGGGTGAAACATTTATTTTATTTTTTTTTAAGATTTACACATTTCAACATCACCCCCACCCCACAATATGGTCACCCTACAGTATACCTCTAAGAGGCTGTATTTTACATACAGACACACATACAGCACTGAAATCACTGTTTATTTATTATTATTATTATTATTATTATTTATTTTAGCCCCCACGGTCTGTGTGTAGTGAGAGCTGTCCCCCAGGCACCAGACGAGCCATGAGGAAGGGCCTTCCTGTCTGCTGTTTTGACTGCCTGCCATGTGCAGATGGAAAGATTTCTAATACAACAGGTAGTGAGATTATTTGCAGGAAAAGATCATTTCCTGTTCCAAAATGCTATTATAATTTGCAAGAGAATTTTCTCTTAAATTTCTACCTCTCTTTGTCTTTTTCACAGATGCCATTGAGTGCACATTATGTCCAGATGAGTTTTGGTCCAATCCAGAAAAGGATCGGTGTGTCCCCAAAGAAGTGGAATTTCTATCCTATGAGGAACCTTTAGGCATCTCCCTGACCACTGCCTCCCTGCTTGGCACCTGCTTCTGTGTTCTTGTGATGCTCATCTTTGCTCATCACCGTAACACTCCCATAGTACGTGCCAACAATTCAGAGCTCAGTTTCCTGTTGCTGCTCTCACTCAAACTGTGTTTCCTGTGTGTGCTACTCTTCATTGGCCGTCCACAGTTGTGGACATGTCAGTTAAGACATGCCATGTTTGGCATTAGCTTTGTCCTTTGCATCTCCAGCATCCTGGTAAAGACTATGGTGGTAATTGCCATTTTCAAGTCATCTCGGCCTGAGAGTAAGGGAGCCATGAAATGGTTTGGTGCAGCCCAACAGAGAGGTACAGTCTTGGTCCTAACTGCCCTCCAGGTGGCAATATGTGTAGTCTGGTTATCAAATGCATCTCCCACACCCCATAAAAACAGCCAATATGTAAGTTCCAAAATAGTATATGAGTGTGCTATTGGCTCAGTGGCTGGTTTTGCTGTGCTTCTGGGCTACATTGGCTTTCTGGCAGCAGTAAGCTTCTTCTTAGCATTCATGGCAAGGAACCTTCCAGACAATTTTAATGAAGCAAAGTTTATTACTTTTAGTATGTTGATCTTCTGTGCTGTGTGGATTGCATTTGTTCCAGCATATGTCAGCTCACCAGGGAAATATGCAGTGGCTGTGGAGATTTTTGCCATTTTGGCTTCCAGTTTTGGATTACTGGTGGCTATATTTGCCCCAAAGTGCTACATCATACTTTTACATCCAGAAAGAAACACTAAAAAAGCCATAATGGGAAGAGCCATAGAAAATAAATAATTTTACATGACTGTGATGAGAAATTGTGAACAAAATTGATTTGACGCAATCTATATTTCCACCTCTGTAATCAAATAAGCAACAATTTTGCAACGCCTGTTGATCTGTTTCATTGTAGTTATGATATTAAAATATGCATTATCTATTCATTTTCTTTACTATATATATATATATATATATATATATATATATATATATATATATATATATATTATCAGGGTTATCAAGTGTAATTTATGATTCATTCAAAAAATGAATGAGGAGAAAAGATTGGGCTGTTTGTTAGAACAGCTTGATTATAAAGAGAAAAAAGTTTTTCATATGATTCATTGAAAACTATGTTTTTCCTCAGAGAAATGCATTTGAATTTTTCAAATAAGACATAAATATTACACCATCGTGAGCAATTTTGTGGCCTTTCACAGAGTAGTACACAGAGCTAAAGGCACATTAGTATATTTTAAGGAGGCTATTTTCATTATATCATGGTTATCTTCTGGGGGTTTTTCTAATAAGCACCAAAATACAGTATATTGCACACAAATGTAATGGGTGAAATAATTTCACAAAGATTTGAGACACAGTCAGCCACTCTGCAATTCAAAACCACTGGCCTATCCATAGAAACAACATTTTCTTGAAAACCTACAATCTACAATCATTATCCCATCTACAACCTTACTGTATATAATATGTGCAATACACGTACTGTACTGTACATGTACATCACCAGTGCAAATGACTTCTCAGTTTTTTTATTTCAGTTAAAGGATGGCTGATTTTATCTTTAATGAGCTATATGAGCTCACCAATTATACAATTAAAGCAAAGTAAATACTAAATCAAACGACAACTTAAACTAAGTACTAACTGAGACAAGTGGGGGAGCAGGCTAGAAACAGATAGAGATGTGAATCACTCTTTATATTTGTCTATAATGTGTATTCTATATTGTGTGTATTGTATACTGTACATTGTATGTTATTATTTGTATATTGTGTTGTGTGTAATTATGTGTATATTAGATTTTAAATTGTGTTGTGTAAATCTGATGTTTATTGTAAATTGGTATATGTCTCATCACTGTCATGACTGCTATGTTGCTCGGAACTGCACCCAAGAATTTCACACACTATTGCACTTGTGTATATGGTTGTGTGACAATAAAAGTGATTTGATTTGATTTGATTTGATTTGACTTTATTTGATTTGGTGGTGGCATAGTGGACTAAAGTGCTAAACTGGTAAGCAAAAGGTTGTTGGTTCAATTCCCACAGCCACCACCATTGTGTCCTTGAGCAAGGCACTTAACTCCAGGTTGCTCCAGGGGGATTGTCCCTGAAATAAAGGCACTGTAAGTTGCTTTGGATAAAAGTGTCTGCCAAATGTGTAAATGTAAATCTCTGCAGCTTCAGTGCTCAGTTCAGGTACTGCCAAACCACCATGCAGTGAGTCTGGGTGTTTCCATTATTTACTATTTAGATTTTATTCAACTGAAATAATGTAGGAATTATACCTTGTGGGTTAAGTGCCTGCTTATTATGTCAATACATGAATGAGGACAGGGGCAGACTGGCCATAGGGAGAACTGGGACTTTGCCCGGTGGGCCGGCCATGAAATGGGGCCGAACCGGGCCGAATTGGCCGAGATAAGCTGATACAGGCCGCCACGATATGCCGAAGGGGGCCCACGATATGTATAAAAGGACAGCGACCCCTCTCTCCCTATTTTAGTCTCCCTTTGTGTGCTGTCCAGTGCCAGTTCGTCTTGTATGTTCCTGTCGGTCCTGTTATTTGGTTCCTGTTTCCTACCCACCTGGTCCACCTTAAGTTTTACGTTGGATTACCTTTTTCCCCTACAGGGTAGTTTGTGTTTGTTTTTCCCCCTTGTGGGATTTTGTGTTTGTTGTTTTAACTCTGTGTTTGGGTCCTGAGACTTTGTCCATCTCTGCGCATTCATGACAAGTAATTTTACGGTAAAATGTTGACTGCTTTAACCTATTTCAGCGGTCACCAATTAGTGGGGTTCCATCCCGACAACGAGATAATGACAATGGTTGCCCTATCTTTATGTTTGTACAGTTTTATGGAGCAGTGTGTCAAAATAACGGAGCTGTACATACCACAAGCGCTCATGGGCATAGGTAGCTCAGATCTTTCAGCGCTATATCATCTTCTCTAGCGCCGAACACACTTCATTCACGCTCCGTGTGTCGTGCCACTGTCCCTCACTATAGACCTAATTCACAGCAGCGCCATCTTTGATTTTTGACAGGAATGTGTGGCAACGAGGCTGTGAGGGATAGACGCACAGTCTCTTCAATGGGCTGCACAGTAGTTTAAAGTGTTTTTGGATTGTTCAAACAAAACAAAACAACATATTTCCAAGAACATTCAGTAGACAAACGACTCCAGACAACACGGGTTGTGGAAAATCAGATGTGATCTAGGAGCTTTTTACAGCTTTATACCATGCATCAGTGCCGTAAACACAATATACTTTGAGGGGGACTAGTCCCCCAAATAATCATATATGGCCAGATTGTCAACCCCCCCAATAATTGATATCCTTGTTGCAATTCTGCTGCAGTCCATTATGCACCACTGTCTAATTGTCATTAAGTTGTTGCAGGAATAACATAATGGTTTAAAAAAGTTACATTTTACCACGTTCAGTAGTCCAACACTGCTCGTCAATGTCATATGAGATAGCCAATCAAATCGATGAAGGCGGGACTCAAGTTTAAGAAGCTAAGCGGGAACCTTGTAGATTATCCCAGCGCAGCGCATCAGTAAGCTCATGTAAGATGTAAGTATCTAACTAAACATACAATATTTGACCACTGTTTTATGATTGAAATGTTGTACCAACCGACAGTAATTTCCAGTGGTGCAAACTGTTCACCATTTTGCGAAATTCGCCATTTTGAATTAAAAAATATGTCATGTACAGTATGTGATTTGTATGTCATTAATAATTGAGAATGTGACAACATTAACAGAGCAGTTTTCAGCGCATTAGGCTTAAGACAATGAGTGAATGTGTGTATATTGTAAAGGAATTGAATGAATGTGGTTATCTGGCAGGTTTATGAAGTAGCTTTTAAGAAAATTCCCATGACATTGTCTATGAAACTGATTGATAAAACACAAAGTAGAGCATTATCACCTTCAGATCAGAACTAGAACATGGTAAGACTTGTGACTTGTGACTTCTATTGTGCTTTGGCAAGGACAGAGTCATATGTTCTTAATGCAAATATTATTAGGTAATAATTTAAAATCAAATTAAGATTTTCTAAATAATTTCTTTATGTCTTTAATTAATTCAGAATTTTGTTTGCATCTCCCAAGAGATTACTTTGAGTATGTCTTGTCAGGTTTGTGCTCAAAAAACTTATAGTTCACCTAAAAATGGAAAATTTACTTTTACTCACTCATTTACTCACCCTTATGTTGTTCAAAACCCATTTGCTGGGTTTATCTTGGAACATAAAAATAGATATTTTAAGCAGCTCTATTCCATAGAATAACAGTTTATAGTGAGCAGGAGCTGTCGAGCTTCAAAAAGGACAATGTGGCGGCGAGGGCGTGGTTGAGCGTTCGTCCGGAGAGAGAGAAAGCGGTAAGGGTGCGCACACCTGAGCGCTATAATGTCTAACACCTGTTTCTGATTGTAGTAAGCACTGGGGAGAGCGATAAAAAGGGACCACACCAGAGACGAGGGAGAGAGAGTTACCTGAGAGAAAAGTCTGTGTTAAAAGTGTGATCTGATCTGATGAGTGTGATGCTGAAAAGTGATTTTGAGTTTGTTTATTAAAAGTTATACCTTTGAGTTGAAGCCCAAGTTTCTGCTCTTTTATAATAGCATAATAGGGATATGAAAGTGCAATGTTTGGTTGGAGTCGTTTACCATCAATAACTTTCACTTGTTCAAAGGCATGCCTAAGGGTTTCATCTCTCGACTGCTCTAGAGGGCAATCCCTTTCAGAAAATCCTCTAAGGACAGGAGGGGCCAAAGCCATCCTGACGTGGCGCTGATGAGGACCGCCCCGGCTCTGCCTCCCCTGCCAAGGCATCGGACATTTCACATCTTACAACTTTCTTACAGGACCCATCCACAAATATTCCCTTTAATACACTTTTAAACTCCGGCCAATTAGTTCCCAAAATTAGTGGATGGGTGAGGCGGGAACTAACCGATGCCTCCACTTTATGCTTTTTCCCCCGAAATTTAATAACGAGTGTCACTACATGATAGTTGTGAATATCCCCATGCACACACCTCACCCTTACCCTTTTGCTTGTGCCCAAAGCCTTGTGTTGAACCAAACATTGGTGTATAGTGGTCTGGTTACAGCCCGTATCCACCGAGGCGTGAAGTGTACTCCCCTTGACACTCACCAGTATTCTGTACGCTCCGGCTCGATCGGGGGCAGACCATGGAGTGTCGGGGACTCGGACCACAGTTCCCAGCTCAATCACTGGGCATTGGTCCCGGAAATGCCCTGTGTCCCCGCAACTCCAGTAGGCCGGCCCAGGCGTTACGGCTGCACCTGTGTCGGCGGGTACATCCACCTGAGGGGGAGAGCGATGAGATTCTGAGGCCACCGGCGGTGGGACAAACCCCCGCGATGGGGGGGTGGACACACAGGGGGAGGGGAGAAAGAGAGAGAGTGGGAGGGCTCTTAAAAGTGTGATCTGATCTGATGAGTGTGATGCTGAAAAGCGATTTTGAGTTTGTTTATTAAAAGTTATACCTTTGAGTTGAAGCCCAAGTTTCCGTGTCCTCCTTTCCATCCCATCACTGAACATTACACTGGTGCCAAAACCCGGGAGAATTGGAGGAAATACGGCGGCATGGAGTCCCTCTGATACGCCGACATATGGTCCTCCGCCAGTTGGACGCCCTCCTCCAGCGACGCCAGGCAGTGGCACTGGACACACTCCACCATTCCTTTCGGAAGACGACGGATAAGCTGCTCCAGCACCACGTGATCGATGACTCCCTCAGCATCACGGCAGCCAGCAGCCACTTCCAGCAGGCGTCCCAGAGCTGTTGAGTGAAGGCAAATGGGTGGCCGCGCCCATCCATCTTCATCAACCAGAAGAGTTGTCAGTATTGTTTCGGGCTGCGACCGACCCGCTGCAGGATGGTCTTCCTCAGATCATCATACACCAGGAGACTCGGCGCCAGTAGTTGTTGTGCTGTGAGTTGAGCTTCCCCAGACAACAATGGGAGGAGTCTGGCCGACCACTGGGCATGTGGCCAGCCCCAGATCTCGGACGTCCTTTCAAAAAGATCCAGGAAGATCTCGGGATCATCTTCTGCCCCCATCTAGTGGGCAACTGAGAGCATGGGGGCTGCTGGGTCCTGGCAGGGGTTTTCTCCTGGAGTAGTAGGCTCCAGATCACGTGCCGGTCCTCTGCTTGAGCTTGGAGCACCTCCTAGAATCGACAATCCTGGTCCTGGCATAGCTCAAGCCTGATGTTGTGCATGGTGCATAATGGCGAGGGACTTGATGACTTCTGCCAACTGCGAAGACTCCATTCCGGCGTATGTCCTCCAATTCTCCCGGGTTTTGGCACCAGTGTAATGTTCAGTGATGGGATGGAAAGGAGGACACAGAAACTTGGGCTTCAACTCAAAGGTATAACTTCTAATAAACAAACTCAAAATCGCTTTTCAGCATCACACTCATCAGATCAGATCACACTTTTAACACAGTCTTTTCTCTCAGGTAGCTCTCTCTCCCTCATCTCTGGTGTGGTCCCTTTTTATCACTCTCCCCAGTGCTTACTGCAATCAGAAACATTATAGCGCTCAGGTGTGTGCAACCTTACCGCTTTCTCTCCAGACGAACGCTCAACCACGCCCCCGCCGCAACAGACAAATATTATAAAGCACTATTAAAGGTTCAGTATAAAGACATCATAACAGTAGTCCATATGACAAGTGCACTATATTCCAAGCTTTCTGGGGCCATACAACAGCTATGTGTTTTATGGACTACTTTTATGGTATTTATATAATGATTTTTTTTTTCCTCTTTGGACCTTGACAGCAGTGGTCAATATGTACTGTTTTTGTATGGAAAAGAGCAGCGTTATGATTCTTGAAGAAAAGATTGTGTTAAGATTCCAACGGGGGGGGGGGGGGGGGGTCAATGAGGGACAACTTGTGGGCAGTAAATAATTTTGTGTATTTTCTTTTTGCTAGCCAGTTGACATTTTACAGATACATCAATGATGAAAAGAAATTAAAATTATACCATGTCATCTTTTCTTTGAGACAGCACAAAAAAGAAAAGATGTCTGAAACAGGCAAATTGCTAGCAATGCAGACAGTGTTTGTCTTGTACTGTGTGAACTTTACAAATTCATGTATCTTTTAAAACCAAAAATTATCAAATGTTGGGCCTTTATCGCATTTCAAGCCTTTATTCAGAAAATGATTGCATTTAGTGCCTTTACTATAGTAAAGGACCAAAGAGGACCATTATATTTGTGACCTCAATACCCATGACCCCCCACCCCAAAATGGTTTAGTCCCACCCAGTGTTCAAGACATGGTTACGGCCTTGCTGTGCCTGCCATTGAAAAGATGGTAAGTCTATCCCTCATAGCCTCATTGTCATCCACATTAAAAATCAAAGATGGCGCTACAGTGAATAAGGTCAACATACCCGAGGCATTGCATAAAGCCTTATTAGGTGTGGTTATTTTAACAACAGAAGCGGAGACACTGTGAGCAG
The DNA here is from genome assembly GCF_019703515.2 of Myxocyprinus asiaticus. Taxonomy (NCBI): domain Eukaryota; kingdom Metazoa; phylum Chordata; class Actinopteri; order Cypriniformes; family Catostomidae; genus Myxocyprinus; species Myxocyprinus asiaticus. Next base: position 16,580,424 of record NC_059361.1, read on the forward strand.
CAATATAGTTGGATACTGGCATTTTTCAGTAAATCACACTGCAGATGATGAGAATTAACCAAAGTGAAACTGTCATCAGGGGCCTGGGCAGCTCAGTGGTAAAAGACGCTGGCTACCACCCCTGGAGTTTGCTAGTTCGCTAGTTCAAATCCCAGGGTGTGCTGAGTGACTCCAGCCAGGTCTCCTAAGCAACCAAATTAGGCCCGGTTGCTCAGTGGGGTGTGTGGTGAGTTGAGCGCTGATGCTGCAGTGGATGGCATGAAGCCTCCACACACGCTATGTCTCTGTGGCAACGCACTCAACAAGCCACGTGATAAGATGTGCAGGTTGATGGTCTCAGACGCGGAGGCAACTGGGATTCATCCTCTGCCATCTGGATTGAAGCGAATCACTACACCACCACAAGGACTTAAAAGTGCACTGGGAATTTGGCATTCCAAATTGGGTGAAAAAGGGGAAAAAATCCACATAAAAAAAAAAAAAACCAAAAAAGTGAAACTATCATCATCTATCTGATAAATGACTCAGATGGTTCTGCTAAACCAGGCTTGTGACAGGGCAAGTTAACGTGTCACCTTTTTAGACTAACTTTTTCCATCTAAATTTAGAAACAAATTTGCGTAGTACAGCTTTAAAGAACATTAATGACCTGTACTATTGCTGATTTCCCCCTCAGTGCAGGGCAGGCAGTCAAAACAGCACACAGGCAGGCCCTTTTTAATGGCTTTACATGTCCCCAGCATGCACTCAGCAGTGCACATGGATACAGGCACCTGAGAACAAGGAATTCACCACTGAAATTCAATGAATGTCCATTTTTGGAAAGAGCCCTAGTTTTTATTAGAAGCTCCTCTCACCTTCCCAGAGTCTCCAGGCCATCAAATAGCTGACTCATTAATAATAGCTGATTGCCCTTCACTCTACCTATAGAAACATATTGGACCAAACCATAAGGAGCTCTCTGCCAGTTCACCAGGTCATAGACAGGTGGGATGCCCCCATCCAGGAAATAAAACTCCTGAGTGGTGAAATTAACTTGTCCAATGTGCTGAAAAACCTTCAAAACAAAAAGAGAGGGAATAAATTACAGTGTAAAAACCTGTGATGTCAAAGCCCCATTTTCAGCAGTCATTACTCCAGTCTACTAAGACAATGTGTCATATAAACCTTGAAAATGATTCTAATGTGCTAATTTGGTACTCAAACATTTCTTTTTGTTAGAACAGTTGAAAACGGTTGTGCTACTTAAAGGGATAGTTCACCCAAAAATGAAAATTCTCTCATCATTTACTCCCTCTCATGCCATCCCAGATGTGTATGACATTCTTTCTTCTGCTGAACACAAACGAAGATTTTTAGATGAATATTTCAGCTCTGTACGTCCATGCAATGCAAGTGAATGGTGACCAGAACTCAGTATGTCCAAAAAGGACATAAAGTCAGTCCCAAACACTTTTCCTGCCAGGTTTCCTCCACTACAGAAAACCCCATGCCAGCCTCCCATACTGAACACAGTAGAAACACCAGCACAGACGATGGGAGCAAAGACAGAACAGGTACAGACACTGGCACAGTTAGGTGTAACCAGCCTTCCAAGCAGCCTCCCTGCACCCTTGTGTGTCAGTGCAGGATAAGAATGGATATTTTTTAAGACCACAGTCCTGAGAGAGCAGTAGGAATATAAGGGGCAGAGATAACAATGGGAGGCCAAATTGTGCCCCCTCTGAATCATAAAATTAGAGATAATTACACAATCCTTTATGATGAGTTTACAGTTAGATGAAGCTGCAGAGGGACAGAGAAGTATTTTTTGAATAATTGGGGCACTGAGACAGTTACTTATCTTCTGTCTACAACAACAACAAAGCCACATCTGCTAGAAAGCCTCTGATATATTGACTTTTAAATTATAAATGCTCACCTGTGTTTTCCTGATAAAAACAATTCTGTCTAAAATATCAGCATCAGAGAGTCTGTTCTGTGTTTGCTTTTGGATAGACTCCGAGACAATCCAGTTTATAACTGCAATATCAACTTTTTGCAAGTTAAAAGGAACGTTCTGGGTTATATACAATCTCAATCAATAGCATATATTGCATAGTGTTGATAAACACAAATTTTTTCTTAAAAATAAGGGATTATTTAAAAAAAAAAGAAGCAAAAATCACAGTTACAATATGGCACTTGCAATATTCTTTTTTGTTGTAATCAACATTATGCCACATATATTGTCGGTTGAGCTAACTTGTTCTGAACCTTGAACATTCATTTAAATAAATGGGCATTCATCTCTAGTAACTGCATGTCATGGCCAGTCATGATCACCTTTGTGTGGCAATACCATAATACAGAGCAACCAAAGTGATATAGAATACAGATACTGGAGAGGTAGACAGGAGAAATCACACATTTAAAACTTCACTTCATGGCAAACATTTGAGAATTTTATTGCATTGTAGGAAAATGTTACACTCATCTTTGATGAGCAACCTTTAAGCACAGGAGAATTGAAAAAAGAACAATGCTTTTTGTCACTGTCTCTTTAAAAACAAAATATTAAGTCTAACAAATGTTATTTTTGCTCTCTGTATCAAAGCAATTATAAAAATAAAACTTTAACCATACAGATTTAGAATATGAAAAAGAGTTTCAAACCTCTTTAAATTCTAATAGAAAGCAAGCAAGTCAGAGCAAGCAGGTAAATATGCTGTATTTCATTCCATCCAACAGAATCATTCTGTGTAATATCAGAGCACAGGGACATCTACAGATCTGTGCATAGTCATGCTGAAATTGTTCACGGTTCACATGCTGTTTTACTAAAGAAAAAATGTCACAGTTATTAAAATGTAAATGGAAACCCATAGTGCATTGACTGAGGATAAACTGACCAACATATTGGGCCCTATTTTACAGTAAGAGCACTATGTCTTAAGCGCAGTGCTATGCAATACGTCGTATGCACAAAGTCAGTGGGCATGGCCATGTTTTGGTATTTTCGTGCAAGCATGTACTAAGTCCAGTTAAAAGTGGGTTAGCGAAATCATGTGTGCAAGGCGCTAATGGGATGGGTCAAGTGCAATTTAATTTGGAGGTTATTGCACCACCTGCTTCCTATTTTATATCCCAATTTCATGTCAAGCACTAGCGATATAAATGAAGAAAGCACATTTACAAGAAGTTGGTAGTGTAAAAGGGATCTAATGCAATGCATTAGAGGAATAGAAATATGGACTTGCATTCTTTTGCGTTCATTAACTGTGTCCTTGTTGGATGTCAGGCATATCTCTATGACAGTGTCTCTATAAATCTCTATAAACGTACGAAAAATGTGGTGCTCATCAGGACTAATTGGATGTAGGTTCTATTAAATACCAGAGAATGTAAGCATAATTAATAATATTGATCAACTGATAATTTGAACATAATTTGAGGATCCATGAACATTATTACCACCTGCTGGTGGAATCTCGAAACTGCAAATTCAGGAACTGAGTTTAGACTGCGTAGAGAATAGAAATGGTTCTCAGATGTCTTAGCACAATGATCTATTTCTCAGGAAACTAGCAAATTGTGTTTAGCGGCACTACGTTAACATAGAATACACACACAGTTTGTGCGCATAAGCCCATAAATAACTCAAGTACTTCCACCCACGCCCACTTGCACTTTGCACTGGCACGAAAATTGTGCTTAGAATTAGCGCTCTCACAAAACCTGGATGAGACTTAGCACAAGGCCTTGCGCAGTCACAAAAATAGAGCCCATACAAACTACACAGACAAACGAATAACATAAGATATGTAGGAAGACTGATTTAAAAGAGAAATCCCTTCATGACTTTGTTGTACTACAAAAAAGGACAAATAGAAGATAACAACAATAAATATCCAATCCAACTGCTCAGTTTTCTTTTTTTTTTTTTCATATTTCTTTTTCACCTTGAGACAACACACACTTTGAATAATACATTTTTCCAAGTATGACAGGGACCACATATATAGACAATAATCCATTTGATACAGCAGGGGTAGCACATGTAGGAGCGGGAACCCACCAACCTTGATACAGTATATGTCCGCAGTTCTGGAAGTGTCCTGCTACATATAGTTTAGACTGTTACAGGGAAACACATGCACAGTCAAAAACAGCAGGAGAGACGCATGGTCAAAGCCTAAGTAGGAAGTAGACCTCTGGTTCTGACGGGCTGGAGAGGTCAGGAGGGAGCACAGAATCATCAGCATAGTAGCGATCTCCGTATCCATAGCACAGCGTAGTGCAGGCTCCTTCAGGCAAGCCTCTGTCCTCAGGACCTGGCCGGTCCAGATAACCAGCAATATACGAGCCTGTAGAATGCCTGTTTGGTGGAGGATTTTGATAGGAGACCGGCTTATTGCGAAGCACTACTTCCGTGGATCCTTCAATGGACTGGTGTTTGAAGGCCTCCTGCTGTCTCTCACGTGCCCGATTGGCTATATGACGCACACGACTTTGACTGCGGGAGGAAAGCCGCCTTGACAGCAATGGTGGAGTGTCCTCAGGGTAATCTGTGGAGCTCTGAGAAACCAGAGGGAGCACTGACAGAGTTTTAGGGATGGGCTGAGAACAAGAAGGGAAGGAATGCAGAGAGTCCTCATGTTCCAAGGTCACAAGCTTGCGAAGCTGCTCAGTTAAGGGGTCAGCAGACTTTGGTTGACCAGCTAAGCCACATGTCCGTCTTTGATTCTGCATTGTGGGAGTGACAAAACTTCGGCTAATGGACTTGTACTTGCTCTGAAAATTACATGAGATATCCTCAGAAGTCAGGTCTCCAAGGCTTTTGGACTTGCATGGATTAGAGACTTTAGAAGAGGAGGCTAAGGACAGCCTGTTGAGGATCTGATGAGGAGGTACAGGAAAGTCCTGATGATGTGGAGATGGCTGAGAATATGGGTTTAGAGGTTCTGTGCAGTCTTCCAATTCAACAGAGCTGTAAATCAAGTCATAGTCTGATACAGGAGTGTACAAGTCCTTATCTAATGATGTATGCCTGGCTTGAGCCCTTGCAAGACATTCTGAGGACAAAGAGCTTTTTTGCAAGTGTTCTGCCCTGCGAATCAGGCCATTGTTGTCTCTTGTCTCCTGTTGCCTTTCATCTGTGGTATCTATTCTGTGACTACCACATGGAAATCTACCTATTTCATTATAACAGTTAAAGTTCCTTAATTGGGATTTGCTAATAAGATGGCTGCTTTGACCGATAGTACTAGAAATCTGATTTTGGTGTGCTAACGGAGATTGGTTGTGTCTGTGAAAGGGTGATGTTTCTGTAGAGTAAAAATGAACAGGAGAAGGATGGTATGAGGGTTTGTGGAAAAATGATGGTTCCAGTCTTGGTGCATGATAGGGAGAGCTCTGGTTTGAGCCTGGAACATTTCTAAAGACATTGTACCATTGCTGGCCCTGACTCGAAGAGTTCAGTGTGTTGTCTAAGGGATCCCCATCTACATTGATCTCCACCTCCATCAAGCTGCTGCTTGCTGAGTCCTGGCACAGCAAGAAGCGGTCTGAGACTGTGCTGTTGACTGAGGTTTCTCTGTAACCTCCAGATTCAAAGTTCCTCAAGGAGCCAGTAGAATGGCATTGAGTACTATAGCCTTGCTCTCTGTTTAACGCCAAGCTTACATTTCGTCCTGTGGACCATTCCAAAGGCACCTTGATGGGGGACGATTCCTTGCTGACCACTGAAGAGCCAACAAAGTCATTTTGGAAGTTCTTTTGACAACGGATTTTTGCAGACACAGGAGAAAGCACCTCCTCATCCAAGATGGTAAAGACCTCTGGTTCAGTGGTTTCAGGACTAGAGGGTCTGTCAGCTAGCTCTAAGGCTGTGCAGACAGATTCTTGGACTACTTTTATTGGAGTACTAGAAAGCTCACTGTTAAAAAGAGGACGTTTCAGGGGTTGTAAGTTCAATAATAGATTTAGGGTGCTCTGCTCAGCAGTAACCTCAAACTGGCCAATCAGAGCAGAAATTGACCCACATGTGTCATGCTCATTTCCCAGTGAGACAGCGTCAATAAGGCGAGAGAGAGCACTGTCTTGGATGGACACTTGACTCATTTGGTCAGGGTGGTCAATTCCCGGCAGAGGGGGAGACTTGGGACAGGTGCTTGAAGAAATAGATGAAGAGGAGGACGAGGAATATGTGGCTGCCTTGGGTGTTAATATATACTTTCTAGGGGATTCTGATTGATTTGATTCTCTTTGACTTCCTTCAGTCCGCAAGCTAACACCACCATTACTTTGTTCTGAGGAAACTGACCTGTGGTCTGCAGGCCCTTTGGAAGAGCATAATTTATCAGTGAGACCATCTCTTGAGTGTTTTTTGTGAAGATCACCCACACGTTCCCTACTGCCCTTAATGACCAGGTAAGGAGTCTCGTTTGTATCTTTGGGCTCAATGTTACAGTCCTGAATGTGGTCAGCAGAAAGGGCACGGGCTTCAGGATCTTTGAAGGCAGAACCTTCAATGAAAAGATCCATTGAGATGGATTTGGGCTTCTCAAGGTTGAAGAAATCTGTAGAAGACATTTAACAGGAGATGACTGTCAGTAATTTAACAACAAAAATAACAACAGACTTCACTGACCTTAAAACACCAAAATCCAACCCACGCCACTCTGTACACAGGACAAATGGAATGTACCACCAAGTACAACTATGAGAAGGAAGTTTGATAATGGCACTGTGTAGGTGCAAAGGGCAACTTCCAGTTATTTGTTGCTGTGTTTTCATTTTTAAACACAGCTTTGATGAATTATGATCTGAATTTTCATCTATATAAAAAAAACTAAAAAAAAAATTATATTACATCAGTGCAATTATTTAAAACTGGAATGAGTTGACCTGGGTATGGCTTGTGGATTACCTGCAGGGGCTTTCCTAGTCAGTTTTCTACTACAGAGAAGCACAACAGTAAAGACAGAACAAGACAAAAGCAAGTTAAGATTTCAAAGAAAGAAAGCCTGTATGTCTACACACTTCAAAGGGACCGTTAGAGGAACCTAATACAATGCTTAAAAGCAGGGGTGTAAAGTACTTGAGTAATTGTGCCTTTTTACTTAACTTATATTATGGGGGATTTTACTTTACTCAAGTGCAACATAAACTGAATCCTTGTACCTTTACTTAATTACATTTAAAAAAATAAATTAAAAAATAGCACTTTTTACTCCTCATAATTTTATTTACACTAAAAGTGCTCATTACATTTTTGCAGATCATTTTCTTTTGTCTTGCTGCAGCCGCCTTTTCACTGCACCCGACAAACAGCAGATGATAGACCAGTTGTCAGTCATTTCTATGAGAGTCTCACAGAGGCTGCATGGGGTTCTGATCATCTGAGGATGTGTAATTTTCTGATCCGATTTGAGCTTCAGATGCGTTTAAATATTTGAATTCGTGCAACTATGCCGTACGCGACTGCCAGACCGGATGTGATGTATTCATTCAATAATAAGTGTGAAGTTAAAAATATCAACGGTTTTTGTCCTAAACTTTATTCTACTATTTTATTTTATTCTAATACATTTTATTCTTTTTATCCTGCTACTTCTACAGATTGGATGATTATGAATGTAGAAGTCAGAAATGATCATTCCCATTGCCAATATATCACAAAAGCGATTTATAATTCAATGTGTGCACGTGTCATATATTTCTGCACTTGCAAAACCTTCATATTTAATATCATATCTATGAATTTCTACTCCCTATTTGCTATATTATTATTTTTATCATTGTTGTTAGGCTATTATCATAATAATAACTATAAAAAACAATAATAATAGCAATAATAATCATCTTAATAAATTCTGAGTGAATATTAACCATACATTTTATTGAATTCATCCCTTTGGTAGCAAACCACAGAAACCAAACTCACAAAACCAACAACCTTACTAACTTTCTTCAAAGCTTAATTTAAATTTTTTGATCTTTCTATATACCTCAAGGGTATGGGTGGGACCACATGATTATTTCACGATTCGGTTCAATGTACGATTTAAGGTCCATACTTTCACTTAAAGGGAGAGTTCACCCAAAAATGTTATTCTCTCATCATTTACTTACCCTTATGCCATCCAAGATATGTATGACTTTCTTTCTTCAGCAGAACACAAATGAAGATTTTTAGAAGAATTTCTCAGCTCTTTTTGGTCCATACAATGCAAGTGAATGGGTGCCAACATTTTGAAGATTCAAAAATCACATAGGTCAGCATTAAAGTAATCCATATGACTCCAGTGGTTAAATCCATGTTTTCAGAAGAAATTTGATAGGTGTGGGTGAGAAACAGATCAATATTTTAGTCAATTTTTAATATAAATTCTCCTTCCTGCTCAGTCAACCTCCACTTTCACTTTCACATTCTTCTTGTGTTTTTGGTGATTCACATTCTTCATGCATACACCCCCTACTGGCCAGGGAGGAGAATTTCTGGCAAAAATATTGTATTAAAAATAAATATTGATCTGTTTCTCACCCACACCTATCATATCGCGAATCATGAAAGGGGTTCAAGCCTCAGCACCGCCAAGATGCCACTGTTGGGCCCTTGAGCGAGGCCCTTGACCCTATCTGCTCTAGGGCCGCCATATCATGGCTGACCCTGCACTCTGATACCAGCTTAGCTGGGATATGTGAAAAAAAAAGAATTTCACTGTATATGTGCAAAACATATAATGTGTGATAAAGAAATAAAATTAATTAAAAAAATTAATATTAATATCACTTCTCAAGATATAGATTTAACCACTGGAGTCTTATGGATTACTTTTATGCTGCCTTTATGTGGTTTTTTGGGGCGTCAACATTTTGGCACCCATTCACTTGCATTGTATGGACCAACTGAGCTGAGATATTCTTATAAAAATCTAAATTTGTGTTCTGCAGATGTCCTACACATCTGGGATGGCATGAGGGTGAGTAAATGATGAGAATTTTCATTTTTGAGTGAACTATTCCTTGAAGTATAATTTCTGAGTACTTTTTACAACCCTGCTTAAAAGGAACTGCAATACCAAAGAGATCATGTGAAATAAAAGGTTAGTTAAACAGTATATATTAGTTAGATTAACATTAGATACAGTAAATAATGAAAACATGTAGAATGTTTACTTGTTTTCTTCTCTAAAAGCACAGCACGAGCAAAGGAAAAACAAATCACAAAGCTGCCATAGTGTTAATGTTAGTCATTCAGAAACAGTAGAACAGGCAAATGTCTATGCAGTCATGTCAATGAACACTCTAATTAAGCCTTAAGGCTATAATGGTAAGAGTATTACATGTGTAATATGAATTAGTGCATTGTGTAACAGCTTTCATTCTGATTCTTTATGACAATCAATAAGGGGAGGTCAAAGCAATTATTAAAGGAACTGACCAATGATTGTGTCAGCCCCAGGATCAGGCTCCTCCTGCTCTGGGGAGGACAGGTTGAGATGACTATGTAAAAGCTTCTCCAAAGGCATGGAGACTGGACGATGTTGGAGGGCTTTTCTGTTCCCTGCTCTCCTTTCTGAATATGTAGGTTGAGAGTCCCCAGTGCTGTGCTTTCTGTCGTATGTAGATTGTGAGTCCCCAGTGCTGTGCTTTCTGTCGTATGTAGGTTGAGAGTCCCCAGTGCTGTGCTTTCTGTCATATGCAGCTTCAGCCAATTGCATCTTGGTCTTTTTGCGGCCTTTGGCAGGAGCACTAGCGGTCCTCCGGAGAAGGTGGTCTGTTATGGATCGTTTCCGTGGTGGAACTCCGATATGCGTGTCCACTGAGGACTTGGAACTTTTATTAAATAAGCCTTTGAAACCCCGCAACTGACGACCCTGAGATACAGAGAAGGGTATATGAAGTGTTTTATTCAAGCATTTAAACTTCCCCAGAAGTTTATATTTACACGAATAAAACACTGTGGCACGTGTGGTCTCACAAACAAATATGATGTTGGGTTCCAGGTTAAATCCAACAGAAAGCACAGACAAAAACAATACATACATGCAATGTTACAAGTTTAGTTCAAACACTAAACATAAACACAAAGAGAATCATACTGCAGCTCCTTTTGAGTGCCAACCATTGTACTATTGACTACAACCAAGAGATGGCAGCATAATACCTTCCAACCATTAATGAACTAAAATGTTCAACCATCTCAAGATAATTTCAAACCTTCAAAGTGCAACATTTATTTTACAAGAAGCAACAAATCCAGATTTAAAACCAAGGACAGAACTGACCATATGCTACCGAACAAACTTACTTAGAAAACAAAAATAGAGGAACAAAATGACTCGAAAGATGTGTTGATTCATTCCCGCACAGCTTAGTTTTCACTGAGAAAGAACAGAACGTCACATTGACACGTTAAAAGACGCTCATGCATTATCATGCAGGACACTACATAGCCAGTGTACCTTATTAGCTCCTAGCAAGTGCATTATGGTATAGCTTGGGTTGAGGACTAAAGGACTCCACTGGAAGGTAAAAAGGTTGAAGGAACTTCAATAAAAAAAAATGTTAACCGAGGGAAATGTCAATATTAAGAGATTTTGCTATTTCAGGTCCTTTTCTCTATTTTGTGCTAAAAACATTAACCTAACATTACTGCATGATCACATATGTTAGGTTACACTGCAGCAGAAATGAACCAAAAAACAACAGCTTGCATGACAAATTGCTTCATTGATAATCAGCTGAGCTATTTTCACCTTTTTATTTAATCAAACCACCACAGTTCCTGGAATATTTTGCTGCATTAACCAAGAGGCACTGATTTACTGCTAAATGCATTAATGAAATAGAATATAGAATTTACATGCTGAGGGGGAAAGGCTGTGAATCTTTATCACACTAATTAAGTATGGCTGATGTTGACCTTGTCTGTGTAGTTATGAGCTCACCTTTCCATAGATTTCATGCACTGTGATGTGGACAAAAATTGATGCCTCTGTCATTCCCTCCAAATAAATGTGTCTATATCCTGTGAAAGTGAGAAAGAGGAGAAATTATTGTAAACACATCCACTTGGGATGGAAGATATGCATTTGTAAGAACGTTCAGCGAGTGAGTGAAACTGATAAACAGGAAGAAAGACATGATGTCATTAGAACCCTGGCATGTTAGCCAGTGCTTGAATTTACTTATGTGATGTCTAATAAGGTGTCCTCAAACTGGGGGGTGGGGGTAAAATATTATATCTTTATTTTATTATATATTATTTAAACACACACATTAAATTATATTATATTATTTTAAAAAAATAAATAAATAATCCATTAAAAATTACATTGAATGTCAATTTTACTTATAAATACAATTATATTTTACAATAAATAAACAAGCCTATATAGTGGAAAGTAATGTCTTTAATTGCATTTTATTTTGTGATTTCACTAACTTCCCTACTGAAAAGACCAGCATGTTGTATTTTGACTGCTGGACAATTTTGGTGTGCTGGTGTCCCCATCAAGTGGTTCAATTATCTAACTAGCAAGATTTCCTTGGTGAACCAGCTTCACCACAAAAACTATGCAGGTTTACAAATTGCATAATCAAACTAGCATAAACCAGCCCAAACAAGCATTAAAACTCATGCTGGTCTGACCTGGTCTTTTTAGCAATGTTGTTGAACATTCATCCCTCCTTCGCTTTTGGTTTCTAGCAGGTAAAGAGACTTTTTAATGGGCATACAAGATTGGTGATCTGATCTGGGTAGACTGGTGTCAGCACAGAAGCATGTCTTCTATGTGTGAGACCAGTATGTGACTGTCTGCAAGTGAGGGCAGAGAGAGTTAAGCTGTAGCTGTGTCCAACCGCAGCTCCTCAGGCTTCCATTACACTAATCACACGCTTCACACGACTTCCCTCTGAGACACAGTGACTATCACTCACACTTTACATGTCATTTACTAATGACCCTGATTTCTTCAGCTCTTCATCTCCTAGTACCTTGTCCTCACAGTCTGTTTCATCCTCTCTTTCTTGCTCCGTAATGGTTTTATTTTTTTTTTAACTTCTTAAAATTGCTATCAGGTTAGTTATTTAAAAGTGCAATATGTAACAATTTTCATGTAATATTTGCCTTTTTTTGTCAATGTGTGAACGGCTTGTAACGCAACTTAAAAAATGAGCCCTTCCCGGACTTCCTAGGTTGCCTATTAAAGCCTGTAGACTGATTTTCATGCAAAGGGAGCAGGTCGGTTTTGCCTGGAAAATCCAAAGTATGTGACATTTATGTGCGCTCCCGAGAGCCTTGCCTCAGTGATTCTCTTCCGCTATTCAACAGCGACAACAGTCTGCCACACTAGGTAACATTATCTTAGAGATGGAATCCAGCAAACGGCCGACTCCCAGCACAACACCGACTCCTACACAAACTCAGAGCAAGCCAAAAAAAAAACAAAAAAACAATGTATCTACTGAATCCCGTCTGGCTAAGCGGGAACGTGATCGTGGTCAAGCGAAAACTCGAGTGAACATCGGCAGGGCATTTGATTCCTGGGGGGACATTCGTTCGGTTTTGGGGATCAAAACAGACCCTGAATTGGCATTCTTCTTATTGGACAGGAAAGCTTACATAACTGCAATGCATGTGAAATATAGTGCCATAAGGATTGATCTGTGTAATTTTTGTTAACTTGATCTTGCCAGCTAACGCTGACGAATTGCAAGCTACCTTGCTTTGTAACTTTCAAATAATTTCAACGATCTTCTCTTTATACTAAAATTCAGGTATGCTAATTCACAGTAACTGACATAAACAATGTTAATCTGTAATTATTCAGCAATGCTAAAGTAATTAGTCTAGAATGTTAGACAATGTTCAAGATAATGCAAAAAGCTCCATTCATTAGTGTAAAGTAACTTGGTTATACAGAAAATATATACATTCTATTATTATAAAACAATAGCACATCGATATATCAAAATGACAGTTGTGATGGAATCACATCAATACTGAATTGTGTCAACATATGTATAATGTACAGTCTATTTTATAAACATCTACTGTCATCATCCACCAAATTTAGCTTACAGCTATTGCTAAAGCTGGCTAGCTAGCTAACGCCGACATAGACTATCGTATAAATGCAGTCAATGTATCATGCAAAGAAAAGTGATTACTTCAAACTACAGTCTCGCATCGTCAGACCTATATCCACACTTTGTTTTAGCCCTGTTCCAGTACTGGAGAGTCAAATATAATATGCAGTCTCAAAGTTTGTAGTAAAGCAATCATAACTGTGTAATTTTAATTATGCTACCTCATCTGTTAGCATGATGTCGGTGAATCACGTTCAGTCTCTTTGTACGTTACGTCATTGTTTTGGTCGATGCTCGCTCTCTCGCGTCCCTATGGAGTGTGTGCACGAGCACGAGCAACAGGTAGCTGGTTGCAGCTCATTTAACGGCCACAGGTGTCTTTAATAACAAGCAGTTTCTGAATCTTACATACTGCGCCTTTAATTAGCTGATTATGTGACTTCTATTCACCCACACTGAGAAAATTTAAAGCTTACCTGTCATGAGACTGCTGAAAGCTACAGTTCTCTGGCCCACAAAGTCTCGACCAATGGGGTCATGATCCCAGACCAGGAAGCGCACCAGAGCCACCTCAGGCATGTGTAGTGTGAAGGACAGGGTCTCTTCCCACACAGGGTTAAATCCTGCATTAACAATTACATTGAAAGTTAAAAAGAGGTCAAACGCCCACTAACCTTCCTTCAGTACAAATATACTCAACAAAATCTTTGACACATAGGCAGAAACAGTGAAGTTGTACCATTATCGTCTACAACCCTGGTTTGTTCTTTGCAGCAGTCTGCTGGAATCCCAATAATCTCCACCTCCACAAAAGGATCAATGATCTGTGGATAAAATCAGCCCATTTTTAACTGATACAAAGTCCAAAAACACAAAATATATAGTATGTGAAATGATACACATTTTACTGAACTCAAACCTATAGGAAATGTACTTTTAAGAGGCCGTTCAGTAGAGCAACGAACAGAGCTGAACACTTATGTCAACAGACGCATTTTAAAAGATGACATTATTTTTAACTTGATACATTGTCTAAAAACACGAGATGCGGCGCAATGGTTAAAGATTCCCATCTATCTTATGTTTTCATATAAAAACAATTATAACACAGAACATACGGACACAAAAATGCATTCATGTGAACAGCCCCTTAGGTGGCACTGTTTGCTCACCTCACCGCGGTCTCCAAGCATTGAATCGGGAGGTTTGGGCAGCTGCTGTCCACTGATGATTTTTATCACCAGCTGTTTCTTAGGATTTGCAGGGAGCGGATCATCATGCAATGGGTTGAAAGAGCCTGTAAGGAATTATCAGAGATGGTCGTAATTCCTGGAGTATTCATGTAATCTAGTATTATTCAAGTCATTTTATGTATTCTCAGCTTTGTTTAAGCAGTACAAAAGAGATAAAACTTAACAGGAGTCTAGGACTACAGTGGAGTAACAGTGGTTGCACATGGTGGTTTATGGTAACTTGAGTGACCGTGTGTACCTTTACACATCGGGCCAGGTTTGAGCACATAGCCACTGCCACCATTCACCATGAACTTGGCTCTGTTCAACTGCATCATACGGCCCTCCGTCTGGTAGTTCAGAGCCACTGTGGGTAAAGCAAAAGACATATGATCTTATTTCTTCCTTCCTTCCTTCCTTCCTTCCTTCTTTCCTTCCTTCCGTCCTTTCAAAGACCATCATCTTTCCTTCCATCCATGTTTCTTGCCTCACTTTCAAGTGACATCCTTCCTTTCTTCTTTCATTCCACACTTCTGTTCCTTTGGTTTATTCATTAATTTTTTCAACTGAATAATTTCATGTATGTATTCAGCTGTGCAAACCTAAATTAACTGAATGGCTAACAAACTGTGAGGTTTCTTCATGGCCTGGTAAACATTTTACTCAATAAACAATCAGCGGGCAAAAGCCAGGCAGAACTCAGCTGCGGCTCCACAAGTTCCAATTTACTCTTGTTTATTGGACCCTTATGATGACACACACACACCTAACTGTTTCTGCTATGGTTTTCCATGCCTTTGCCTCTTTCCCTCTCTTGACACCTGCCCAGGCTAATGTGATAATTTCTCATTTCTAACCTTTTCTTATTGTGAGTCTCATTTCCTCTGATTTTTAAACTGCTATAAGTGTAGTTTTCAATAATGCATTAAATTTTTCAGGATTAATTACACATCAAGTTATAATACACACAACAAAGTGGGTATTTCAGAAACATTTGGTGTTAATCAATGTTTCAAATGCCACCAATAGAACTTTGAATTTAATTTATATACAGTACTGTGCAAAAGTTTTAGGCACAAAAGCATTTGTCTTAAGATGGTTATTTATATCTTCAGCTTTAGTGTGTCAATAGGAAATATAAATTCTAGACTCCCAAACTTTCCTTTTGCAAATAGAATAGAATAGAAAAACAGGGAGCACTGCAATAGATGGCATGACCCCAACAGAGCCACCCCCCCTTCCCCACTGAACATCGAGTCAGTCTAGGATTACATGAAGAGATGGAAGAAATGGAGACAGCCTAAATAGTTAGAAGAACTGTGGCGAATTCTCCAAGATGCTTGGAACATCCTATCTGCCAACAACCAAGAAAACTGTGTCCAGGTGTACCTAGGAGAATTAGTGCTGTTTTAATGGCAAAGGTGGTCACACCAAACATTGATTTAGCTTGTTTTATGTTTACTACACCTTGTATGACATTAATTGATAAATGAAAACTATTTATGTCATTATTTTGAAGACATCCACACTATGCAACAGTTTTCACAAGTGCCTAAAACTTTAGCACAGTACTGTATATTTGATTGTATTTAATAAATGAACTTTCATTTGACTGACCACGGTGGAAGAACTGCTCTTATTTCCCACCAAAATTACTCAATAAAAACATACAAGGCAGTGAGTGTGTTTGCCAGCACAACAATATTCTGATAACTAATAAAAATCTGCTTCTTCAAAAATATCTGACAATGCAAGAAAAACGTGTTCATATGAGATTTGAAATCATGGGGTTATTGTCTGGTTTTGAGGTCACAATGTAAACAGACATGCGCACAAGACACACTGGACAAGCCAAAAGAACACTGGCATTCGAGACATCAATCCGATTACTCATACAAGATGCAACTCGGCACAGTGTAAATGTACCTGGTTGTTCAGACCACATACTTAAACTTTACTCCTCCAAAACAGAACTACATCATCCTATAAATCCCTTTTGAAAAGACACATTTATGTGGCCCAGTTCAGAAGGAATGTGCATTCCCAATTGATTATCAGCGAGCGGATCGATGAAGATGAATGAAGTAACAAAGTTTAAATAGGTCCTCTGTCAATCCCTCGTGGCAAGTGCTTGTGTGTGCATGTGAAAAGTGCATATGTGCATTTTTTTAATGCCTCTGATGTATGCAAAGTTGCACAAGCAGGCTAAGTTGTCAGTTTTCCTGCACAACCAAGACCCAGATGGTATGTGCACCAGGGAACATATGGCATTGCAGAGAGGACATCTAAAACACACAGTGTGGCCACACAAAGGGAGGTCAGTGGGTCAAATGGGACATAGGTGCAATTTCTGCTGAATTTGTCAGGAACTAACAGATCATTATAAATACTGTCAGACAATAATTGGGCATCTTAAAAAAGAAAGATATGAGTTCACCCAAAAATTTAAATCCTGTCATGATTTACTCACCCTCATGTCTTTCCAGATCCATATGACTTTCCATATTACACTGGAAAGAATCTCATATGGAAGGCAGAATGTTAGACTCAGACACCATTGACTTTTATTGTAGGGAAAAAAGATGTAATGAAAGTGAACGGTGATTGAGACTAACATACTGCCTGACATCTCCTTTTGTGCTCCATGGAAGAAATAAAGTCATATGGGTTTGGAATGATATGAACGTGAGTAAATGATGACAGAATTTTCATTTTTGTGTGAACTTTCCCTTCACACACTGCTATCAGAATCCTTTTGGAAATTATAGATCCAAATCTTTACACACCATATTTGTGAGTAGAAACAACAGCTTGAATGTGATGTACAGTATATGAAACTGTAAATGAGTAAGAGTTTTCTTTATGGATAAAATTCTGTAATATACAGCAGAGCATACACATTGAATGGACATATCTCTGTCCATTTTTATGCTTGCATGTGTATTTTTGTGTGCGCGCCCATATGTCCGTGTGTTTGGATGTCTGTTCTTCGCTCCTCACCTAGCTGGCAGCCCACATTCCAGTATGTCTGTGGGTTGAAGTTACTGGAGTCGATCCGATAGGCAGACGGATAGATCCGAGAGAGCTGACACTGGTTGAAAGTCAGGAAGCGCTCGGATCGATGGTGCACCAGGTGCTGAGCTCGTGTCTCACTAAACGACAAGACATTAAAGGGCGATCCTGAGAGAGAATGTTCAGGAGAGAGAAACAGTGGAAACACAGGAAAAGAGAGTTGGAGAGCATGAAATTTGGCTAAAAATAAGAAAGAAGTCAAGGGATATGTTAGAAAATATCGTTGCTGATCACCATCATGGTTCTGGATTTGTGGTTGACTCGCTTTCATATCCAATCCAACAATCCAAATCCTTTCCTTTATGTTTAGTTGTTTCTTTATAAAGGTAGCTACAATTCAAAAATGTATCTTACTAGCAATCTAGTAAGTGACACCACTAGGCTGCTTAACTAGCTTAACCAGCAAAACTATCTTGGTTAAAGGTGCTGTAAGTGATGTTTTTATGGAATGGAATGCAGAAAATGTTCCTTCTTCCTGAAAGATATCACTGAAATAAGTGTCCTGATATATCTCACCAGTATCTGTGACAGCACTAGACTGTGTAAACAGCAAACAAAAATGTGACCACAGGCCACGGACACATTCTTTGATCAGCCAATCAGAAGACTTCTGCCTGTCAATCATTTTGTGCGTACTTATAGTGTAGTAATTGAAGCTGATCATTCAGGTTGAAGTATATCATCTTTAGATTAATAAAATTGTCAGCTGAGGGCACTACTTTGCTACTGTCATTGTGTTTCACAATCGTGAGAAGGTGACGTCTCAACCCTATCTTTGAAGTGTTTTGGAAAGAGGGGGCATGTCTAATTCAACGGCTCACTCTCTTGGAAGTTCCAGAACAGCTAAATTCGCTTACAGCACCTTTAACCAACTTCACAAAAAAAGACCATGATGCTTGACCAGCTTTATCTGCAAAATGCACATGCATGGGCTAGACCAGGGGTACTCAACAGGCGGACTCTGGTCCGGATCCAGAACGAAGGACGTTTCAATCCGGACCGAGCTCTAAATCTTTGTGCTAGTTATCTGACACCTGGCTAAGTGATTGTGTAAGCATACGTGTATGGAGCGGGAATAAAGCGCATTCAGCGCTGGAGAGAAATCGTTCTCTCTGGAGTGGGAATAAAGCGCGTTCAGCGCAAGAAAAAAATCTTTCTCTCTGGAGCTGGAATAAAGCGTATTCAGCACTGCACGCTTTATTCCCACTCCGCGCGTGTTGCCTCTCTCCCTGCTATAGACATGAGGCGCAGCATAAAACCTCATTTACTCATATATTACTCATATATTTTACAAAGCACTATTGCTGCCAACATGGCAAGTTATATGAAACTATTTTTCATATAAGATACATAATTTCCTAACCATATAACTACTGACACCATGTAAGCTACATATTATTATTCGGACCTTTGCTGGGTAGGAAATGTAGAGACCGGACCTCTTGGAACTTTAATTGAGTACCCCTGGGCTAGACAATCTCCAGACCAGTAGAAACCAGCACTAGCCTGTACCAGCACGGAAATACATGATGATTGTAAAAAAAAAAAAAAAAAAAAAAAAAGAGATGATTCTCACCCTCATCTAAACACTCCTGAGAGGCCACAGAGTTGGTGAAGACCACAAGATCTGATAGATCTCTACTCAGCTTTATTGTTTTCCTTCTTCGTCCACCTCTAGAGAGAGACACACAGCAAAACAAAGGAAAAACATTTGAGAAACTTCTCATCATTAGATGTAATTACATTTCTCCTGCTCAGAAACACACACACACACACACACACACACACACACACACACACACATTCATACAGAGTAAAAGATGGGGTGAGTAAAAGAAACAACATCACAGGTGATGACACTACAGGTCAGAGCAAAATAATAGACATACAACCAATGTCTTTACCAACAATTCATTTATATCTGTGCATGTCCAAACAAAGGTAATTCTGGGTGATATTAGAAACAGACAGTTGTGGAGAGTCTAGCTATAAAAGAAGCAAATTTTTGGAGCAAAGATGAGAATATATATACAGTGCATCCGGAAAGTATTCACAGCGCTTCACTTTTTCCACATTTTGTTATGTTACAGCCTTATTCCAAAATGGATTAAATTCATTATTTTCCTCAAACATTCTACAAACAATTCCCCATAATGACAATGTGAAAGAAGTTTGTTTGAAATCTTTGCAAATGTATTAAAAATAAAAAACGGGAAAAAAAAAATCACATGCACATAAGTATTCACAGCCTTTGCTCAATACTTTGTTGAAGCACCTTTGGCACCAATTACAGCCTCAGGTCTTTTTGAGTATGATGCTACAAGCTTGGTACACCTATTTTTGGGCAGTTTCTCCCATTCTTCTTTGCAGGACCTCTCAAGCTCCATCAGGTTGGATGGGGAGCGTTGGTGCACAGCCATTTTCAGATCTCTCCAGAGATGTTCAATCGGGTTCAAGTCTGGGCTCTGGCTGGGCCACTCAAGGACATTCACAGAGTTGTCCCGTAGTCACTCCTTTGTTATCTTGGCTGTGTGCTTAGGGTCGTTGTCCTGTTGGTAGATGAACCTTCGCCCCAGTCTGAGGTCCAGAGCACTCTGGAGCAGGTTTTCATCAAGGATGTCTCTGTACATTGCTGCATTCATCTTTCCCTCGATCCTGACTAGTTTCCCGATTCCTGCCGCTGAAAAACATCCTCACAGCATGATGCTGCCACCACCATGCTTCACTGTAGGGATGGCATTGGCCAGGTGATGAGCGGTGCCTGGTTTCCTCCAGACATGACGCTTGCCATTCAGGCCAAAGAGTTCAATCTTTGTTTCTCATGTTCTGAGAGTCCTTCAGGTGCCTTTTCGCAAACTCCAGGCGGGCTGTCATGTGCCTTTTACTGAGGAGTGGCTTCCGTCTGGCCACTCTACCATACAGGCCTGATTGGTGGAGTGCTGCAGAGATGGTTGTTCTTCTGGAAGGTTCTCCTCTCTCCACAGAGAAATGCTGGAGCTCTGTCAGTGTGACCATCGGGTTCTTGGTCACCTCCCTGACTAAGGCCCTTTTCCCCAGATCGCTCAGTTTGGCCGGGTGGCCAGCTCTAGGAAGAGTCCTGGTGGTTCCAAACTTCTTCCATTTACGGATGATGGAGGCCACTGTGCTCATTGGGACCTTCAATGCTGCAGAAATGTTTCTGTACCCTTCCCCAGATCTGGGCCTCGATACAATCCTGTCTCGGAGGTCTACAGACAATTCCTTGGACTTCATGGCTTGGTTTGTGCTCTGACATGCAACGTTAACTGTGGGACCTTATATAGACAGGTGTGTGCCTTTCCAAATCATGTCCAATCAACTGAATTTACCACAGGTGGACTCCAATCAAGTTGTAGAAACATCTCAAGGATGATCAGTGGAAACAGGATGCACCTGAGCTCAATTTTGAGTGTCATGGCAAAGGCTGTGAATACTTACGTACCTGTGATTTTTTTCGGTTTTTATTTTTAATAAATTTGCAAAGATTTCAAACAAACTTCTTTCATGTTGTCATTATGGGGTATTGTTAGTAGAATTTTGAGGAAAATAATGAATTTAATCCATTTTGGAATAAGGCTGTAACATAACAAAATGTGGAAAAGGTAAGCGCATGAATACTTTCCGGATGCACTGTATATATATATATATATATATATATATATATATATATATATATATATATATATATATATATATATATATACTCACTGAACACTTTATAAGGAACACCTGTACACCTACTTATTCATGCGATTATCTAATCACCCAATCGTGTGGCAGCAGTGCACTGCATAAAATCATGCAGATATGGGTCAGGACCTTCAGTCAATGTTCACATCAACTATCAGAATGGGGAAAAAAATGTGATCTCAATGATTTCGACCGGGGCTTGATTGTTGGTGCCAGACGGGCTTGTTTGAGTATTTCTGTAACTGCTGATCTCCTGGGATTTTCATGCACAACAGTCTCTAGAGTTTACTCAGAATGATGCCAAAAACAAAAAACATTCAGTGAGCGGCAGTTCTGCAGACAGAAATGCCTTGTTGATGAGAGAGGTCAACAGAGAATGGCCAGACTGGTTCAAGCTGACAGAAAGGCTAAAGTAATTCAGATAACCACTCTGTACAGTTGTGGTGAGAAGAATAGCATCTCAGAATGCACAATCCGTCGAACCTACAGACGGATGGGCTACAACCGAAGAAGACCACATCAGGCACTTTATTAGGACCATAGTGTTCCTAATAAAGTCTCAGTGAGTGTATATTTTTTGACATTTACAATACTCAACTAGGAACATTTATGAACATTAAAAGAAACATCATACGGCCTATAACCTAGATTTTAGCTCTTATATGCTGTTGTAAAGGACATGAATTAGAAATAATGAGATTATTTAATTATTATGTGTATAAAGGAATATTTCATTAGCTGTAGTGAATGTAAACTTATTTTCATAAAAAAAAAAAAACTTAAATGGATTATGGACTTTATTGGAAAATGAATTGCATGTAAACATTGGCAATTACTTTTCCCTTAAGGGCATCAGTGGACACTTCGGACAGAGAGAGATCTGAGATGCAGATATAGTCGATTCTTAAATACCAGAGAAATGAAAGATAAGAAAAGCCCCTTGCAGAGTGAGAGATTCATTACAAATTACTTTCTTCATGTTGTTAATGTAGCCCATTAAGCATACAAATGATTGTCATTAACATAAGACACTAACTATCTCTTTAGTGATTTAGTGACTAGATTTCTACCACATTATGGGGAGAATTCACTGAACAGTTGCAATGCTTTTTTGTGTGTATTTCAGTGCAAACAGCTTACTCACTAACCATCCACAATACAGTTTAACCAGGTGCTAAATGCACTGATATAGCTCTGTGCTGTATTTACAGTTTATTTACATCATTTTCACACATTTCTCAATACTGAGAATGCATTTTCAAAACTCTTCATACAATCAGCACATCAGTCTATGTGGACTAAACTGTGGATCAGTTTTCATTGCTTTAACGCAAAATCCATTCAGTGACCACATCTATCAAAAATCATGAAATCTTTTGTCACTCACTCTCAACAACCAGCAAAACTTTATGTAAAAGCATTTTTCAAATATTTCAACAAACAAACAAATTAGATATGCATTCTGCAAGTGAAACTAACTGATCTACATTACAGTGGACAGTATGATGTACTGTAAATTGAGATTTCAGAACTACTTGTATTAGTACTACTTGTAAATGTATTTTTCTGATTGTGACTTTGAAACGTTTTTTTCATTTTTTAGCTTTTTTGTTATTTTGGAATTATTATGCCTCATGCACACATATGTGAAAATACAGTAAAGCATACTGAAGAAAATCGCAGCATTTAAGATTCATTCCATACTGTTAGTGTAGAATGGAGTACAATCTACACAGTGAAGAGCCTCTCTTCTTTGAGAATTCCAACAATATGTTTTATCTTTAACCTGCTGTTCTGTACAATGCTTCTCATTTTTGAGACTGTTGTCAAACCATGCATCATGTGATTGTGTGTCTACAAAATCTTTTGTCGCTGCAGGCTACTGGTCTTTCATCAAAGACAAGTTATGCTCAATCTGATATTCATTCTCTGCCCTCTGTCACTTCCTGTTACAAGCATTTCACTTGTTCTCTCTCTCTCTCTTTCTTGTATTCTAGTTTTGAATTTTAGTGCTTGAATAGCATCATCGCCTCAGTGAACAGGCCAAAGAACTTCACCAAGGGAAATGTTGACTTGAATATTCAAGAAGTAGGAAAGACCTGTGGAGTCCTGGAAGAAGGTTTTTTTAGATGTATGACACTAAACTGAAAATGAATTTTAGACCCATGGGTTAGCAGTACGTCTGGAGTAAGATGACAAGGTGATGATAAGAACGACACCATCCCCACAGTCAAGCATGGAGGTGGATCAGTCCTGTTATGGGGGTGTTTTGCAGCTACAGGAAATGGCTATCCTGACTATGTGACTGACACCATGGATTCTTTCAGGTATCAGGCCATTTTGGCATGAAAAATGTGATGTCTTCAGTGTGTAAATTGAAGCTCGGTGATAACTGGAATTTCCAGCAAGACAATAACACCAAGAATACATCCAAGTTGTTCAAAATCTGGTTCAGGGATAGGTTGTGGAATGTCCTTAAATGGCCTTTTCAGTCCATCATTAAAATCCCATTGCAAACCTCTGTTGGGATTTCAAGGAAGCAGTGGCAGCACAGAAACCAAAGAATGTCAATGAGCTGGAAGCTTTTGCTCATGAGAAATGTGTAAAAATTCTAATAGAGAGGTGTCCGAAGCTGGAGAACACTTCCCTGAAACATTTATTTGCTGTTTTAAGGATAAAGGATGCTCCACAAATGATTGACTTTGGGGCTTGAATATTTTTGATATGACATTTGTGGAGACAATTAGTTATTTTTTATTTTAAAGTGTGGGTAAACTGAACTCTTTGTTCTCAAAATCACTCAAATGTGTATTAAAAACTTACTTTGACTGTATTGAGGTTTTAGTTGATGTGTTTTAATTCACATCACCAGAATGTATTGCTGGTCAGGGGGGGTTGAATAATTTTGATTGCAACTGTAGATAGATAGATAGATAGACAGACAGACAGACAGATAGATAGATAGATAGATAGATAGATAGATTTTTGCGAAAAAGAGACAATTAGAACACACCTGTTGAACTGTCCTCCTGATGTCTCCTGCTGCCCGTCATCGTCTGTTTCAACACTCTGACATTTCAACCTTGATTTGGAATGCCTCTGTGGAAACATACACACACACATACAAACAGCATGCTAAATAAGTACATAGAGGGCATGTTTACTCCTTTGCATTTGGATGGGAAGTAATGAATTCCTCCTACACACAACAGAGGAAAAAAGAGCACTGGGCTGTTTTAGAGAGCATACTTAACATAACCACAACAAGGTTTAATAGTTGGCAGACGTAACTAGTGTCCAAATCATGTAACTTTTTAATGGGCAAAGGAGCAGTACATTACAGCTACTTTAATTAGAGGCTTATGGGTCATTACTAACAAAAGGAAAACTTTTGAGACCTCATAAACACACACACATGATAATGTTGAGAGTGGGAGGAAATATCATGCGCATTCGAGATGGGGGCCTGCTCACCTCCTGCAGGAATGACAAAGTACACGGATGTGATCTATGGGAGACGGGAAGCCGCAATATATCGCTGACAACCCTGATAACATTTTAATTAAAAAATCAATAATGTCTGAACAGCTTCACGATCAAACTTATGCAGCAGCAACCACAAGCCTTGTTTACCCGCTTCATTGATTTGCTATTGAGATGTTGAATTGCACACAAACCAGATTCAATATATGAGATGGAGATGAATAATGTGTTTAGAGTTTTTATGCAGAGGATGAAATCGGACACAGCCTCAAAAGCAGAGAGATGTCATTATCCGTGTACACAATCATATGTGACCTCCAGGGGTAAGTGACTATCAAATATCAAGTCAACATGTGTAGTTAATCAGTATGACTACCATTATAAAACCTATAGCAACTATATGTTTAATGCCCCAGGAAATCAAACATTGTCTGTTAAAAGAAATGTCATGCCCAAACTTCTTGTTTCAATAGTAAATACATCAACACAGGACAGAAAACTGTGCTCGTCAAGCAATTTCATAGGCTCTTTAAGGGTGACACAAAACCAACTGTTGATTGGAGAAAGCACATTACCTTGTCTCTTCCTCTCAGTTATTATGAGTACATCCTGCTCCCACTATTCTTAGAGCAGCAGTGGCCCTACGATACCTGATCAGAATAAATTACACGTCCTTATGATCTATTCCAAACATATCAATAGTGGTTATTCCTCAAATCCTTCTGCCTCTGGGCAGTGAAGGGGACCCATTTATGGAACATCTGAGTTTGCAGACACACAAGAGGACAGGAAATAGGATAGACCTGATTCGAAATCAGAGATAGAGTAGAGAGAGACAGAGGGAGAGAAAGACAGAAAAAGACTGTCTTGATTCTGACCTTGTGCTTGAGGTTGCTGAGGAAGGAGCGACTCTGAGATTTCTTCATACCATCTTTGGAATTCTGAAAGACACACATACACAAGCCATTACAATTTCACAGATATTAAGAAATACATTAAAGGTATAGTTCAATCAAAACTGAAACTTATGTCATCATTTACACATCCTCATGTCATTCCAAACCACTACAATCTTTTTTGCAGAATGTCCAAGAGCTTACTAGCTCCAAAAAGGACAAAAAGCACATTAAGAGTGCCATAAAAAAAGTCCATACGACTCATGCAAAATATCTGGGTTTGGAATGATATAAGGGTGAGTAAATAATGATAGATGCTTCATTTTGGGGTGAACTATTCTGTAAAGATTTATCTAATTCTTACTCAGTCGAACAGTAGATTGTTTAAAACTATTCAAATGAGTATTTGAGGTAAGCATGGTCAGAGACACATTTTTTAACACACAGTGATGCATGAACTTAACACAACATTGACTTAAAATCATCTCCAGACGGACACTTAATTTGAGCATTCTCTCCACGGGTGTCTGTGTTTTCACAAATATTATGCAGGAAAACACTGGAGGGAAGAGAAAATCCCTCCGTGCATTACAAACGGCATATCAAAATCAATGTTTAGAAAGTGCAATGTCTATTAATAGAGCAAGAAAAGAGGCTGAACGAATATGAATTAAGGGATTCTCTGTGTCTTCTGAATTGCAAGTCAAATGTGCACACACTGATTAGGTATACTAATTCATTAATTTTCTCAAATCGTTTCTTTGTCTCTTTCTTTCTTTCTTTCATCTTTACACAGAGCCGGCAAAGTAAATATAGAAAGTGTGTTATTGTACCTTGCACAGGTTTCTTTGCAGGCCCTCGTGGGTTGCGCGGAGAAGCGCTCTGATGGAGAAGCTGTCAGTGTCCTCTTTGTCCCCGATCTGAGACTCCTTCATCAGAGAGTCAAGTTTCTTCCTTATGTGAGATTCTACCTGGTGCTGACTCGGCCCATTAGACTGAAATGTAGACAGAGAAAAGAGGGGTGTCAAAATATGCAGCTCATTATGAAAGAGACTACACAAAAATTCTAAATCCAGCATAACTGTAACCGTAGGCTCATTTTGTGCTTTCACACTTTCTGCAGCGTAACAGAGCTGAATCTCAATACAGAAAATAAAGAGATTTCTGGGTTACTACATTGTGTCTTTCCTTTAATAATGGTCATAGATTTTAGAATGGTTACTGTGAGTGAGCTATTGAGAACTATTTCAAATTAGATTGCCATTAAATCTAAATTATATATACATCCAAATGATCATTACACAGAATGGAACCCAAATCCCAAAGTGTAACTATAGACTGCTTAATTGTCTGCAATCAGTCAGATTTACTAAAAAGTGGTTTGTGTGCCTGTCACTGCATGTGTAATTTACATCGAGCCCAATAGATGTCTTTTTTCCAAACAATAGGTAAATAGTTTGCTCCTTTATTTTATGTTGCTCATTAAAAGCATATATTGCAAAGTATTGTGCTGAAGTAAGTTTGTAGTGCATTTTCAACATGTTTTCTATAATGAGTTCACCACAGTATGCTCCAAAACTTTACTTCAGCTACGCTGCGCTGAGCTGCGCTGCTACTGTAACCTATTAATATGGGTGTTGAAATAAATACACGCAGTGAATGCAGTGTACAACAGACACTCTCTCTCTCTCATCATTTCAATGGCTATTCATGAATCATTTCATTATAAATCAAAGCCTGGAATACGGATCTGAAAGAGCAACAAAGGAATCAAAGTATTATCAAAGGCCATTATGCCAAAAAAAAAAAGAAAAAAAAAAAGAGGTTAATTTGTTTTTTGTTACACTTATTTGACATTTTTGAACAGGTAAATGGATATAAAATTTACCATCAGAAAAAATTGCACTCAACTTACAGCAGAGAGCCTATTTCTTGCATTTTCGGAAACATTTAAGTAGCCATGAAACAAGATGATGCATAGAAATCTTTAATTGGCTCTCAGCAATGATTTCTCTGAATTGGATCATTAAATATTAATTGCTCCTAACAAAACAACATGAATGTTTTGCACGGATCCATTAAAACACTATTAAAGTGTTCTTCATTCATCAACAAAAACAAAATAAACCTAACTAGGAAATCAATTTGTTGTTGGTAAATGAGTCTCGCTAAATGAATGAACATGTTAAATATTGATTTCAGCATTAAAAAATGATAGTTTGACAAAACTGTTGTTGGGCTTATTGTAAAGGAGCTTTTGCTAATGGCAGTGCAGCTGGATGGATTTCTTGGAAAATGGCCATGTTGTGGCAAAATACTTTTTTCTGTGTATGTTACTGTTGCCTATTTAGAGGTGTTCCACACAAACAGAGGCCCACTGGGGGGTTTGGGCTGTGATTGATCGGATTTTTGAGAATGACACTAACAGGTAACTGTGAGCCAGAAAGACCAAATACTGGCTCCGTCAAAAGTGAGAAATTGTCAAAAAGGGGTGGGGTGGAGGGGTGGAGAGCAAGAGAGAGAGAAATAGAGATGCAGATGAGGTGATAATGCATGAAAGGAAGGTGGCATGGCAGCACATGGAGAAAGCATAACATAACAGTGTGAGAAAAGTGAAAAATGTCATAAAATAAATTACAATAGGTGGTTTTGACCATGTGGATTTGCTTGCAAGCCGGTTTGGCAATGTTTGCACATGTAAACACAACATGATCTTCTTTTTATTAGGTACTCAAACATAAAGTGTGTTTTTAGCATATGTATGGATGTAACGTATGGACAGCTTCAAAAATGTAATCCCTTTTATTTATATACAACTTTCTGATATAGATGTACACACTTATTAAATGATAGCAAATGAAATAAAATTGCAGAAATTACACTTAGTTTTATTATTTTACACAGTAAATACTTTGGTTTATAATAACTGAAACCAGAAGCATTAGATTATAATAACAATAAATGTTTGAAATGCGGCATATATAAATTAATATTATATATCTAATATTTAATTAAAAAAATAATTTTATAGATTAAATTAAAAAAGGATTTATTTAATAAGTATATTATATTAATGTTGATATTTATTTTTATAAAGTAATCTGATGGAAACATGCTGGACATTTTGTGGTGCTGTATGGCAATTATGAATTGATTTGACAGCATTAAATTTAGTTTAGAGAAATATGTCTAATCCAAAAATGTATTCTACAAATCACGGAATAAATAGGCATAATTAGTCTAAAATAATGATGTAATTATTTATGTTTTGTCATAAAACTTGTGTTAAAATAATTGCATTCTTCTGTTCATTCTTCAACATTCTGACTGTTTTGAATTTCTTTAAATTGCAGTGAATTCCTCTCTATTTCATTACAAATTAAATTCCACTCAACATCCTGTGGGGGATGGCCAATTCAATTCAAATTCCAACAAATGAACTGAGTGGAAGCCAATTCTTAAATTCTGAATTTTGCCCAACACTGATTGTGTATGTGTGTTACACACTTACTGTGCTATTCTTCAGCTTGAAGTCATCTTCAATCTCATCAGCACTGTCATCAGCAGACACTTCACCCTCTTCAGCATCTGCAGACAGGTACGAAGGAAGACGCTTCCCCTAGGGACAGAGGAAGATACAAAAGGAAGAATGCTTTCACAATCAGAATGAATGTTTCCTTTTTTACGGTGTGTGTCAGCTAATTTTAATGCAAACTTCCCCACTGTTTGCTGAAATACGGAAAACAACCCCATTATTGAGTGTTAAATAGTGTTATTGACCACTGTTACTGACACCACCTTACATCCTCTGTGTGTTGACACAGCAATTCAGAAGAATCATTCCATAATAATGGCTGCTGGCCAGAGACAGATCCAGTGTTGTATGCAGCCAGAAGGCCTGTAAAGTTAAGTTTTCTCTCTAAAAACGATACAGGTACTTTCCACGGGTAAACTTTGATGTCTCATTACCTTTTTTCACGCATTACAAGTCCAAACCCATGTTTTTAGTTGTTTTTTTTTTTTTTATCCAAAATTATTAGATGTGAAAAATGGAACTGTTACATTATTTACCTAAAAGCGATAGTTCACACAAAAATGAAAATGATTTCATCATTTAATTTTTTACTTCTTTCCCTCATGCATCCCAAAAGTCTATGACTTTCTTTCTTTCTGCTGAACAAAAACAGAGATTTTTAGAAAAAAATATACATACATACATATACATACAAATAAACATACAATGTAAATGAATGGTGGTCAGAACTTTGAAGGTCCAAAAAGCATATAAAGGCAGCATAAAAGTAATCCATATGACTCAAGTAGTTAAATCTTCAGAAGCAATATTATAGGTATGGTAAGAAACAGATGCATTTTTAACACCTTTTATCTCCACTTTCACTTTCACATTTTGTTTTTAGCGATTCGCATTCTTTGTGCATAACACCACCTTCTGGGCAGGGAGGATAATTTACATTAAAAGAGGACTTTAAAATTCATATGTTTCTCACTTACACCTATAATATCGCTTCTGAAGATATAGGTTTAACCACTGGAGTCTTATGGATTACTTTTATGCTGCCTTTATGTGATTTTTAGACCTACAAAGTTCTGGTCACCATTCATGGACCTTGTATTCTTGTATAAGTATTCTTCTAAAAATCTTTGTTTGTGTTCAGCAGAAGTAAGAGATGGGATGAGGGTGAGTAAATGATGAGATAATTTTCCTTTTTGGGTGAACTATCCCTTTAAGATTAACATAGCATGAAAATAGGTTGTTTTAAACACATTAAAATGTTATTTTTGGCCTATTACACATCAGATGCCTTAACCTTATATACTGTAGATTGGTCCCATGCTAGCTAATCACAACTGAATGATAGCTTGATTAAGAGTAAATCCTCAACCCTGTTACAGGGTTAATGTATATCTACGCCCCATACAGGCGTAGACGTTTTTAAATTGAACATATTTTTTAATTTGATCCATTTTATTTAATTTTGATGTTTATTTAATTATTATTGCTCGAAAAAAAAAAAATACAAAATCCCCCAGATCAACCCAAATTGTTTACAATATTTAGACAATTTTATTTAGAAAAAAACTAAAAGTTTTTAAAACTTTTACTTTAAAAAAGTAAAACCTTTTTTAAAAGATTCACACCCTTATTTGTACCCTATTCATGGAAAGTGCCTGCAATGTTATGTTTTGTTGTTCCATTCCCACTGAGAGTCACGGCTCCTTTTCACCTGTTGTTCAGCACTCCAGACAATTTACTACAACAGCAGACCATCATGTGGGAGGAAGCCAATGACCCCCGCTTGCTGCATATCTTTGCCCAAGGATAAACAGTATCTCCTTGAGTGCTTAGACTTGAGAGAATTGAGACCTGCTTAAGGGTCATTAAACCTAAAACTCCAAGCACAGCCCCTTGTCTCCTTCCTTGTCTGGCTCTCTCTTTCTCACACACACACACACACACACACACACACACACACACTTGAGAAATAAGAGTGGAAGGACAAATCAATACTGTGCTTTTGGCTTAGAGAGTGTGAACAGAATGAGTTCTCTTGTCCAGCGGAGGGAGCTGACATTGTGACATGCTTTGAGTGTGTGTGTAGTTGGATGGTTCTGTGACAGGTCTTCTAGCACAGGGGGATTTACTGTAGAGTGCTCCAATCACAAGGGGTCCCTGCTGGGTTTGAGAGTGTGGCGTCATTGTTTGCTCAACTGGGAGGGTTCTGTCGAGAATCAGACTGGCAGTGCCATCTGTCTTGACCTGCTTTACTAATGCCAAGCTCCTTGCTGGCACTGTGACGTCCGTATACACAGCCTCTCAAAGCAACACTCACCTCTCTCTTCACTGACCACCTGTCACTGACTGTCCTGTTACAGTCACACACTTAAAGGAATAATTCATACAGAAATGAAAATGTAGTCACCATTTAATCTCCTCTTTTCTGCTCTTTTCTGTAAAATGAGTTCATATTTTGACTGTAAAAATAAAGGTTCCAAAAGTATTATTTGCAGCAATGCCATAAATTAACCATTTTTGGTTCCCCAAAGAACCTAAAGAAGAAGAACCTTTAACCTTTTTCCACTACAAAGAACCTTTTGTGCAATGAGAAGTTTCTATGGATTTAAAGGTTCTTCATGGAACCATACATTCAGCTAGAAGAACCTTTATTTTTAAAAGTGTAGGGGCTCTCAAGCTCTAAAAAGGACACCAAACAAAATAACATCATAAACAATTGTACGCTACAATCCAGTTCTCTTAACTCATACAATAGCTTTGAGAAACATACCAAAAATAAAGTTGCTTGTCATGCACATATTCAAATTGGCTGGTGTCACTGACTTTAAGCATAGCGTGATATGTCTCAATGTGCCAAATGTGAAAATGCACATGCACGAGTGACAGGGAAAGATCTTCAGTAAATACTGGCTTACATTTCTGTCTGTTCCTCAAACAAAGCTATCGTATGGCTTTAGAAGACTTGCAATAAACAGTTATGCACAAGTTGTATGGACTACTTTTATGCCACGTTTTTGTCCTATTTGAATTCCTTGAGAGTTCCAACATGATTTCTTTCTGTAGAAAAGAGCAGCTGGGAGATTTGTGCTCTACGGTAGAAAGAAAGTCATATGGTTTGGAACATCATGAGGATGAGTAAATGATGACAGAATATCCGGACCCACTTTATATTAGATGTCTTTAACTACTATGTACTTAAAGGATTAGTTCACCCAAAAATGAAAATTCTCTCATGATTGACTCACCTTTAAACCATCCCAGATGTGTATGACTTTTCTTCTTCAGCAGAACCGAAGTGAAGATTTTTATTAGCTCATTTCAGATCTTTTTGTCCATACAATGCAAGTGAATGGGTGCCATTAGACACATAAATGCTGGCTATTTGACAGTCCAAAAGGCATATTTAGGCAGCATAAAAGTAATCCACACAACTCCAGACGATCAAGTAATGTCTTCTGAAGCAAACCGATAGGCTGGTATAAACAAATCGAAAATTAAAACGTTTTTAACCTTAAATCGTTGCTACCGCCCAGCGCGGGAATGATCTAATTCTTGCGTGACGTTCATTCCTCTGTTGTATATAAAGTGCATACTTCAGACTTCTCGTGTGAACGCGCCATTGCGCTTATGTCACTGATGCGTCGACTGCTGGCAGGAAGCGATTTTTTTAAAGTTAAAAAAGTTTTTTTTTTTTTTTTACACAAACCTATTGATTTACTTCAGAAGATATTAATTGATCAACTGGAGCCGTGTGGATTACATTTATGCCGCCTAAACATGCCTTTAGGACCATCAAATAGCCAGCAGTCTAATGGCACCCATTTACTTGCATTTTATGGACAAAAAGAGCTGAAAAAAAATCTTCACTTCAGTTTTGCTGAAGAAGGAAAGTCACATCTGGGATGGCTTAAAGGTAAGTAAATCACGAGAGGATTTTCATTTTTGGGTGAACTAACTTTTTAAGCAATTGATACAATGTACTAATTATGTACATACATGTTGCATTGTACTTACTGTACATATAAAGTACCTGCATATAATTACATCTGTAGTTACACTGTTAACCTTAACCCCTAATCCTTAACCTAAAACTATTCCAACCCTTACCCTAATCTAAACTCTAAACTCTACCCCTGCTCCTAAACCTCCCCGTACCTCAACCTCAGTAGCAGCAAATGTGAATCTTGTGAGAATTTTGCAGAACAACACATAGTTACACAATGCACCAAACCAGCAGAAACCAGCCTGGATATTCACACTGGTTTAAAGTGTGTTATTTCTGCGACACTAGCATCATGAAATGAAACTGCAAAAATAAACACCATTTTCAAACAGATTTCCAAAAACACCCTCCGTCTTCAATTGGTCTAACAAACAAATAGCCCTACCCCAAACTCACTGCATTGGTTGAGTTAATGTTGCTGTGTCAGGCTGGACAGGCCACTCAAACAAACAAATCAATGTCTGAAAGAACCACAAAGGCACAGAGTTTGCGCTTTCAGGAAAATCAGCCTACAAATGGTTTACTTATAGTTGTCTCTATATACTAGCTGCGGTAGTTGAAATTATTTTAACCTCATAAAATAGCACATCAGCTTTAAGCTCAGCAAGGTAGCAAGAAAAAGAGTCATGGTGAGAAAACAAAACATAAATATGTTTGAAATGGGGATTTGAGGCATGGTAAACAGCAAGTTCAGAAGCAAAGTTAAACCTGATGTCGGCTAAAATGTAGAGGAGGGTGCATTCGGTTCACGTTGTACCTTTATTAGAATCTTGCCCTTCAGGCTGTTCGGGCTGGGAAGCTGCTTGGGGTCTTTGTTCAGGGCCTCCCCCACATCTAGCTTGTCTCCAAAGATCTCTTTCAGATGCTGAGCTATCTTCTTCTGCTGCTGAATGCTGCAGTGATTCTCTATGGAAAGTATCACCGGGAACCTGACACAGCAAGCAGAGAGAGAGAATCAGTGAGCGAGACAGTAATAACAAACCTGGGAACAGCTAGAACAGTCAGCAGCTGCTCTCTGCCTCCAGAGTCATCCCCCGACATGAACCTTTTATCCTTATTTCTTTTATCTTGACTTCTGCCATGTGCTGTTGCTCTCTTTTGCTATCTCACTCACCCCTTTTTCCTAATTGTCTGTCACTTTTTTGAATGTCACTCTTGCCTTTACTCTCTTTTTACTTTCTTTCCCTTGCTGCTTGCTGTCTCTCTCAGCATCTGTTTACCTCATACATGATCTGCATACACAAATCAGACTTGACTTTGTTTTCTCTATTCTTGCTTATAGTTTGGATCTAGTTGCATGTAATAACTAGAGACAATTGCTGCAGATTTACTTTTGTATGTTTCCAAAAACATTTAAAGGGATAGTGTAAAATTGAAAAAGCTTTAAAGCTCCAGTCCCCATAATTGCATGGAAGAGAGCTACCATTATATTCTTTAGGGATGTCATAAAATATCAATATGCCGATTATTGATCGGCACGTTATTTTATAGATTTTATCGATATATTTTTGAGGCACTGATATATTTAAATTAGAAGCTTAATTTGCATGCTTTCCAATTCACTCAGTTGGTCTTTGTCAAAACAGTCAAAAATAGCGTTGGGTGACCACAAGGTGGTGATATAACATTTACTGAAGTAGGTCGCAAGGCAGAGGTATCACAACACAGAGGAGGAACTGATGTGATGCAGCAGATGACAGTACAAAGTTATGAAGGTTTTTGTATTTCTTCAAGAATGGACAAGGTGACATTGATGAGTTTGCAGGTTAGTGTATGAAACTGGTGTAACTGTGCACACTGAATGATTAGAAATGGCAACGTTTATTATGAAATTTCTCTGAATGTAGTCTTGAATAGGTCTTTCATTCAAGCTGTCAAACCGCAAAACTAAATACTTGTAACTGAAAATGCATTGTGTAGGCTATGTGAGAGATACATATACACAATATATAATCCAGTGATGGCTAGAGTAAATAATCTTTGTCCTTTAATAATTATTTGGGTCAAATTTAAAGGAAAATTATGAGTTGCGCTCCATGACACTGCAGAATTTTTACACTGGGTGTTGGCTGTGTTTACATATCTTCATAGAAAATAATTGTTTCGAATTTTAGACCACGCCATATCATCCACCAGACACATCCAGTGTGCGACCCCCTTTAATTTACCCTGCCACTCACAGTTTACCAAAGTTGTGTTTTAAAATATGTTAGAAAAGTTAAAGACAATGGTGCAATGAGTAGCCCTATTTATAGCTGTAAAAAGCCTAATATTCTTCCAAAAATGTTTCCTTTTGTGTACCACTGAAGAAAGAAAATAATACTGGTTTGGAGTGACATGAGGGTTAGCAAATTAATTTTCATTCTGGGAGAACTATTCCTTTAACTGCAACCTTACATCCTAAGAAAAACAAAAAACATGTAATTTTGATGGATCTGCTGATAGCTGTATTTTCTATGTAAGGTGTACAAGGAAAAGATCAGAAAGAAGAAAAATAAAAACTCTCTTTGGAAAATTACAGAATTAAATGTTTTCAGACAGAAGCAATACCTTAATGTCAGGTCTATTTGAGAGTGAGGGGAACCATCTGGGCTTAAGAAGCCCTACACTGTGAGTGACATTCCTCTCACACACATACACACTATGAAACAAGAAACATAAGAGTGGGAACCAGAAAGAGGAAAAGAGATAAAGATGCCCTATAGTGCTACAGTGACAGCAATGCTACCTCAGCAGGTGTGACTGGAAATGGTGAGTGCAATTTGCATGTGATGTGCATGTGCTAACAGGCTCATTTTCTCCATTATGGTAAGCCAAGGGCTGAAACAGGTGGCTGTCTAATGATAAAACACCATTAAAGAAACAGACAGGTTGCATTCTAGCAGCTATTGCAGTCTACACACCTCCATTTGGTACAGAAAGTTTCCTTCAATTATTACTGTACTTATTCTCCTGGTGAAATATAAAACAATTTTCCAAAACAAATTATATTAATTTTTATGTCACCTGCACCTTACTGAGTACCTTATCTCGTAATCATAAGATGATGAAGACAAAGCAAAAGCAGGACAAGTCCTTTTGATTTGATTTTGAGATAACAGAATTCTATTACACATTCAAACAATCAGTGGCTTGCCACAGATAATGGAAAACCCTATGAAGCTTTTTACTGAAACATGGATTATTCTTCTTTAAGGTACACCAAGTAATTTTTTGTAGATTTCTATGTTCGGAATAGAATAACGTACTGCTAACTGCATATTACATACTGTATTCTGGCTACTACATTTAAAAAATATTTTTTTCAATTTTTCAATATTGTTGTATGCAATATACAACAATAAATGTTTTAAGTGGTAGTATATGACATTGTTGTCACATTATCAGTGTTGGGTGTAATCCAATTACAAAGTAATTAGTTACTGTAATCTAATTACTTTTAAAAAAATTAGTGTAATGCATTACATTTTAAATTTTTGTAATCAGTGCTGATGTCTCAGAACAGCAGTAGTCAGATGCTTTACTCTTTGTATCATTCCATTTTTGTTCACGGCATTCTAAATTAAAGTGTAAGAGCAGCACATATGTGTAAAAAGCTAGATATGTGCCTTTTCATTTTTCCCTGTGACATTAAAGATTTCAGCCAGCAGGTGGCGACAAAAGACCATTTTTGTGTGTTAAGAGTAAGTTGAACTGACGTTCATTTCAGTCAGCGCTGCCAGTCAGCAAGCGGTCACTTTTAAGTTATCTGCAATTGCCTCTCACTCCATGATCGCACGGATTACTACTAGACTACAACTGGGAAATACAGCTTCAGCATTAAGGCTTATCACAGCTGAGAGACACAACATACAAAGTAATCACACATGCTCAAGATACTTTCCTACCGGAGTTTCCGCATTGGGAGCAGAATTCAGATGTAAACAACATTCAGCATGGTGAAGGAGAGAAACAAACCAGCTACCATGAAATATTCAGGGAAGACCCCGCTCAGAAGTCTATTTTTTTACACAGAGAAAATTATCTTCAGCAAGCTGACTAACACTAAATATGAGGAAAAGCGTTTAACACCTGTTCGTTGAACTGTTGTATATAAGCAATATCACAATTGCAATCGTGCTGTATGGCCCTAAATCAGCACCACTGTGATGACTAGGTGTGTAACAGTTCTCTGTAAAAAACCAAACCATATGGTTCGCCACCCACGGTTCAGTAAGCATTTACACCGCAGTTCATCTCAAGTTAATGACGCATCTGGATCATACAGTTTGGCAAAGAAAATTAAGCACCAAATAGACGTGCAGTTATAACCTCTGCTAATGCACCTGTATCGCTCTGTAGACACGCTCTGCCTGTTTCACGTGGGTCAGCATTCTACAGAGAGCTGTCCTATTAACTGTAAGTATGTTAAACCAGTTGATGACATCACAGTTCTGCACGTGTTAGTGTGAAACTGAAAAAGACAAGCTGAGAAAACAAGCTGCAAGATAGAGAAGCCCCTGCATCATTCAAGTCTCCTGTCTGGGAACTTTTTCTTTTTGCAGTCAATCACAACAGCAATGGTCATAAAACCTTTACAAAACAGGCACTGTTTGCAGACACTGCTCGATGGAAGTGCCGTACATCGATGTTTGATTAGTTATTTACGCCAACATCACCCCAGGATAAATAGCGAGTGGCACGCACAGAGCCACAGGTGAGCCTGAAACTGTACACAGACACACTCCCTTCCATTTTTAAGGAACTCAGTGCTAGTTCGGAGAGATATATTACAATAACTAAAGTGCTTGGAGTATTCATTGCTAAAGTTATGTTGCCCTACTCCGTTGATGAAGATGTGGGATTTCCACGTAGGATTAAAACACTTGTGTTGCGTTACAACATCCCTTCTAGCATCCACTTTAACAGCAAGGTTTTTCCTTCTATAGTAATGTACATGTTGAATATATGTTGAGTTGAGTATGAAATGCCCTTTATGTGGATGCATGTAGCATAAATGCAGGTATTAAATTAAATGCTGAGTTAGCAATTAGAGAAAACAATTTTTTTAGTTAAGGACACTAACGAAAATTAACAATGGTTTTACTATAGTAATATTGTAGTAACCATGACTGAACTAAAAATGACTGCTGTCACCATTGATTTCTTGGCAGAAATCATAGTTTTGATACAATTAACCATTGTTTTATAACAGTAATACTGTAGTTTCCATATAGTAATTATGATTTTACTATAGTATTGTAACCATGACAGTAACCATGTTAATTTTGTGGTTACTATGATTTTACTACATATGTCATGGTTCAACTATGGTTACTGTAGTAAACCATGGTGATTTGTAGTGAGGGCAAATCTCTTGAAGTGTTTGTTACCAAATTGAATATTTTTACTTTGGATTTGGCAGTATTATTTTTTTTTCCTGAACATAACAAATACCGAACCGTACCGAAACCGTGAAACTAAAACCGTGATACAAACCGAACCGTGAGAAATTTAAACTGTTACACCCCTAGTGATAACATGCGGGCTGTGGCTGAATCACATCTGTGCTGAAGTAGGGCCATACAGCACTCTTTCTCATGTGATATTGCTTAATTATCACATGGGAAATGGAAGAAAGAGTGACTTACATTGTGAGATAAAGTATTCACTGCAGCATGTTCTGGTGCATACTGCACATATGTATTAATTAATCCCATAATATATTCATTCTGCAAAGAAAGTGACCATTAATAGGGGGTCTACCAAGATAAAGAGAGAATAAATGGTCACATTATCTCAACATGCTGGCCACCATGAATGGGAACCACCCGTATGTTAAATAAAATAGCTTTTTCTAGGCCACTGATATGACTGGCATTTTCATCTTATCAGAGTCTTCATGACTTTTAAAATATCTGTAAACAGCACTATTTGTTTCTAGGTGTTAAATTTTTAAGTTCAAAATTACCTAGTATACTTAAAAATAAAAACAAAACAAAAAAACATATGCTTTTAATGAGAATTAAATGTCTTTAATTTTTCCCTACTATTTCATTTTTAAAGCTACGAACAAAATTGTGATCGTTTTTATCATCTTTAACAAATGACTAATCATAAACAACTAAGAAAAAATGAACACATTCTAATTACTTACTCATTGTTTACAAAGGCGTATTTGTTGATGGTCTCAATGACAGATTTAAAGGTGATCTTGGAGGTGAGAGTGTAGCCGTGCTGGACCATGGGCTCCCCGTCTGGACCGTCCCAACAGTCCACTGAAAAACACACATAACACAGAGCTAGAGTTACACACAGGGCTCATAAAAAAACATGAAATGTACATGATTTTACTACAAGAAATGGTTGGATCAATGGACAGAAATACAGCCATAAGTGTTTTCTTACCCTCGACACAGCGGCAGCCGGCCTGCAGCACCCAGGCGTACATATCCGTCTTGGAGTGGGACAGCAGCTGGTCTCCGGTCAGATAGGTATTGTGGGAAGATGCTATGAAATAGTTATACAGAGGCTGATCCATGTCCTGATTAACCTCGTTGTGTTGAGGGTTGAACACATCACAGACAGGGCTGCGCATGTAGTTGGTGAAGCCTAGATGGTGGGAATAGACAGAGAACAAATTGGTAATGGTTCACACTATTTGAGACTATTGTATTATCTACTATATTATATGTTGCTACAAATTAAAAACAAAGAAAACCCCAACAAAAATACTGGCACAATGTCTTTTCAAAGCTCAATAATCAGTCAACACATCGATGGATGGATCAATGGATGCACTTTTCTCTCTCACACTCATGTCTGTCTGGAGAATTATTTAGGGTCACACAGAGCAGTTAGGGTCAAACAGCTCTAGTCAAAAGCCGAGCTGAACAGAGCCCCTGTGTCTTATTTAGCTTAAGGGAAGAGAGATTGGCCAGTGCCACTTTCTACTTTAGAATTAAAAAAACACACACACACACACACACACTTTCTGCCTCAGTTATGGACTCACACAGTCCAAAAATTTTGCAGGGTAGGCCATTAGTGATATTGCTGTAAGTAAGGGATAATGTACAAGAATTAACAATGAACAGTTTTTGCAAGTATTTATTAGTCTTGATTAGGATTCTATGTTCAAGGAATATTCCAGGTTCAATACCAGTTAAGCTCAACCGACAGCATTTGTAGCATAATGCTGCTACCATGAAAATTAATTTCGTCCCTGCTTTTCTTTAAAAAACTAAAAATCTGGGCTACAATGAGGCACTTACAATGGAAGTGAATGGGGTCAATCTGTAAACGTTAAAATACTCACTGTTTCAAAAGTATAGCCACAAGACATAAACAATATGCGTGTTAACATTGATTTGTCATAAAATCGCTTACTAACCTTTCTTCATGTAACGTTATATCCAATTTAACGACTTGGTTGCCATGACGACCAGGGTTGGGGAGTAACAAAATACATGTAACGGGATTATGCATTTAAAATAAAAAATATAAGTAACTGTATTCCACTACAGTTACAATTTAAATCATTGGTATTTAGAATACAGTTACATTCAAAAAAGTATTTTGATTACTGAAGAGATTACTTTGCATTTTATTGTTATTTGTTTCATTTAATATTTAGTCCATTCAGATGGAAAACATTTATACATATAAATGATGCGATCCAAAGTGCATTTGAACAGCGGTGAAACACTTTCTTATGATGTGTTACATTCATATGAGCAGACAGAGAAGTAAGTCTGAAGTAAGTTTGGAGCAGAAGAAATAGAAATAAACCTTGTGTAAATTGTCAGCTTTACGTTAAGCTAAAATGCTATTTCTAGCCATTTTACATGCACGTTACCAGGCACAATCATATTTTGTTATCAAGAAAATTCGCGTTGGATCATAATTTCTTTTTTTCTAGTAAGACCTTTGATATTAGGGCAAAAATCGTATTCTTGATAATAATTTTTGTATTGTTTTCCTGTAAAAATATCTAAAAATCCTTAAAACAAGATCAAATTGACTGATCTTGTTTTAGAAACAACACTGCATAAGATATTTTGTTTTTCAGGGAATGTATTTTTAACATGTGCATTTTGTCTTACTGTACTGACAGAGTTTTTATAGTCAAAACAAGTGAAAAA
This sequence comes from Myxocyprinus asiaticus, assembly GCF_019703515.2. Classification (NCBI taxonomy): domain Eukaryota; kingdom Metazoa; phylum Chordata; class Actinopteri; order Cypriniformes; family Catostomidae; genus Myxocyprinus; species Myxocyprinus asiaticus. The sequence continues at coordinate 16,621,556 of NC_059361.1, forward strand.
AATCTACCAGTGCTGAAGAAGTAATCCAAAGTATTTGGAATACGTTACTGACCTTGAGTAATCTAACGGAATACATTACAAATTACATTTTACAGCATGTATTCTGTAATCTGTAGTGGAATACATTTCAAAAGTAACCCTCCCAACCCTGATGACGACATAACACAGTAAACTGCAAAACTACCAAATGTAAGCACTTTTATAAAATTATAAGCTTCACATTTCTGCCTTTAAACTCTCCAAAAATTTTACCCATTCACTTCCATTGTAAGTGCCTCACAGTAACCTTGACTTTTGCTTTTTTTTAAAGAAAAGGACGGACAAGTCGAAATTATTTTTTGTGGTAATCAACAAATGCTGTAAAGGGATAGTTCACCCAAAAATGAAAATGCTCTCATCATTTACTTACCCTCATGCCATCCCAGATGTGTATGACTTTCTTTGTTTTGCTGAACACAAACTAAGATTTTTAGAAGAATATTTCAGCTCTGTAGGTCCATACAGTGCTTACGAATGGGTATCAAAATTTTGAAGCTCCAAAAGGACATAAAGGCAGCATAAAAGTAATCCATACAACTCCAGTGATTAAATCCATAAAGTATCTTCAAAAACTACAGTATATATGATAAGTGTAGGTGAGAAAGAGACAAAAATGTAAGTCCTTTTTTATTATCAATCTCCACTTTCACTTTCACATTCTTTTTTTTTGTTTTGGCAATTCACATTCTTTGTGCATATCGCCACCTACTGGGCAGGAAGACTTAAATATTGATCTGTTTCTCACCCACACCTATCATATCGCTTCTGAAAACATAGATTTAACCACTGGAGTCTTATGGATTACATTTATGCTGCCTTTATGTGCATTTTGGAGCTTGAAATTTTGGTCACCATTCACTTGCATTTTGAGGACTTGCAGAGCTGAGATATTCTTCTAAAAATCTTTGTTTGTGTTCTGCTGAAGAAAGAAAGTCATGCACATCTGAAATGGCATTAGGGTGAGTAAATGATGACAGAATTGCCAATTTTGCGTGAACCATCCCTTTAACTTGTTTTGAACCTGTAATATTTCTTTAAATATTAAATATACTGTTGTTCATTCACTAAGAAAATATTAACTTAAAAAAGTGCTTCACGTGATGGCATCTAAATTAACTGGTTTGATTTGAAGTCAAAAATATTGTTAAACTTGTCTAAATTGCAAACAAATTTTAAGGGTTAGGTTTTGCAAGTTATCACTTTTTACAGTATTGCTTGTTCATATTAGTTCATAATACATTAACTAATGTTACCATATATGACTTTATATGTTTAAAATGCATTAGTATATGTAAACATTTATTGTTCATTTGTTTCATAACTATTCAATATAATGGTTAACTATTGCATTAAATAAAGTTACATATACAACCTTATTGTGAATTGTTATAAAAAAACAAAAATGGTAAACTTGCTTTTAACACAATTTCTTCAGTCTTTCAGCTAACCTCTGTTCACTTGTCGCTGTTTAATCATTTCAGGATGAACAATGCCTTTCATAACCTCTATTGATGTTGGATTTGTGCTTTTCTAAGATTAGCTCTAGCCTTAAATGAAAATGGGTCAATTTACCTTTCATGGTTATAACATAATTAAAATGATTTTACTAAACACATGAGCAAGAATAGTATGGGTCTAGTTTTTCTGACATTCTGGCAGGTTTTCTGAGAGAAAAGTGGGGAAATAGAGAAGAAAAGAAAGAAGTGAGGCTAATAAAGAGAGCAACACATAATTCTCACCTTCAATTCCAAGAACTCCTTTCTGCTTGTTCTCCTCTAAGACTTCAAACTTATTGATTATGTCCAGACAGTACTCTGGGGTCACATTAGACATCTGCAAAGAGGCAAAGAAGCAATGAATAGAGCGGGTCAGCCTCATGTCACCAGATAGGATCCATAACATGTCAATCATTAAGTCTCTGAGGGTCACCTCCTCTAAAACTAAGATCACAAAAAAAACACACAAAACAAACAACTGCCATTTTGCCACTATATGACTCCATTCTTCTGTTTTGTCTGTACCCTTTCCCTCTTTTCACTACTTCCCCCAGGGCTTCATGGCCCATGTGAGAGCAGAGCGAGAGAGAGCACGGGCACAGCAAGGCTTTTTTAGCATCACACTGGGGCTGTTCATAACCTCAGCTGGAAGGCCATTATAATGGTTGATAGAGAGCCAGAGCTTTTCACTCTCGGATTCACAAAGACTACCCAAGAGCTCAGGCAGATATTGAAATGAAATAGGCAAAGAAGGCTTTTAATAAAGGGAGAAATGCACAACACAGTGAAATGTTCCAGGTGGCCTGTAAATGAGAAGGTTTGTAAATAAAATGAATTGCTAAAAAGAAAAAAGAAAAAAAAAACATGTTAAACCGTGTTTAACATGATTGATGAAGACATAAGCAAGATCAATAAATGCAAGACATAGTGATAATGCAGCACTGGCCTAATAGGCCAGGTGACAGTTCCATAAACTGTCCCAAATCTTTCTTACACAGGCCCAAAACCAACATGGCTATATAGTGAATAAAAGGACAGAATCAAAAATGTAATTAAGGGGGGAAAAAACTGATAGGAGAGAGCAATATACATGAGCTAAGAAGCTAAGACCGTGAGTATGTGAGACATCAGAAGCGGTTACGGAACATCAGACGGGATGCATCTGATGGGATTTATATTTCAAGCACACCACGCAAAGCACAGGGAGATGTGTCTATTATAATCCTGTATATTTATAAAAGCATGAAAACACCCAGAACAAGCATGACCATTGGTACATGAGTGTACTACAAGCCCTTAACATGGATTCAAGCTTCACTTCTGGATGAGAATGTTAACATAGGATCAATATAAATATGACACATAAATATGGTTGAATGGAGAGAATGAGGATGGGGCATCCCTGATGAAAAAAACAACAACTTAGATGACAAAATGTAAATTTTTGGGTGAATCTCTTTAAGATGTCTTGTGGAAACCAGCATGCAAATTGCAAAATATGCTGGTGACCAGCTACATTGGTCTTTTCAGTAGGAACATTATGGATTGGGACCGTGTAAAAGATCTGTTTTGGTCAGGACATGATATTAGATTGACCTCTGACCTTTTGTTCCACACGCAGAAAGTTGCCAAAATCCTCTGCGGTCAGGTGATCCTTCTTTTCACTAAAGCACATGAGCAAAAGAAAGAGATCTCGTCTCAAAGACATCATCTTATAGAAGACTGTGAACTCCTCAAACGTCAATGTGCCCTGCTGGTCATCAGTATCTGCTTCCTGTTTCATCGTACAGAGAGAAAGAGAGCAAATGTGGATTTAGGACACAATGAGGGCGATTGACTAAATTGAATTTACATTTTACATTTATTAATTTAGCAGACACTTCTATCCAAAACGACTTATAAAACGAGGAAGAATACAACATAAGCGATTCATCTTAACGAGACAGTAGCACTAAAGTGCTGCATTACAAAGTTTCAATTTTATCAGGAAAATATCCAAGACAGAATTTACAGTGCAACAAGATTTTGTTTTAGTTTTTTGTGTTTTAATGAGTGAATTGCACCTCCTGATAGTGTTGTTTAATTGCACATGCTGCTTTTGTTTTAGTACCTTTTTTATTTTATTTTTTTAATAAATTATGCAAAAATACATACAAAATTTTGTGCTGAACACAATTTGCACAGTGCAATACCCGATCTTGAAGCATAGAGCTGACTGCCACATTCTGCAAAAATGTACAGCATTGCTTCACGACTGTGATCCAGGCACCTGAATCAGCTCTTTAAAATGCAGAAAGTGCACTCGAATATGCCGCACATCTGGACATAAGTCCAGTTATAATGCTTTTCTCCATCATTTGATCATCATTTGATGAATTAGTGCAGCACTGATCAACAAAAATGTACACAAACATCCCTTTTAAATAAAATTCTGTTTACAGTCTGCTTTCTGTGGGTGGCTATAGCTTGATTTTAACTGCACTAGACAAAAAGCTCTGAAGTTTGTGAATGAGACACAATAAACCTTTTTATAAAAAAAAAGGAGGCATGTTTGCACAGAAAATAAAGTCAATAAGCCTCATTCATGAAACAGGAGCAGAACGATTTTTTTATGTAAATCGTTCGTAAATGCTGTTCTGATGTAAATTCTGGGATTCATGAAAGTTTTCGTAATTTCAAAAGGTTAGTTGGTGGGCCTGGGTAGCTCAGCAAGTAAAGACGCTGACTACCACACCTGGAGTCGCAAGTTCGAATCCAGAACGTGTTGAGAGACTCCAGTCAGCCTTCCTAAGCAACCAATTGACCCGGTTGCTAGTGTGGGTAGAGTCACGTTGGGTTAACCTCCTCGTGGCTGCCATAATGTGGTTCTGGCTCTCGGTGGGGGGCATGGTGAGTAGTGCATGTATGCCGTGGAGAATAGCGTGAAACCTCCACACATGCTAGGTCTCCACGCTAGTGACGCGCTCAACAAGCCATGTGATAAGATGCGTGGATTGAATTCCCAGTGCACTTTTAAGTCCTCGTGGTCGCATAGTGATTCGCCTCAATCCGGGTGGCGGAGGATGAATCCCAGTTGCCTCCGCGTCTGAGACCATCAACCCACGCATCTTATCACGTGGCTTGTTGAGCGCGTTACCACGGATACATAGCGCGTGTCTTCATGCCATCCACCGCGGCATCTGCGCTCAACTCACCACGCGCCCCACCAAGAACGAACCACATTATAGCGACCATGAGGAGGTTACCCCATGTGCCTCTACCCTCTCTAGCAACCGGGCCAATTTGGTTGCTTAGGAGGCCTGGCTGGAGTCACTCAGCACACCCTGGGAATCGAACTAGCGAACTCCAGGGGTGGTAGCCAGCGTCTTTTACCACTGAGCTACCCATGCCCCGCTAAATCAAAATTTTATGATGTGAATGCACTTTATTCATAAAAACTATTTCATTACTGTTCCGCATAGATGTTAAAAGCTGTAACGTGTGCTGGCTGCTGGCAATGATGATGAAGACGAAGATGATGAGAACCCAAGTGCAGTTTTATTTACAGAATGTGAAATCCAAAAACCCTAACTAAATATAAAAATGAACATGGCTTGACTAAAAACGTGACAAAAACTTGACTGGACAATAAATGTGGCCTGACATAAACTTCTACACTCACATTCACATTCAATACTTGACCAAGACACAATGGAAAACATGAGGCTTAAATACATGGACATGGGGGAACATAAACCAATGAACAAACAGAACTGATAACAAGATAATTAAACAATAAACCAATGAAAACATGACACATGAACATGGAGGGAAAACAGAAATCACATGACAAGGGAAACAGGAACTAAACATTTCAAAATAAAAGACATGAATCTACAAAATACACATGACAAAAGCATTTACTAGCGAGTCTGGTGCCTTCCTTACTGTATATGGCGATTTCATGGGCGTTGATTATGATAATTGTGAATGAACGTGCACATGCCCCCTCTTTAAGAATGTTTGAAATTAACTAACATACACACGTTTTACTAACAAATCTGGGAACTATGAAGCGTTTGTGAATACATCGGAAAGTTTTCGGGAAGGTCCATTTAATGTGAAAATTACTCCTAATTTACTCATATATTTACGAAAGTTTCATGAATGAGGCCCATTGACTTCATTTAAATGCTCACGGTGCAGTACTATTCCAGCTCATTTAGCGTCTGCTTATGCTGGATTGCAAGTGGTCAGTGAATAAGGCACAGTGTCTGCATTGAAATACGATGCACTGTTAGGGGATTTTTACAACTACTACAATTATTCATAAAAGGAAGTCCTATGCAGTAAAAATGGTGAGTTACTTTTGTGTCTAGTCTAAAACAACTTATACAGTAGGTTAAGTCTCAACTCTTTCAATAGATCTTATTGGACAACAACAAAAGTTCAAAAATTCCTTCCTTTTCTTCCCAATTCTTGCTTTCTCACTCTTTCTGTCAAGGAAAACTACTACTTCTCAGTAATAGATCAAATTGAAGTTTTTTGTTCCCAGAAACTCTGGATTAACTGAAGCAAAAAGGGAGAATTATGATTTAAGACACATTAATCATAAAGTGATGACACATAATAAAGTTACCACAGCTCTACTGAACCAAGACTACAACGAAAATAACACTGGACTTAAAAAACTATTTGTACCCTACCTTTAGGGAACAGGTCAAGCCAAAATTAAATAACATTTTCTACAAAGAAATGGAACTACTGACTGAATTTGTAATGAACTTATTCTAAAATGAGTCGTAACCAATGAAAAGAGACCGTACATCAAGGGTTCTCAATAGGCGGACTCCGGTCTGGATCCGGACCGAATGACACTTCAATCCGGACCGAGATCTAAATCTTTGTGCTAGTTATCTGACACCTGGCTTGGCTAAGTGATTGTGTAAGCATGCGAATACATGCGCACAGAGTGGGAATAGCGCGTTCCATGCTAGAGAGAAATATTTCTCTCTAGAACGGGAATTAAGCGCGTCTAGCGCTACGCGCTTATTCCTGCTCTCCACATGACATGAGGCGCAGCATAAAGCCTGATTTACTGTACATAGTTGCAGGTGCAGTTATTTTAACAATAGTAGCGGAGACCCTGCTACAGATACTGCCATCTTTTGCTTAAACACTGTAGAAAAGAAAAATGAAGCAAAGTGAAACTATCTTTATCTGTCTGAAATGTGAATCAGTTATAAAAACTATTCAAAAATATATATTATATAATTTCATAGCCATATGACTACTGACACCATGTAGCTACGTATTATCCGGACCTTTGCTGGGAAGGAAATGCAGAGACCGGACATGATTCATCAACTTATCAGAAACATTTAGAGACTTCCATATTTCATACCTGGAACATCTGTTTGACTTTCCTGCGAGGCAAGTTGACGTTCATCTTGTGTAAAAGCTGGTAGATCTCCTCGATGTTCAGTAAACCATCCCCATTCTTATCAGCCTCTTCAAACGTCTGCTTCATCCACGTACAGTGAAGTTAAGAAAAAAGACCACCAGCTCCAAGCATAACAATGAAACTGCAAAACAAAGCTACCAAACAATATTCTTGAAAAGGGGTAACAACACGAGGCAACATAATATGGTTCCAATGTAACAGAAACCTAATTAGGAACAATGGTCTTTTCCTTTTTTGCCTGTGTGTCATCATAAGTGGATCATCTAATCTTTTTCTCTTTGCAGGGCTCAATCAGCTCTGACAAAGCTGACTAAGATAAATGTAATAAGAGGCAGGAAAGTGAGCCAGCATTTCTGTGACTAAAAGGTAATGAGTCAGAGGCTTATTGACTTTGAAAGTCAACCAAATTCTGCAGTCAATTCAGGTAATAGCAGAGCGATTAGGAAGCTAACCAGAGGGGCATTAACTTTTCACTAGAGCTGTATGACGAGGACCATCTTTTTTCTATAACATGTCATTTAATGTTAATCCATTCTCTTTGATCTTTTAAGCATGTCTTTGATAGTGTGTGTGCTTAAATGTACAGTATATCCCTGTGTGCCAGTATGGCTCAGTGTGAGTATGTGTGATAAAAAGATCATGTATATATGGTCAATAAGCCTGAGAATCTTAAGGAGTTTAAAGATTCAAGTTTCTTAACAATTCTATTAATGATTCTTTTAGTGCTTTTGAGAAACAAATATTTGGAAATAAATCATGAGATCACTCTTATGAGATATGATAAAATAAAATAAAATGTGTTTAGTATGTGGTACATTTGGTAAATGTGGTTGTAGCAGATCTCTTAGTTCGGGCAATGGAGGAGTCAGGAGACAACGAAGCAGATTCAAGGTCAGTCTCTTTAATTTGCCGTTTTTCACACACACACATATGACGGTAACCGTCATTATAAACGTAAATGTAACACTCTCAGAAGCTCTGACTGCTGTAGCTTTCTGGTCACTCTCTCTCTCTCTGATGATCTGGCATGCCTTTTAAGTCTCCCTCCGCCATCACTATAATGAGAGACTGGTGTTAGGGATAATTAAGAACCGGGTGACGAGCCTTACCGCTCTCTCTCTCTCCCACAGACCGACACATGACTACGCCCCCCATGCCACATGCCCCCACTGCTGACTCAGGCCGGGGCAACATCCAGCCTGCCTACCCCCCCCCCCCATTTCTGGAGAGAAAGTCAGCTACAACCATCTGCGCCCCCGGTCTGTGGACCACCTTGAATTTAAAGGGCTGGAGAGCCAGATACCAAAGGGTGATCTGCGCGTTAGTATCCTTCATGCGGTGGAACCACTGCAGAGGAGCATGATCGGAACAGAGGGCAAAGGCTCACCCCAGCAGGTAGTAGCGGAGGGTAAGATCAGCCCACTTAATCGCAAGACACTCCTTCTCAATGGTACTATATTTTGTCTCCCTGAAGGAGAGCTTGCGACTAACAAATAGCACTGGCCGTTCCTTCCCTCCCACCTCCTGCGAGAGCACCATGCCCAGCCCCCTGTCAGATGCATCAGTCTGCAAAATAAAGGAGAGAGAGAAATCAGGTGCATGTAAAAGCGGCCCCCCACACAGTGCGGACTTTACCTTAAGGAAGGCCTGTTGGCACAACTCTGTCCACTGGACCAGATTGGGAGCCCCCTTTTTAGTAAGGTCAGTCAGCGGGCTGGTGACATCAGAATAACTAAGCACAAACCTTCGGTAGTAGCCAGCCAGCCCCAAAAACTGCCTTACCCCCTTTTTGGTCTTGCGCGCCAGGCAGGCTGTGATCGTTGCGGTTTTGTCAACCTGTGGACGCACCTGCCCGTAACCCTAGTGGAACCCCAGATACCTAACTTCCACCCACCCAATTGCGCACTTCTTCGGGTTGGCCGTGAGTCCCGCCTGTCTCAGCGCTCTCAGGACCGCCCTCAGATGTTGCATATGTCACTGCCAATCATTACTGTAAATGATGATGTCATTTAGATATGTGGCAGCATATGCCGTGTGCGGTCTGAGGACCTTGTTTATAAGGCACTGAAACGTGGCTGGGGCTCCGAACAAACCAAACGGAAGAGTCACAAATTGGTGTAATCCGAACAGTGTGGAAAAAGCCGTCTTTTCTCGGGACATTGACATTAAAGGGATCTGCCATTAACCCTTCGTTAAGTCCAACGTCAAGTAAAATTGAGCCGTGCCCAACCGATCGAGTAACTCGTCAATTCGCGGCATTGGATATGCGTCAAATTTGGACACTTGGAGCAAATTCTTCTGTGTTACTTGCCCCAAAGTGTGGAGTTTTACTCTAAGGTCAAGAACGTATTTAATTTGATTTTTACTATTCAAAGGTCCTTCCTCCCAAGCTTCCCATATGACGTTAAGCACGCCGCGCGGCCGGTGCCCATACAGTAGCTCAAACGGGGAAAACCCGGTGGAGGCTTGCGGGACCTCTCGTACTGCAAACAGCAGGGGTTCGAGCCACTTATCCCAGTTTTTAGCATCTTCGTGTACGAACTTACGAATCATGTTTTTTAAGGTCTTATTAAATCATTCGACCAACCCATCGGTTTGCTGGTGACAAACGCTGGTGCGAATCGACTTAATGCCTAATAATTCGTATAGTCCTCGTAGTGTACGTGACATGAATGTTGTGCCTTGATCAGTGAGGATTTCCTTTGGAATCCCCACTCGGGAGATAATTTTGAAGAGTGCCTCTGCAACACTACGTGCTGAGATGTTGCGTAGAGGCACTGCTTCAGGATATCGCGTTGCATAGTCCACCAGAACTAATACAAAGCGATGTCTGTGTGCAGTCCATTCTAATGGCCCGACGAGATCCATGCTAATTCTCTCGAAGGGGATCTCGATCAACGGCAATGGGCGCAATGACGCTTTTGGGGTGGCCGGTTGATTTACCAACTGACATTCGCGGCACGCCGCACACCACTTGCGAGCGTCCCCGTGAATGCCCGGCCAAAAGTAACGGGCCATTATACAGTTCAAAGTCTTTTCGTGACCTAAGTGGCCAGCCATTGGATTATAGTGAGCCACCTGGAAGAGTGTTTCCCGACGGCTATTTGGTACTAACAGCTGAGTTGTATTCTCTTTGGTTTGAGTGTCCTGCGTCACTCGATACAACTGCTCTTTAATAATAGAAAAGTATGGGTATGTGAGCGCAACACCAGGCTGGAGCTGTTGACCATCAATTACTTTCAATTGGTTGAAGGCGTGCTTGAGGGACTCGTCACGCGACTGCTCCAGAGGGAAATCCCCCTCAGGGAAGCACCTGAGAACGGGAATTCCCTCGTCTGCGTCATCCTGACGCAGAGCCGACATTGACGGCCCTGGCACCGCCTCACCAGCCATAGTATCGCACATCACCCCCGCACCACTACTTTTCAGGACCCATCCACACATATTACCCTCAATAGATTTTTAAAACTGGGCCAACTGGTTCCCAGAATTAGTGGATGGGTGAGGCGGGGATTAACCGCGGCCTCGACTCTATGCATTTTTCCCCTGAATTGTATCTCAGTTGTAACCACCGGATACCTGTGAATGTCACCATGCACACACCTCACCCTCACCAGTTTATTTTTATCCAACGCCCAGCCTTGCACCAAGCGTTGGTGGATCAAGGTTTGAGAACAACCTGTATCCACCAAAGCTTGATGTGTATCCCCTTTTATCCTTACCGCCCCTGCCCGATCGGGGGCAGCCTGTGGAGCATTGGGAATTTGAACCAGTGTCCCCACCTCCATTACTGGACACCGCTCCTAGCTGTGTCCGGTTTCACCGCAGCTCCAGCAGACCGGCCCAGGTCTTCCTTCTGTACTCGTGGGGGCAGTCTCGCCAACCTGGAGGGGATAGCGGAGAGAGACGGGGGGGTAGGAGAGACAGAAGGGGACAGAGGGTCCTCTGGACCGGGGCTGGGGTTTGGGCGGGCCTCCCCACCTCCGAGGAGCTGGAACTGGGCAGGAGTGAGGGGAACGGGGGGGAGGGGAGGGAACATGAGGCACAGGGGGTGGAGAGAGAGAAGAGAGAGAAGAGACTGCTTTGCCGCCTCCTGGGAACACCGCCATGTAGTCCTCTGCCAGCTGGACGGCTCCCTCCAACGATGCCGGGCGGTGGCACTGGACCCACTCAGACATGCCTCGGGGGAGTTGGGAGATGAACGCCTCCAGTACCACCAGATCGACCAATTCCACGACGCCGCGGGTTCCCCCCACCAGCAGCCATTTCCGGCAGGCGTCACGGAGCTGCTGCGCAAAGGCAAATGGGCGTCCATGCTTCCCGAAGGTCAATGAGCAGAAGAGCTGCCGACTCTGCTCCGGGGTCTGACCGACCCGTTGCTGGATGGCCTTCATCAGGTGATTGTAATCCAGGAGGCTGGCAGCGGGGAGTTGTTGTGCCGCCAGCTGCGCCTCCCCAGAGAGTAGGGACAACAGACGGGCCGCCCACTGATTGGGAGGCCACCTCTAAACCTCCGCGGTTTTCTCAAAGAGGTCGAGGAAGGCCTCCAGATCGTCGTTTGGCCCCATTTTTGTAAGGGCCACCGGTGAGACGTGCACCGAGGAGGTCGCAGTGCCAGCCCTCTCCCTGGTGATCAGGCTCTGGACCACCTGCCGGTCCTCCGCTTGTGCCTGGAGCAGGACTTGGAAGCATTGTTCCTGCTCCTGGCATACCTCCATGAGGGCATGGTGTTGGGACTGCTGGATACTGGTGAGGGTCTTGAAGACTTCCCTGAAGACTCCATAGCAGTGTTCTCCTCCAAAGCCAGGTTCTCAGCACCACTGTAACAGACCTCTTAGTTCGGGCAATGGAGGAGTCAGGAGACAACAATGCAGATTCAAGTTCAGTCTCTTTAATTTGCTGTTTTTCACACACACACACACATATACGACGGTAATCGTCATTATAAACGTAAATGTAACACTCTCAGAAGCTCTGACTGCTGTAGCTTTCTGATCACTCCCTCTCACTCTGATGCTCTGGCGTGCCTTTTAAGTCTCCCCCCACCATCACTATAATGAGAGACAGGTGTTAGAGATAATTATGAACTGGATGATGAGCCTTACCGCTCTCACTCTCCCGCAGACCGACACATGCCACAGTGGTAAAAATGTGCATAAAACTCATAATGTGTATCTTAAAACTACACAGTGTCATATGAACAATCAGTCACTTAACAAGCCTTAAAGTGGACATGACATGAGGAATCAAATTTTCTGTGTTCTTTTGACATTTAAGTGGTAATCATACTATAAAAACATACGTTTCAGAACTTAAAACTTCCTCCTCACTGCAAAAAGAGCATTTGTTGAAACCAAGCTGTCAAAACTACTAATTTTCAACTTCCTCCACATTGTGATGTCACACTGTGATAGAAATTTGCATCTGAATGCCTCCACAACAACACATCAAATCCTACTTTACCTATAACCACTTACGTAGCCCACCCAGCAGTGGTGAGCAGTGAGATGGCAAGTAGAGAGAGCAGGTCAGTCAAGAGCAGAAATTTAATCACAAGAGTGGGCATGTACTGTCAAGTCTTAAAGGAGAAGCAGCACCAAAACTGAGTGTTTCTGACAAAGGGTCAGAATGAGGGTTGAAAATTATAATGTTTTATAAATAAATGACTGTTTATTATGCAAAAACTTTACCAACATTATAAGTAAACCCTTAATGAACATTTTAAAATAATAAAAAAGGCATGTCATGACCCCTTTAAGTACATGACACGGTGAAGTAGTAATGAGGTGTCACATAATTCACCAGATTTTGATTCACTAGAAAGAAAGGCTAATAATTACACTCTACTACACTCGTCTACACTGTAGTTTCAGTATTTTAATACAGTGTTCCATCAGCATTGGTAGAAAATGGCATGTTCAAGAATCATTAATGGAACAGAAAGTCATGAAAATCATTCAGTTCTGGTATTTTTTTTTTTTTTTTTTTTTTACAGAGCCAGTTCAAACCTAATGTTGAAATTCATCCAAATATTTTGCTGTCCTGACCTTTGTTTGGGCATGTTTGCAATCCTATAGTCTGCCCTGCCTTGCACCATCCTCAGTTTAAAGAACTATGGTCAGCTAAAGACTCCAAGCTGATCTCTTGTGCTCAAGTACAAACAGACATAGCAAAGGATCAACAAGTCCTGAGTGTGTAAGCATTAAATGGGTCACAGTAACAGCCGTCTAGAAATAAAGCATAACTGAAATCATCAGCGGCCATATGCTGTGCATCTAAGGTTATGACAGATTTTAATGACTGCCCCCTGACGACTCACGACTCTTTAATGAGAATAACAGACATAAACATGAGTGAGGATGAGCACTTCTTTTGTTTTATCTCCTCCCTCTCTAAGGCCACTTCTTTCATGACAGGCAGTGCTTTTGTAAAAAACTCCCTGCAGAGGAACACTCCCTGAAGCACTGAACTGCTAACAGAATGACTCAAAGAGCCATCTCTCATGCTCTCTTTGTATTTCTCTCTTTTGTAAATCAGTCTAAATCAATGTCAAAATCAATCACAAGTCCTTCCTTCCCTTACTCTCTCCATCCATTCATCAATTAATGTATTCATCCACCCCTCCATCCATCCTTTAAAGGATTAGTCCATGCAAAATTAAAACTGTGTCATTATTTACCCATCCTCCTGTCATCCCAAACCATATTATTTTCTTCTGCAGAATACGCATTTTTGGAGAATATTCTAGCCACTCTTTTTTCATATAATTACACTATAAAAAGTAGTAACCTGTAATTGTTACTTTAAGAAGTTATTTCTACCTGATCAAACACTTAATTTGTTTTTTTTGTTTTTTGTTTTTTGAGTAACCTAATGTATTCAGGTTGATTCAGTGATGCTAGACTTTATTTTTGACTTGAATAAAGTCACTTAACTAAAATTTTGCAACATACTGTATGGAAAAAAAGTAGTGAGAATATTCTTCAGAGCATCTCCTTTTTTATTTTTTGGGAGAACTGCTTAATATATTTATTCATCCATCATACATCCATTCATTTATCCATTCATCTATCAAACACCTGTCTTCCAGCAGTCCCTTTTGCAGTAAAGGATATTGGTCATGTGTGCGCTGTCTCTTGGCTAGTGAATCTTCATCACTGATGCCAGCCATCAGATATCTGAGTCCCGTCACCCATGTCCGCGCTTCCTCTGCATTTGATGTAACCAAGTCCAGAGATTCCATGTGGTTGCCATGGTAAATAGTGAAACAACAGCTTGGATCAAAGGTCCCCTCCGCATGGCGATGAAAGATGTCAGATTGACGACCTTCAGTGACTTTGTACAGAGAATCGATGGTGACTGAGGAGAGGCGGAAGAGAGAGAGAACAGAGAAAATTATCTTCGAACCCCTCATACAATGAGCCAATAGCTATGGATACATTCAGAGATCCATTCATCAGCATAAGTATCGGCAGCAGCAATCTAGAGTACATTATTTTTTCGAATACAATAAAGGATTTGTTTGCCTGAATGGTTCTACTTGATGTCAAATTAACAGAAAGTGAAGTGGAAATGTGTTAATCACACTTATCCACGGGTCATCACCATGTCAGAATCAGAATCAGAATCAGCTTTATTGCCAAGTATGCTTACACATACAAGGAATTTGTCTTGGTGACAGGAGCTTCCAGTGTACAACAATACAAAAACAATACAAAAACAGCAGCAAGACATAGATTATAATAAAAAATAAAAAATAAAACTAATTATACACATACGTACAGACACACACATACATACATACACACATACACATGGGTATGCATTGCACTGCTGCCACATGATTAGCTGATTAGATAATAGCATGAATAAGTAGGTGTAGAGGCATACCTAATAAAGTGGTCGGTGAGTGTATACTATATATATATTTGTTCAATTGTGAGTTTTGCAATGAACACATGTTAGTCCGTCTATGGACATGTTGATGACCTAAATCAACATTAATTTAGAGAGACAAAATCTGACTAATCACCTTCTCCACCCCATTTTTTTTTTTCTCTTTTAAAGCATTGGACCATAACAATGTGTAATTAGATTTCAGTTCTATTTCCTCTGTGCTTGTCTTTCTCTCTAAGAGAACTGAGCATTTAGTGTTGGCGGCTGAGTGTTCAAAGTGTTGCTTAACGTGAGAGCACAACCCTTGACAGCCTCTGCAGGCTCTGTGTGCTTTCTGTCCACTTCAGTCTTCTCAAAATCTGAACCCAAACCAGCCCCTTTAACCTTTTAGCAATGTCATTTTAAAGGAATAATTCACCCACATGTCATTCCAAACCAAAATGTTGTTATTTTTTCAGTGGAAACAGAAGTCAAGCTCCATAGATGACTTAAACTTAAACAACATAAAAGCAGTCCATACACCTCAAGCGCTACATTCTAAGTCTTCTGAAGCCATACAAAAGCTTTGTGTGAGAAATAGACAGAAAGATATTGACTGAAATTTAAGTCGTTATTCACTGATGTTCAGTGGGTCTGGGTAGCTCAGCAAGTAAAGATGCTGACTACCACCCCTGGAGTCACGAGTTTGAATCCAGGGTGTGCTGAGTGACTCCAGCCAGGTCTCCTAAGCAACCAAATTGGCCCGGTTGCTAGGGAGGGTAGAGTCACATGGGGTAACCTCCTTGTGGTCATTCTCGGTGGGGCGCGTGGTGAGTTGTGTGTGGATGCCGCAGAGAAAAGAGCGAAGCCTCCACATGCGCCATGTCACCGTGGTAACGCGTTCAACAAGCCACGTGATAAGATGTGCGGGTTGACGGTCTCAGACTTGGATGCAACTGAGATTCGTCCTCCGCCACCCTGATTGAGGTGAGTCACTGCGCCACCACGAGGTCCTAGAGCACATTGGGAATTGGGTATTCCAAATTAGGGAGAAAAAGGGAGAAAATCCACAAAAAAAATAAATAAAAATGCACCCTGATGTCATTGAAACCATAGTGGCATTGCTTATCAAATGTGTAGTAACCAAACACAATGCGGCATTTTTTTTATTCTGAATGTGAACATGGGCTAAATGCGAGCTTCAGGGAAGACAAAAATATAAGTGAATAATTTCTTACATTTCGGTCTTTACCTCACACAAACCTACCGTATGGCTTTAGAAGTCTTGTAATATAGCAAACAAGTCTTATGGACTACTTTTATGATGCATTTTTGGTGTTTTTTTTTCTTTTATTTCTTTTTTCTTTTCTTTTTTTTTAGCTTGAGAGTCAAAACTATAATCTGTCGTTATGCGGGAAGAGCTGGATAAAGATACTTCAAAATTTCGTACTTTTGTGTTTACACAGAAAAAAAAACATACTGGGTTTGGAATGACATGAGAGCGAGTAAATAATTACAGAATTTTCATTTTTGAGTGAACTATTCCTTTAACACTTCCTGTTAAGATAATCTTATCAAACAGCTCTGCATGTATTCTGGGAACCTGAGTCACATCAAAGCCTCTGATTCTGGTGCTGATCCTTTAACCTGACAATGAGATGGGCACAATCTGTCTTTTTTTTAATTATGCAAATGGCCAAACAAAGAGGCTTATCTTATGAGAGCAGTTCACAAATATGACAGTGGCTAAAAAAAGGAGAGGTGGCCAGAGGTGCAGAGGGAGGAGAGGGGGTGACATAGGGGGACAATAGCACTTGAGCTTTTTTTAACTGTACTGTGTAATATTCCACCCATCTGTGCAACTGAATATGAAGAGGAGTGAACAGGATTTATTTCCAGCCTGCTCATCCATGGAGAAAAGGAGCGTTTTTGCAGAATTCACTTTAACCCAAACAAGCCGAGCAGATCACAAACACAGATGGTGAGAGAGTGGTGCATTTCTGGAAGCCCCTGGCCTGTGATTCATACACAGTCGTTATGTAAGAGAAGAGAGCTGTGCTCAGACACTCGACATGTCAAAATTTACACAGGGTTACTTTGATGTGGAAGCAGAAGAGAACAAGTAATACAGAGAGTAAAAGAGGGGAAAGACAAGAGAAAGGGATGGGAGAAAAAACAAGAGAGAAAGAGATCAACTAACTACAGATGGGGAACATTGAAAGGAGGTTGAATAAGAGAGTAATACAAAATAATCAATGACAAATAACTACAAATATTGTTCAAAATAATTTAGACTATTTATTTAAAAGGTTCATCGATGGTTCTTTGCAGCAAAAAAAAAACAAACTATTTTTCACTGTATAGTGTTGAGTTGGCTAAATGATTTTTGAGATTAAAAGCATCCCTGATACAGATGCTTGATCAGCGTGTTGGTTTCTGGAGTCTTTAAAGCATCGCTATATGAAAGTTTTCTAAATTAATAAAAAGTTCTTTGTGGAACATTTATCTGGAAACTAAGAGTGAATCTGAAAGCTGAAGTGTGTCTTTTTTTCAATGAGAATATACTTTCGCGTGTTCCAGCTTAATATGCATAGTCAACTATAAGTAAGACATTTGTAGAAACATATCTATTTCCATAAAATATAATGAAATGTGAAGGGTCACGCAGGGATATCTGGTAACGCACAGTTATTGTTTTTCACCATAATTTTAACAATAGTGTAACATAAAAGTACATAAAAGCATTCTCTTGTTTTACATAATATCCATGTTTACAGTTAATTATATGGTAAAAGTATCCTTTTTATATCTAAAAAACATAATTTTTTTACAATATTTACTGTAAAATTACATGTATTGTCTTGTTAATTATATTCTCATTTTTTACTATATATGTTAAGGTAACTACCTGTTAACCAATTAACATTTTTTTACTGTAGTATTTTTACATTCTTTTTCTGTTAAAATTACAGACAATTTTTACAGAAATCCCTCACCCAGTTTCAGTAATGCAAAATACTAAAAAAAAATATTTGTTTTCCCAACACAAATGGATTAAGTAAACTTACAATTTACATATATAAGTGTATTTTACTGAGTGAAATTGCTTTTATTTTAATGAAGTGAATTAAATTGAACTGTTTAATAAACTTCAGATTATTGTTGACTTCACACATGAATTATTTGTTGAGTTTCTTCATTATTATGCGTACAGCACACAACTCAATATCTTGTAAATGTAGCGTCAAACTGAGTAAAGTTCAAAACATAACTTTGTTAGTAAAATCTGTTTATTTCAACAGGCAATATTTTCTGAAATATGTCAATTTGGTTAGAGTAAATGTATTTTAGGGGAATTTTACACTTTGAATGAAAAATTTAGAATAAATATTAAATTATACTATATTTTCTCTGTAAAAATACTATATATATTTTACAGTGTATGAGCTTTGCAAACAGTCAAAAAGATTTAGGGGATCAGCCTATTCTCACTCAGAGAACGTTCTCATCTGCCTTTTGTGTCTTTGGAGGGTGGGGTTTTGCAGAGAGGACATGTGTTGAAGGGATGGGTCAATCTATTTCAGTGCAGAATTTAGCCAAATTTAAATAGTTTATAGCACCTTTAAACAAAACTTCTTTCAGCTGTGTGCATTCTTGTTTTCTGATAAAGACATCTGTTACAGTACATATACCTGGGTAGCTCAGTGGTAAAATACGCTGGCTACCACCCCTGGAGTTCGTTAGTTCGAATCCCAGGGTGTGCTGAGTGACTCCAGCCAGGTCTCCTAAGCAACCAAATTGGCCCAGTTGCTAGGGAGGGTAGAGTCACATGGGGTAAGCTCCTAGTGGTCGCTATAATGTGGTTCGTTCTCGGTGGGGCGCGTGGTGAGTTGAGCGTGGTTGCCGCGGTGGATGGCATGAAGCCTCCACACGTGCTTTGTCTCCGTGGCAATGCACTCAACAAACCATGTGATAAGATGCGCGGGTTGATGGTCTCAGACGTGGAGGCAACTGGGATTCGTCCTCCATCATCCAGACTTAAAAGCACATTTGGGAATTGGGCATTCAAAATTGGGAGGAAAAAAAAAACAGTACATATATCTGAGTGTCTTTGACTTACTCTTGGCTTTCTCGCTCTTACGAGATGGTCTCCAGCGGATGCAGGAGCGGTGTTCATCCAGATAGAAGAGCCGGACGAGACCTTTAGAACCGTTCTTCAGCTTCACCATCTGAGTCCCTGACTGCATCACATTCATGCATCGCTCCACTGCAAAGTGTACAACAGAAGCACACACATACAAACTGAATGAGTGGGTTGATGGGCACTTGAACAGCCAGGAGAACATACTATATAACAGCATAAAAATGGATTCTGTCACTAAAAATATGCCGCTGGATGGAATAGTTAACAGATGGAGGTTATAAATTGGTTGTTAACACTGCTACTATTATTTTTAGACTGTGTGAAGATAGGAGTCATTTTGATTGTGACACATGGGGCAGTTATAAACGGAATAGTTCACCCAAAAAATTTTTACTCTCCCTAATGTCGCTCCAAACCCGTTTTACTTTCTTTCTTCCGTGGATCACAAATATGCATTTTTAAAAGTCTTCACAGGGTTTAGTTGCCATCATGACAGTAAATAGTGACTGTAAAGCTTGAAAAAGGACAAAAGAAAACACCATAAAACCACTGTAGAATTCATCTATATTTCAAGTCTTCTTAAGCATACCATCACTTTGTGCAACATGACATCATGACATTTGGTCACACCTCACAAGATGCGATGAGAACCAATGAGGTTTGATGATATCAACGTAGCTGCCATTTTTGATTTTGGTGCTTTTTTAATAATAAGATTTACATCTAGAGTGGATAACTACTTCAATTGCATTCTATTTATCACACAAAGTGATCATATGAATTAAAAAGTCTTAAAGTGCATAAGTCGCATTGATTACATTTACTACATTTTATGTTGTCTTTTTTTTTTTTTTTTTTTTTGAGCTTGACAGACCGGCACAATGGCATATAAACCCTGTGAAGACTTCACCTTTTGTTTTCCACTGAAGAAAGAAAGTCATAGAGGTTTGGAGTGACATTAGGGTGAGTACCTTTTTTGGGGGGGCAGGGGGGACTGTTCCTTAAAGTATGTTGAGCTGGGAGAAAGACAAAATGAGATAACTGACCGGGTTTGCACAATTACCACCAGGAAAAGAGCGTGGAACAGAGCCTATGGAATCACAGAGGGTTGCAGACTCTAACAGCCCTGTACGAAGACTACCAAGAGTCTACCAATGATGCAACACATTAGAGGCTGCCTGCAATCCAGCTCATCTTCTTTACAGAGTGAGATGGCAACTGCCTGTCCTAAAGGGCCACTGGGACCAATCAGCTTCACATCAGTTGACACATCTAAAGATCTCCAAATAAAACTTCTGTCTCGGCTGAGACTGACTCTCTGCAAAATAGAGCTCAAGTTGAGAGACTGTAGAAGAAATACACAGACAGACAGAAAGGGAGAAAAAGTGTGTGTTTGTGTGTGCACGTTTTAATGCGACATGGTTGCTTTTCCTTCTAAACCACTGTGCACCATGACACACAAGTGCTTCAGCTTGTCTCCTCCATCAGAAAGTTGACAGGAAGGGCATTGAAAGCCTGAAAACTCTCTCCAAACCAGCTGAAACATTCACAATATGCTCAAACACTATTTCATACTGTCAGTGTGATTTCAGTGTGAAGTCACCAAAGAGAATGGTATATGTGAAGTAGATGATACTGTTTGTATGTGAAGCACATGAATGTTCTCAATCTGACATGCTTGTTGTGGTGTGGTGTGGCCTGAGGGGGTGGTTGGAGAAACATGCTCTTGGAAGATTTAAAGCGAGAGTGGAACATGACACCACTATGTGATTTATAAAGGAGACAAACACATTTCCTAATACATGTCCTAACAGACCTCAATGTAACAACTTTCCAGTCTCAAATAATTGTGCTGTCCTCACTGAAAACAAAATGCTGAAAAAATAAACAAATAAATAAAATAAATCACAGTCAAACAGTACAAATATGTACAGGGTACCCTGAAGAAGGCAGTTGTGACAGTACGTGTGGGTTTGCAATCTAAATTTTTTCTTGAGTTTTTAAATTGTTCTGATAATGATATATCCAGTTTCAATAAAGGTGGATTTCCTTGACAAATGAAGTGTGCCTTGGAACTTACTATTTGATGATTTTACTTTTCCCTAAAAAAAAAAAAAAAAAAAAAAAAAAAGCACCTTCTACATTTATAAAACTGATAAATGTGAATAAAACTTACTTGACTCATTTTACTTTTAAGAAGCCTAGATTCATTTTTTGATTACTAAAATTAAGACAATTAATATTATACTGCTTCTTGGTGCAGGATTTTGGACCAATGATATTTCATTGAGGGTGAGCTACCCAATGCAACCAAAGGCTTTCTAGCAAGTCAGTCCACTGGTGGCCAACTATTTTCAGACATGAAAGTGCAGCTCCTATCTACTTGAATGGGGGAACACTGAAATATAAAAATGGTTAGTCAAGATTACGATCAAAGAACATACTTCAAATCAGCAGTAAAATCTGACAACACTGGTATCATAAATTGTGCTTCTTTATCTCAGATTATGCTAAAAATCGTGGCTCACTAAAAATTTTCCCGGCTTGTATGGCTAATGCATATGCACGTTCTCGAGTTGATTGACAGGTGATATCTGTATCTAAAAGGTGATTGGCTCTTTTACGTGTATGGTGGGACTTCCTTTCTACATTCGTTGGCCATTGGGCGTTACAATTTCTCCCATTCATTTTAATAGAAATTGTCTGTCTCTTCTAAATAGTCTCTGGTGCGACACAACTAAAATAAGTGGCCAACAAAATATTTTCGTGCATGTCAGTTTAATGTTTTTGTAAAATAAGAACATAAATACACGCATGGATACGTAAATAGTATGTAAACACATTATTTTTGCAAACAGCAACAGCTACAAACAAGCCTTTCTGATATTATATGCGAAAACCAATGGCATTCAGCATCACTAACGTCCAACCTGGCATGACACGTCTTCAGAATCAGAATCAGAATCAGCTTTATTGCCAAGTATGCTTACACATACAAGGAATTTGTGTTGGTGACAGGAGCTTCCAGTGTACAACAATACAAAAACAATACAAAAACAGCAGCAAGACATAGATTATAATAAAAAATAAAAAATAGTTATACACATACGTACATGCACACACAGACACACACATACATACATACATACACACATACACATACGTAGTGCAATCTAATACAAATCTGTTATCTGTTATGTACAGTGCAAATACAAATCTGTTATGTACAGTGCAAAAAAAATTTTTTTTTTTTTTTTTTTTTTTTTTCAGAGGAATGAAATGGCAGAAGAGGTTGGATGTGTTGGATAAATATAAAAAAGACTAAACTGTGTATTGCACATAGTTATTGCTCAATGGGGCAATTTAAATGTTCATGAGATGGATAGCCTGAGGGAAAAAACTGTTCCTGTGCCTGACGGTTCTGGTGCTCAGAGCTCTGAAGCGTCGGCCAGAAGGCAACAGTTCAAAAAGGTAGTGGGCAGGGTGAGTGGGGTCCAGAGTGATTTTTCCAGACTTTTTCCTCACTCTGGAAGTGTATAGTTCTTGAAGGGGAGGCGGGGGTAACCAATAATCCTCTCAGCAGTCCGAATTGTCCTTTGTAGTCTTCTGATGTCTGATTTCATAGCTGAACCAAACCAGACAGTTACTGAAGTGCAGAGGACAGACTCAATGACCGCTGAGCAGAACTGTATCAGCAGCGCCTGTGGCAGGTTGAACTTCCTCAGCTGGCGAAGGAAGTACAACCTCTGCTGGGCCATTTTCACAATGGAGTCAACATGTGTCTCCCACTTCAGGTCCTGTGAGATGGTAGTGCCCAGGAACCTGAATGACTCCACTGCTGCCACAGTGCTGTTTAGAATGGTGAGGGGGGTCAGTGTTGGGGTGTTCCTCCTAAAGTCCACAATCATTTCCACCATTTTGAACGTGTTCAGCTCAAGGTTGTTTTGACTGCACCAGACAGCCAGCTGTTCAACCTCCCTTCTGTATGCAGACTCATCGTCATCTCGGATGAGGCCGATGACAGTGGTGTCGTCTGCAAACTTCAGGAGCTTGACAGAGGGGTCCTTGGCGATGCAGTCATTGGTGTAGAGGGAGAAGAGTAGTAGGGAGAGCACACATCCCTGGGGGGCACCAGTGCTGATTGTACAGGTGCTGGAAGTGGGTTTCCCCTGTCTCACAAGCTGACAGACAGGCCTGTCAGAAAGCTGGTAATCCACTGACAGATAGACATGGGAACAGAGAGTTGGTGTAATTTATTCTGGAGTATAGCTGGGATGATGGTGTTGAAAGCCGAACTGCAGTCCACAAAAAGGATCCTTGCATATGTCCCTGGTCTGTCCAGATGTTGCAGGATATGATGCAATCCCATGTTGACTGTATCATCCACAGACCTGTTTGCTCGATAAGCAAATTGAAGGGGATCTAGAAAGAGTCCAGTGATGTTCTTCAGGTGGGCCAACACCAGTCTCTCAAATGATTTCATGACCACAGACTTCAGGGCGACAGGTCTGTAGTCATTAAGTCCTGTGATTTTTGGTTTCTTTGGGACAGGAATAATGATTGTGCATTTGAAGCAGCATGGAACTTCACACTGCTCCAGTGATCTATTGAAGATCTGTGTGAAGATGGGAGCCAGCTAGATAGCACAGGATTGAAGACACGCTGGTGAGACGCCATCTGGGCCTTAAGCTTTCCTCGTCTTTTGTTTCCGAAAGATGCGGCTCACATCATCTTCACAGATCTTAAGTGCAGGTTGAGTAGCAGGAGGGGGGAGGAGTGGGGTTGCAGGAGGTGTTGGTGTTTGTGTGAAGTGAAGTGAAGTGAAGTGAAGTGAAGTGAAGGTCAGAGTGGGTGTGGGGTGTGAGATTGAGCCTTTCAAATCTGCAGTAGAACACATTCAGGTCATCAGCCAGTTGTTGGTCCACCACAGGGTTGGGGGTAGGAGTCCTGTAATTTGTGAGTTGTTTCATGCCACTCAACACTGATGCAGGGTCGTTAGCTGAAAACAGCATGTGGTACAATTGAATCTACCCAAATGCAAATGGGATTTGAGAACAACAGCGGAGGGGGAAATTATCAGTGAATAACGACTCTCTGTCTGTTTCTCAAATATGCTATCGTATGGTTTCAGAAAACTTATAGTACAGAACTCAAATCATATTGACTAATTTCATGGTGCTTTACTGAGCTGAAAGCAGGGGTGTCCAAACTATGGCACAGTCTGCTCTGATGTAGCCCACGAGAGATTTTAGAAATAGAACAGAATTTGGCTCGCTATTAAGAAATTATATGAAATTCATATTCTGAACACTGGATGTGTTGGGCGTGTCAATCCTAATTTTAGGACAACATTTTCATCTGAGAGTAATTCATGAAGCATTTTAACGCTAAAAATAGATTCTAAACCCACGACAGCTTAGAAGTCCTCACTGGCCACATCAAAATAAGACTGTGTAGCAGGGATGAATTGGGAATTTCTGTTATCCGTCAACAGAATAATCTATCAAACTATATGCCCTCACCAGACCACATATCATCCAACAATTCATAGTAAATTTTGTCCTGTGGATGCGCACTCACTGCAGAGAAAAAAGGGGGCATTCACTGGGAATCACAGCAATCGTGGGGCTACCTGGTGATTTATGCTGTTGACAGGATGCACGCTATCTATCTATCTACCTATCTATCTATCTATCTATCTATCTATCTATCTATCTATATATATATATATATATATATATATATATATATATATATACACAGTTGTGCTAAAAAGTTTGCATATCCTAGCAGAAATTGTAAATATGACTGATCATGCAAAAAAACTGTCTTTTATTTAAGGATAGTGATCATATGAAGCCATTTATTGTCACATAGTTGTTTGGCTCCTTTTTAAATCATAATGATAACAGAAATCACCCAAATGGCCCATATCAAAAGTTTACATACCCTTGAATGTTTGGCCTTGTTACAGACACACAAGGTGACACACACAGGTTTAAATGGCAATTAAAGGTTAATTTCCCACACCTGTGGCTTTTTAAATTGCAATTAGTGTCTGTGTATAAATAGTCAATGAGTTTGTTAGCTCTCACGTGGATGCTCTGAGCAGGCTAGATAATGAGCCATGGGGAGCAGAAAAGAACTGTCAAAAGACCTGCGTAAGGTAATGGAACTTTATAAAGATGGAAAAGGAAATAAAAAGATATCCAAAGCCTTGAAAATGCCAGTCAGTACTGTTCAATCACTTATTAAGAAGTGGAAAATTTGGGGATCTCTTGATACCAAGCCAAGGTCAGGTAGACCAAGAAAGATTTCAGCCACAACTGCCAGAAGAATTGTTCGGGATACAAAGAAAAACCCACAGGTAACCTCAGGAGAAATACAGGCTGCTCTGGAAAAAGACGGTGTGGTTGTTTCAAGGAGCACAATACGACGATACTTGAACAAAAATGAGCTGCATGGTCGAGTTGCCAGAAAGAAGTCTTTACTGCGCCAATGCCACAAAAAAGCCCAGATACAATATGCCCGACAACACCTTGACACGCCTCACAGCTTCTGGCACACTGTAATTTGGAGTGACGAGACCAAAATAGAGCTTTATGGTCACAACCATAAACGCTATGTTTGGAGAGGGGTCAACAAGGCCTATAGTGAAAAGAATACCATCCCCACTGTGAAGCATGGTGGTGGCTCACTAATGTTTTGGGGGGGTGTGAGCTCTAAAGGCACAGGGAATCTTGTGAAAATTGATGGCAAGATGAATGCAGCATGTTATCAGAAAATACTATATTAGCAGACAATTTGCATTCTTCTACACGAGAGCTGCGCATGGGACGCTTTTGGACTTTCCAGCATGACAATGACCCTAAGCACAAGGCCAAGTTGACCCTCAAGTGGTTACAGCAGAAAAAGGTGAAGGTTCTGGAGTGGCCATCACAGTCTCCTGACCTTAATATCATCAAGACACTCTGGGGAGATCTCAAACATGCGGTTCATTCAAGATGACCAAAGACTTTGCATGACCTGGAGGCATTTTGCCAAGACGAATGGGCAGCTATACCACCTGCAAGAATTTGGGGCCTCATAGACAACTATTACAATAGACTGCATGCTGTCATTGATGCTAAAGGGGGCAATACACAGTATTAAGAACTAAGAGTATGCAGACTTTTGAACAGGGGTCATTTCATTTTTTTCTTTGTTCTTTGTTGCCATGTTTTGTTTTATGATTGTGCCATTCTGTTATAACCTACAGTTGAATATGAATCCCATAAGAAATAGAAGAAATGTGTTTTGCCTGCTCACTCATGTTTTCTTTAAAAATGGTATATATATTACCAATTCTCCAAGGGTATGCAAACTTTTGAGCACAACTGTATTTGTTTGTCAATGAGCAGCAGTGTTCTTTTTAAGACATTTATCAATGTCAGTAACGCACAAACACACACAAACAACATGGATATGAAGAGCATATTTGGCTTACCTGCATGCCGTGAATGTGAAGGAGTTGGTCGACAAGACCCAAACTTATATTTTATTCTGACTGTCACAGATGTTGTGTAATGGATGAGTGTGACAGAGGCTTCACTGTGAACTGCTTGCCAATTGAAACACTGAGTGTGCAAACTTAACTTAATACATCACATTGAGCATATAATTTAGAAGCATGAATGAGATTTGAGAGCTAGAGGGATACATTTTTTTGTGAAATGCATTTTAATTTCAGGCTGTTCCTCACAGAAAGCTATTGTAATGACTTCAGAAAACTTGGAGCATTGTATACAAATTTTATGGACTGATTTCATGGTGCTTTTTTTTTTTTTTTTTTTGGAGCTTGACAGCGCCTGTATACATTTGTAGTATGGAAAAGAACAATGTGTGGGAGTCTAAAATGTATTTTTCCTACTGACACACTAAAGCTGAAGATATAAATAACCATCTTAAGACAAATGTTTTTGTTAAACATCTTAAGTGCCTTAAACTTTTGCACATTACTGTATATATATATATATATATATATATATATATATATATATATATATATATATATATATATATATATATACAGTATATACACACACACACTACCGGTCAAAAGTTTTGAAACACACTCATTCTTTATTATAATTTTTTTTTTCACATTTTAGAATAATAGTAAAGTCATCAAAACTATGGAATAACATAAATGGAACTATGGGAATTAAACTGTGTTATATTTTAGCATCTTCAAAGTAGTCACCCTTTGCCTAGAATTTGCAGAACCAACTTCTTGAGGTATCACCCTGGGATGCTTTTTAAACAGTATTGAAGGGGTTCCCATCGATGTTGGGCACTTAGTGGCTACTTTTCTTTATTATTTGGTCCAAGTCATCAATTTCAAAAAACTTTTTTTTAAATTAAATTTTAGTTTTATAATGAAATAAATTAATATGGTGGCACAACTATATTTTTGTCTGCAAAACTAATTTCAAACATTTAAGCATACGCCTTCAGATCAAAAGATTTTTAAGATCATGAGAAACATTTCAGTCGTGTTTCAAAACTTTTGACCAGTAGTGTATATATATATATATTTAAGCAATATCACACGAGTGCGATATGGCCCTACATCAGCACTGCTGTGATTCGGCCGCAGGCACGCTAATAAAATGTGACGTCATCCATAGCACTTGCTTTTAGCAGTTTTGTGAATAAGTTTTAAGCAAAAACGCCAAGCTAGGTACTCTTTGGAGAACTCCTAGTGGTAAGATAAAAATCTTTGTGAATACGGGCCCTAATGAATATCACAGTCCATATTTTACAATAACAGTGGACAGTGACTCGCATTAAAGCTTAAAAAGGCCCAAAAATCAAATAAATTAGTCCATTTGATTTCCTGCTAAACAACGCAAGTTCTCGAGTAATCACACATACCACTGGGAACAAGTTTCTCTCATTGCAGTCATAAAGATTTTCACTAAAAATGACTTAAATTTTGGATCGTTTCACACCCAAACCTTTTGTATGCCTTCAGAAGGGATATTGGAATATGACACACAAGCCACATAGACTACTTTTATGATAATTTCGGGTCATTTTTAATCTTTAAAGTGAGGCAATCAGTGGTGGAAAGAGTACTGATTTTCTTTTACTTAAGTAGAAGTACTGCTACTGAAGAAATAATTCACTTGAGTACAAGTAGAAGTACTGAGAAACATTATGACTCAAGTAAGAGTAAATAAGTAGTTTGCCGAAAAACTACTCAAGTTACTTTATGAAAATTATAATATATATAGTACATACGCTTCCATTTTTAGAACACAAAGACATTTATGATCTCGAAAGAAACTGATGCTTCCTTTCACCAAGGATGCATTAAATTGATCAAAAATACTGTCAAAATCATTAATTGCTAATTATATTACAGTTTTTAGAGCCTGACCGATATGGGTTTTTGAGACCGATGCCGATTTTAGAGAGGGAAAATTCACCGATTACCAATATGGTGACCGATATAGCTAATTTTTGAGCAGGAATGAAAACAGACCTTTTCTATGTGGATTGTGCACTGATTTTGCACCGTTATGACTATGCAAAGGTACTCAGAAGGCTGCTTTCTTAAACAAATATTTCTATCAAAGAACACTTGACATTGTCAACAAATTCTAGAAATGAACACTGAGAAAATAAAGAATAAATAAAAATACAATAAATAGCTTAATAAACATCAGTACTGTTAGCATAAGTCAATTGCTGAACATTAAAATAAAGAATAAATAAAATAAAATCAGTACTGTATGTTTAGTATCAGTCAAATGCTGACCATTAAAATAAAGAAAAAATACAATAAATAGCTTAATTAACATCAGTACTGTTTAGTATCAGTCAATGGCTGACCATTAAAATAAAGAATAAATAAAAATAAAATAAATAGCTTAATTAACATCAGTACTGTTTAGTATCAGTCAATGGCTGACCATTAAAATAAATAATAAATACAAATAAAATAAATAGCTTAATTAACATCAGTACTGTTTAGTATTAGTCAAATGCTGACCATTTAAATAAAGAATAAATTAAAATAAAATAAATAGCTAAATAAACATCAGGGGCCGGTTGCACCAGCTATACGTACATTACAACTTAGCCTAGTTGTGGCATAAATGGGCAATAAGTCACAATTTACGCTCTACTAAATATTTGAGCGTTGCACCATTAAATTTATGTAGGACGTAACCCTACCTATAAACTAAATATATACGGCAGCCTCCGACCAGGAGTAACTGATGAAAAAAAAAGCAGACTCACTTAATGACATCAATGATCTCATGTTTTGCGTGACAGGCATCAGTCCTTTCGACATATATGATGGTGTTGGCATTTACACTCATTTACATTTACGAGAGAGAAAAAATACAATTACTTTTAAGAGGATCTTCAGCATGAAACCGATCTAATGGTGCCGTTTTTAGGGTGCGTCGCCCAGTGTCAAGATTCAACACATTCAAAATATATATATATATATATATATATATATATATAGGATATTAAAATGAATAAATGTCTATTTTTCCAGCCGGTTGTATTATTAGTATGTATCACCCCTCATTTATTTTAGATACAGTTCCTATATATTATTATTTACACAGGGCAAATATACTATTTATTAAATCTACTTTTATTACATATCCTATTTTAATGTCTGGAAAACCAGACTTTTAAATATTACATTTTATAAATGCAACAACTGGAATTGTTCGGATGAAGGGGGTACCAAACTGTGAATCCTGAACAAAACAGTTTGGTGAATACATGTTTACTCATTAGCTTCCACTCAGCAGAGAAGCAATGAAAGTAGCTACGTGATTAGCTCATTAGCTATAAGCTCGTTGTCACGGAGAGTAAAAGATGGACTTTATTTACTTTCCAGCATTGTTTCTCACAAACTAGGCAACAGCGAAGCATGAAATCAACACTCACCACACACAATCCACCACCACACCGTTGTCTGCTGAGCTGCAAAAAGATGCTCTGATGTTTACCTTTCAATCTGCTACATTACTGACTGTACTGACAAACTATAGCTGGCTAACAGCAAACAGATGTGATAAACATGAGTGACATGGTTGTCAGGGACAGGGTTAACATTATATTAGTTATTTAAAATGATGGGGGGGGGGTATTAAATTTCCAGTATGTATTTCACAAATTAGTTAGCAATTTAAGGAGAAGAGATCGCTCAAATCCACACCGTTTAACTCCGCCCTGTCTACAGAACCACCGTCAGTTCAGAGTCAGCTCTGTAAACAATGGAGTCGGAGGGCGCTCTGCTAGACAAACTATACTATGACACCAATTCTAAAGCATTGTTTTCTGCATTATATGTTCTGAAAAAAAGGTTTCATATCGGCACATATCGGTAAAATAAACGCCGATACCGATATATCTGTGAAAGGCTAATATCGGCACTAGTTTGAATTAATTGTTTAAAGTGGTATTTATTACATTTTTTCTTTATCCGTGATGGTAAACATATACTGTGTCACCTATTCTTTACAAAAGCATTCTCAAGTGTCAATTTGGTACTCAAGAAAATTGTCTTCTTATTAGAAAGATTGAAAGTGTTTTCTTCCCCATTTGCTGAAGTATTGAGTTCTTACATGTTGCTTTACACTTTACAGTCAAATTTTGGTTTTAAAAATAGGCAAAAAGAAACATTTCTCCTGGAATTCTATTTTCTTCTAAAGTCTATTGCTGCAAGAGGTGCAAGAGGATTCTTGGATCCTTTACAAATTCTTCCATTTGTAAAATTCTAAATGTCTCTAAATCATCTCTAAACTACATAATGTGCATTCTGACTGAAATACATTCCTATTTCAGGTTTATTCTCATTCACGTATGTCCAGGAATTTTGGCTATTAAGTTAACATTAGGGCTGGGCGATAGGACGATGTAATCGGATATCGACGATGTCTTATAAAGATCCTGAAGCCGATTGAGAACAGACAATGATCGACAATATCGGAAAATGGCAAAACCATGGATCTGGGAAGTCACCAAATATATTAAACAGTGGCCAGAGTGTGAAACTAGCACCCGCCACCCGCAAAATGCAACGAGGCTGAATCCAGTTCGCAAGCTCCTCGTTCAAATGCAGGTATTTCATGCGTGGGTAATTTTGCTCATCTACCCGCAACAGGCGGGCGACATCTAGGAGTGACACATGACAAGAAATGCTGTTAGTCACAAAGATAGAAACACACTTTATTATATTTTTAATAACAGACAAAAGAAAAGCCGTCATTGCTCGTGTCTGAATCACTGTTTGTTCAGAGGCGTGCAGCACGAGCCTGCCATGTGGAACACACGCATATCGGCGTGCAGCGAAAGCCTGTCTTGTGGAACAAGCACATTTAAAGAGTTTTCACTCTTTTTTCTCTGTTTCATTTGTCTGAAAACTGTTTGCAAGAATAATGTCATCTATGAGAATTCTGCCAATTATCTCCGATCATCTCGGGAGGTGCTTTGAGTTTAGTTCGCTTTATTTCCACGCGGTTGGCATGCATTGTGAACGCAGCTCTGCAGGTTCAGTAATATCTATCTAGGGTGGCCAGACATCCCGTTTTTCAAGGGACAGTCCCGTATTTAATCACTTTTTCTAGTGTCCTGACTTATTCTGATAAAATGTGTTTTGTCCTGTACTTCCCCTCTCCTAAAATTTCCTAAGCGGCTTTCTCAGTCATGTTAGTATTCTAATCAAAGGTAGCCAAGGATACGGCTTGTAAAACCAATAAAATCACACTGTGTTATTTGAAGTACATTATTGGATTAAACTATCCAATTACAATCCCCTATCAATAGATGTCCAGTTAGTGAACTGATTGAAGAGTCCGTTTGAAAGAGCACACAGATGAAATTGGGGTTGGAAAAATGTCAAGGAAGCGTGCATGTACATTTAATTAGGATCTTCAAAAAGAGTTTAAATAAAAAATTTAAAAAAAGAAGTCACAGACAGAGTCTAGTAAAGTGAGGTGTGAGATTTGTGGAGCTCAAGTTTCCATTGCCCATGTAGGCTGCACCGACATCGTGCAGCATGTTCATACAAAAAGGCATGTGGATGCTGCTAAAAGTAAGTGTGCCACACCAAGTATTAGCAATTGTTTTGTGAAGCAATGTTCTGAATCTGACAAGGTGCACGCAAGTGAAGGACTTTTTACTTATCATTCTGTTGTGCACGGCCATAGCTTTGCACATTCATGACCTGAGAAAAGACTTGCAGGCCAGGTTGGAGGAATCATTCATACTCTCGACATTAAAAAGCAGTTGGATACCCTGCTTGGTTGAAGCTGGTGACATGCGAGCAGATTTCTTTTGTGCAGTGAGAATCTTTTATTCAGCATCTCCAAAATTGGAGCTGCTCATTGGAGAACACAGAAAAACTTGAGTGGGCCCTACTGAGAGACATCCCAGAGTGGAAAGACATTCAGAGCAGCCTTGAACACTTGTACTCCAGAATCCCCGCTCTCAGTTTGATTGACGAAACCACGCTCTTTGATGAGTGGGCTTGCGCGAAAAACATTGAGTGAAACATGAACAAGATGGCCATGTCTGAGACATGGACAGATGTTTTTCATGAGCTGGAGAGCAAGACCATCAATTTCGGAGTCTTAGCCAAGGTCGTGGAGTTTGTTTTATGCCTGCTTGGGACATCTGCATCTGTGGAGTGTGTGTTCTCATTAATGAACGCAGCATGGACACCGGATAAATCTTGACTCAGTGTAAAAGTCATGAAACCAATGCTTTTCATACGTCTTAATTTTGGACTGGACTGCTCCGCATTTTATGATAAACTCTTGAAAGACAAGCGTACACTTAGAAAAACTGCTGCCAGCAAAAAGTACAAGGTGACAACAGTTACAGATGCAGATGCAGGAATCTGGTCACCCTATATATATATATATCTTTGCATTAAAGAAATAAATACGAAAGTGATTAAATCATAAAATAATAAAAGACACGTTCACCTTGAACCTAAAATTGAGTTTTCTATTTTATTTTCATTATGCAGCATTAACTGTATTACCAAAATGCAATACAAACACAAATTCGATAAGAACACACATTTAGCAGCATTATTTTGGGAACACAAGGGAATTTATTAGGCTTTATTATTATGATTATTATTTTCTTTACATTTATGATTGTCTTTAGTTCTTATTCTGTAGGCTATTAGTCATTTTCCACCTGGTTTCGTTGACGGATGCTTGTGTGATGGCAAATGGAGCCGCTGGAGACGATAAATGTTTAAATAAGGTGGTTAAATAAGATTTTTTGATCACTTCGTTATTTTATTGCTTTTTTCGTTTAGTTTAAAGTGCAATTTGAATTTAGAAATGTCTTTTGTTTATGTTTTTCATGTTTCAATAAATGAATAAAATTTTTAAAGCAAAATCAATAAAGCAAAAACACTCACCGACCCTCGGCAGGGTGGTTGACAATGTAATCGGATATTACTATGTTTTTTAAGGCGATTATTGATAAAATATTTTTTTACATATCGCCCAGCCCTAGTTAACATACTGTACAAAACTAATATAATGCAATATCATAGAGGAAATTTATCCTCTATGATATTGCAGCAATTATCCAGATATGGATCGAGATTATCAAGCAAACTGTTATCAACTCCAATATTACAACTGAATAAAATAAGGCAAAAATAAACACTTCACGCAGTGTTTAGTGAGAGATATGATTAATTCAAACACAGTAGTTGTTCTGTATATGTATTACTGTATTACAGTTGTAATAATAAAGTCTTAACATTATGGTTATTTAACATATTGAGATATTATTATTAAGTAAATTGTAGCATTTGGTTACATTATGTTTTGTGATTTCTCATACCTTCTTTATATAACATCCATCCCTTGTGCACTTTTGGCCTCTAGCGGGTGAGGCTTTTCAGACAGATAAACAGCAGCACAAGGCAGGGAAGTACAGTACAGCACCATGAGTGAGAGTGTTACCCACCTAGGACAGTTTATTTTGAACAAGAGGGGCGAACGGTAATGGAATTTAATGTATGAGTACAATACTGAACTGATGCGGATTGTTAGAAGCGTAGAACCTGTCTGTGCAAGCGATGGTGCGAGGAACCAGACGGTGGGAAAAAAATCAGTGAAAAGTCAAAAGAAGATCGCAATGTATGTAATTGTAACTATCTCAGATATTATTAATAAAACATGGGAACACGTTGCGTGGGCATTTTGTGCCCCCAAATTTTGAATTGCAGGGATATTTTTGTCAATTTTTGTGGCATTTTTGTCCGAGTCCCCGTTAATTAGTTTGATCAGTGGTTAAACGTGCTCAGACGGTTCCCTCGTACCTGAATGAACGGCTCCTTTCCAGAATAAAATGAAATACGCAGAAAATCACAGTATTACAGTTCTTGTATAGTGACAGGGCAGAAAGTCTTGGAGAAGCTAGAGAAGAGAGGACACCGGCGGCAGTTTATGCAAACTGCTGTGCTCATGATGCTGTGCCCTATGGGCTTCCGTCATGCACAGCGCGTTTTAGTTTCTAAACAGATTTAATGCTTATAACCTGCCGATTTTTTCTTCCCAAAAAACTGTGTTGAAAAATAACTGTAGCGAAGTTAAATACTTCAACTTTTAATCAACTCAATTAAAACTAAATGTATTATTATTTATTATACTTAAAAAAAGTAGAACATTTTGAAAAATGTACTCAAGTACTGTAACGAGAGTAGTTGTAATTCGTTAGTTTCCACCTGTGGAGGCAATGTATCCAATGTCATTGTATTAAAAAGGCAGACCGGGAAATTCATTAAAGCATCACCTTTTGTGTTATGCATAAGAAATTCAAACAGGTTTGGAACTACATGAGGGTGAGTAAATTATGACAGAAGTTTCATTTTTGGTTGAACTATTTCTTTAACATTTCAATTCCTATTTTCCTTCTGTTTCACATAAGAAAGTCAAATAGGTTTGGAACAACATCAGGGTGAGTTGTATGAGGTCTTTGGGGTGAACTATCCATTTAACAGCAGAGGCAGCTCAGGTGCTTTGAAGGGAGTCAGGAGAAGATTGTTAAACAATAGCTTAAGTATCTCTGTGTGAACACAATCCACTTTTGCTCTTAAAATACCCTCTGAGCATTAGAGAACTCCCTGATCATTTCAACAACATAATTTACATAAACTCTCCTAAAAACCAGTCATTATGTAACATATGAACTATTCCACTTCTTGTGGAGTGTAAGCATGTGAACAGTAATACTGGGAAGGATATAGATCGAATGGAGCTGGGTTTAACATAATGGGCAGGACAATTCAGAGGGATTTAAAATCTAATCTCATTCTCACAGAGAGATGTCAACACATAGATGCACACACATTAACACAGTCTCGCGGCACACTTCTCTGCTAGATGATTAGCTGAGCACAATGGAAGCAGGCTCAGACATCGTGTGCCAATTTTCACTGCCTTTTATGATGATGAAGTGGAATTAACTGTTCCGAAATTAATTGAAAGACAAAATTCAGTATGGCACAGCCATTAGAAAAAGACAAACTCAGTATGCTCCAATTCACACAGGATAGACACCAGGTTTGTGAGCTAAGATGCTTACAGAGAACCCATGTTAGGAATGGGGCTATGGGTAAAAACAATGAAGCCCATTGTTTTTTAAAGAATCTGACCCAGATTATGGAGACCAAACATTAAAGAGCATGGTGTACGTTGATCCAAATCTATAATTATCCCTTTTTGCCACCCTCTATACCTTCTCTCCCCTCCACTGACTCATCCACTCATCCAAAAAGAGAGAACGAGATAGAGAGAGAGGCTGCATCCCCTTCCTGTCCCGACCAAACCTCCGGCCCACTTTCACTATCAGCACTTCACAGATTTGGACGCAATTCACAATCCAATTACATTTGTCATGACCATGAAATACAGTGCTTTCTATTCTCCCTCTTTGAAACACTCTCTAACCATCTCTTACTATTTTCTTTCACTTTCTCTTTACAGTTGAGGTTCAGTATGGTTTGACCAGATAGAATACCAAGAGTATTTATAAGTAAGTTATAAACAAAACACTGAAACTGAAATCACATAATTAACTCACATCAACATTCTTAACTCACTTTAACTGAATTCTGGATAGCCTTTTGTCAGGCTCACATTAAATTGATAATATTTCCTAATTTTTGGAGTGTTCTTAACTCACATTAACTGAATGACGAAGCTTGAAAATGCTCTACATGTTTGTGGGGTGGGTACAATAATGGCATTTCCTAGCCAGGCATGATGAAGTGATAAATCCTATATCTTCCATGTTAATCTGAACTAGCCACGACAAGCGACAGTTTAGTCAGTTGATTCGTTTCTATTTCTGTCACATTTCACTGGGTAGTCACGCCCACTGTGAAATCTCGTTGGTCCAGAATTCTCCTCCACCGTACATTATGCATCAAACATGTTCTGATTCTGATTGGCTGCTGTTGTCACCTTGTGCAGGATTTTCACTCACAGCGAGGACAGAAGAGTTACTTGGGACTGGAAACTGGTTATGACATGTAGGAGAGAGAGATACAGAAAAAACGAGGAGCAGAGAAAGAGATTCTTAAGTACACACAGCTGTTTCATTACACAACAGTGTTTCAATGAACATCATCTCCCTCTCTTTAAACAAGCCATTCTTATTTTGAAAGATTCATGTCACTCTCCAAAGCATATTAATAACGTGCTCCTATTAAGTGCCTGGCCTACTCTAGCTTAGTTTCCATGTTTTGTTTTGTTTTCTCATTTTTTAACTCAAATACTTTTAATCAACTTTTTTGCTTTTGTAACATCTTGTCCAGATTCCAAATCTTCTTTTTTCCACCACTAAGTCCTTTGTTGTTCCTCGTTTTTATAACTATGAAAGTAAAAAAACAGAGAAACTTCTTGAGAAAAGTGTCAAACAGTATCCAGCAAAAGTAGAAATATATATTCACAGAAGCAAAAACCCTGCGGTTTCAGTCCAAGAAGTGTCTGCATACACAGAACAAACTTTCCCCATACTTCTCTCTTTCTCTCTCCCTGGCTCTCTCTTTATAATGTTATACTGTTCACAAACTCACACACAAAAGTGTGTAGAAGCCTTTCTGTGAGTGTTACTGTGGAAGAAAGAAACCGTTATTGATTTTTATTCTTATGAAAGCAGTGGCTTCAACTTTCCCCTGAAAGACACTGTTTGTTCTAAAATAAACCCTCTCTTAGGTTGTCTCTCTCCCTCAGGTCACTCTGTATGTCTGCGCCTCCCACAGGGTTTAGATAACTTTCAGCCAAAGTTTGCAGCACATGCTGCAATACAGACGTGAGCAACAGAAAGCAACTGCTTAAGGGAACAGAGACTGAAAGCTGCTTACCTTGGCAGCGTTTTAAGGCATTACAATCCCGATGTGCAGTGTCAGTCCTCCCTATAGAGCGCAACAGTCTGGTTCCAGAAGTAAAAATCCCATTCATCTGTCCCATAGACTAATTGATTTTCAACGATAACTTATAAAACTTTAAAGACAGACCTACCGTGAGCTACGAGGTTGTTCATCGATGGTATATGCTTTGGCTGAAGCCATCCGTCTGTGTTATCTTCATTGTTTAAAAATCACGTTTGATAGCGGAATTCATGGAAAACAACTACACTGACCATGGTACAGCAGAGAAAAATCCACCAATCAGAGAACCACGGCCAACGAAACCCGCGAAACGTGCCTTGGAATGACTGCGCGCTCCCATGACGCACTAAGAATGACATAATCAAGTCGGTCTCCCTTCACCCTTAAACTACTTATATATTTGTACATATCTGGATTTTTTACGATAAACTTAAAATATATTGTTTCAATACTTATAATCAACAAACTAAAATCAATAGTTTTATATATTCCCATAATTTTGTTGCAATGGCATCATTCGCAATGCTTCATGGGATTGTAGTTGGTGCCCTCATGAAAGACGGTAGATACACAGCATTGTACCATTGTCTTTATGTCCAATTTTCAAATATTTTTTGCCTCAAAATAAAGTTTGTGATGTAATTCACCTTGGAGCTGGTTGGTTTGGATCATGGCTCACAACTATTTATGAAGGATTTTATTAAAAGTCTATGGAAGAAATGAATGGGGAAAATACTTCCGGAACCCAGATGGCTAAAAAAGTGGGCGGGCACTGTTGCGCTCTATAGGCAAACTAAGCAAGTTGCTTAGGGCCTCCGATTCGCCAGGGGGCCCCCATACTGTTAAAGACATAATTGTCTGGCAGCCTAATTATGTTGCCTTCTAAGACAACTCATTTTGATGAAATTCTAAGGCAGCATCAAATGTGACCTTCGCAGTGGAAGCAATCTCAAAATGCATTGCGCAGAGCTCAGTGACAAAAATATAGTAAATGCAGAATGGCAAGCGAGATGCAGATTAGAAAAATACTTATACTGTATTTCAATCAATGCTGAAAAGTACAGATAAAAAGTATATCTAATTAAAAAAAAATCTATTTTACCAAATATTTCAGAAGCAGAATCAGAATGAGCTTTATTGCCAAGTATGCTAACACATACAAAGAATTTGTCTTGGTGACAGAAGACAGAGATTATAATAAAAATATAGAATAAAAATAAAAGTGAATAGAAAATAAAATATATATGGAAATACACATTAGGACAATATATATATATATATATATATATATATATATATATATATATATATATATATATATATATATATATTATAATTAATATAAAAATAGCACACACAAAAACATCCCCTTGCTTCTGTATATAACAGATTTGTATTTGTGTATTGTACGTATATATACAATATATATATATATATATATATATATATATATATATATATATATATATATATATATATATATATATATATTGTATATATACGTACAATACACAAATACAAATCTGTTATATACAGAAGCAAGGGGATGTTTTTGTGTGTGCTATGCATTTATATGCTTGTTACTTTTGCATCATTAGCTTAGCAACATGCTAAAATCAAACTACTGAAATCGTCAAGTTAAATCTCTGTTGCTTATGCAGAGTGTTCCAAATCTGTCATTTATGAAGTCATGTTTCTATTAGGATGCTGCCTGAAGACCCCAATATACTTAGAACAAAAAAAGTTTTGCGATCAAATGGGCGAATTTTTAGGAAAAAATTCTTACCGGCTGCTAAACACCTTTTTACTGCCATTGGTCCACATCATCGGTAGGTGTGACATGGAGCTCCACCTACCTTGAGGCCGACAGCTAATACTGTTTATGTTGTTCAGTCCGTCAAGTTCAGTCAACATGAACACATCGGCCTGCAGAGTTATTAGCAAACTGGTGCAAAATTACCTACATCTGTACGATTGTTTGCTTAGAGACTTTTTTTTTAGTCTACAAAAGGAATAAAATCTACTCAAATACTCTAAAGTTCCCATTCACTCATGTGCCATCTGCAGCGAAAGCCATTCACGCATCTGCCCAAAGTAAGATGCCTATCAATATTCTTTTGTCTTTATTCTTATTCTGCACTCATCTTTGCAGTAGTATCAGTGTCATCATAAACTGCAATAACAGAGTGTAACAGGTGCATATTATGGCCCCGTCTAGCGTTTTAGCGCATTAGCGTCATGAATTCAGAATGTAAACAAGACAAATTAAAGATTTTCTACTGCATATATTACTTTAAATCATCAAGTGGTTAAAACAACCTCTTTTACTGACCTCTACTCATAGAATGAGGCATAAAGTCATTGATTTCCACATTTAAATGTCACATTAGTTAAGGTTTTACATGTAGCGTCCTCATATTTAAATGTACTTTTAAAGGCCTCCCACAGCGGTGTGGTGGGTGTCTGAATGTTCTCAAACAGTATACCATTGCTCAGCTGTTTAGAATTATTTTTACCCCTGAACGAAGAACAAAGAAGAACTTCTCCAGAAGTGTATCGGGGCCTTTAGAAGGCAGTTTCCTATGAAGGCAATTATGGAGTTATTTTATTATTTTAAAGTTTTGTTAGATTATTCTATATGTCTCTGATTAATGTTTACCTATGGCTATTTACACTTAATTTGTATGTCAGCATCAAAGACTGAATGGATAAAAAATTGTAAACTAAAGCTAACAAAAGCAAGGCAGCTCACTAGATTTTTGGACAGAGTTCATCATTTCCTCCAGAGGCACTCTGTACCTTTTAGCAAATGTTTATGCAACATGTAAACAAAGTATTTATCCTTCTTTGCTTTTCTGATTTGCTTCCAACTCCTGGTGAGTGTTTGTGTACAATGTTGACACCATGGATCAGAACGTCTCTAGGGTACAGTACCCTCTCTCTCATAAGCAAAGCTGTACTTTGGATAAACAGTTTGTGGCTTACCAACATTAAATAACACTAACACTTTCATGTCACAGATAAAGGCAGACTCGTGGGCAATATAAAAACATGTTGTTTGTGTGCTCCTTATAAGTTTCCAAACAGATTCTTTTTCTAAGATTTTCTTTGACTGTGTCTTCTAGTTATGGACTCATGTGATTCCAGGTGCCCAAACAATTGTGACTGGAATTTTAAAGATGTGGAAACAACAGAACTAAGGGTACATCAACATCCACAGGGGCACTTGTGAGAGCTATGATTATGTATGCCACTTGATTAAGTATGCCAAAACATGAAGCTTAATTGGTGCTTCCAAGGGCCAAACTGGAGGGTCTGAAGGAATGCCCAGGAGGGTGAAAGTTCAGTGCACAAGTACATGCTCCCACTCTTGTCGTTACAACTGAGGGTCATCGATTATATCTCCAAATTAAGAAATTCATTTTAATGAGTGGTCAGGACTAATTAACACTCAATAAGGGTCTCTTGGTTAGCCTCCCTCATACTCTCTCTCTCTCTCTCTCTCTGTGTGTCCTTTTTTCACCCATACTGTCTCATTCCCCTCTTTTTTTCTCTCTGTATAACTATCTTATCCTCCTCTTTGGAGTCCTATTATTGTTATTATCACAAGCCTCTCCAGCTCATTTGAAACAAATTAGTCTTGTGTTGAGTAAACCTTCACGCCCGATTACTATGCTCTGCTCAGTGGGCCCTTGGCACGGATTTCGAGGGAGTTGAGGGAGGGGAAGCAGCATGTTCATTAGGCTGTAAAGAGAGAGGTGCAAACACCTGAGGGGAAGATTGAGACAAGACCCTCTCCTCTAGCATCCCAGCCTCACCTGCCACTTCATGACCTGATAATAATGAGTAAAAGAGACATCATTCAAATATACACTGGGGCAGAACTAACTTGATTGAGTCCAACATATTTATGTATTATATTTTATTTAAGAAAGGAAGGAAGTGTAGGCTTTTCTTTATATTAAATTCACAAAAAAATATCCATTATAAACTGCTCTCTCCCTATTTCTGTATAGATTCAGTTTGAGTTTATTTCCATCTCTGCATCATGGTTTTAAGTCAAAGTGAATTCCAAGTTGACCTTATGTACTTTCTTAAAGGGATAGTTCACCCAAAAATGAAAATTATCTTATTATTTACCCTCATGCCATCCCAGAGGTGTATGATTTTCTTTCTTCTGCTGAAAACAAATTAAGATTTTTAGAAGAATATCTCAGCTCTGTTGGTCCTTTCAATGCAAGTAAATGGTGGCCAGAAATCTGTAGGTCCAAAAAGCAGATAAATATTGGTCATTTCTTACCTACACCTATCATATCGCTTTAGAAGATATTGATTTAACCACTGGAGTCTTATGGATTAATTGTATGCTGCTTTTATCTGCTTTTTGGACCTTCAGATTTCTGGCAAAAGAGCAAAGCATTACATTTATTCATTTGGCAGATGCTTTTATCCAAAGCAACTTACAGTGCACTTATTACAGGGACAATTCCCCTGGAGCAACCTGGAGTTAAGTGCCTTGCTCATAGACACAATGGTGGTGGCTGTGGGGATTCAACCAGCAACCTGATTACCAGTTATGTGCCAGCCCACTAAGCCATCACCACTCTAAAGCAGAGTAAAGCAGAGTAAAGCAGAACAAAATTACATTTATGGGACATTAGCATCACTGCATTTACCTGCTTTTGACCTGGGAAAGGAGGGATGAAAGCAGGGAGAAAGACAGAAAGAGTAAATAAAGTGGATAAGGAGAGAGAGTGTGTGTCTTTTTAGATATTGGAGACATTAGAGAACTAAATGTGTTCATCAGACCGGCGGCTGTAAGTCGAAAGAGAAGATCAAAGTATGCTGGTAAAGGGAAGTACAGGGAGATATCAAACACTGAATAATTGGGTCGTAGAGGCTCAGACTCTGTGATGCCTAAATAACAAAGGACGGTGCATTCAGAACCATCAGAGCAGAAACACAAAACATAGAATGAAACATGTATTATGCAGTTAAGCACCTGCGCACAGGTTCAACAAACTATTCTGTCCTGCATTGCCAGCTCTGGAGGTGCATTTGTAGCTAGCTGTTTTTAAAAAGAATTATGGTCCTAAGATCGTCGATATATGGACTAGACTAGGTCCAATCCTATATATCCCAAGTCTGATATATGGGCAAGACAAGGCCAATTAATCAGCCAATATGTAACCTTTTTTTTTATTGGCATAGATCCATTACCCTGCCTGCTAAGAGAAGTGTTCAAAAATCTACCGACAGCCTTGACAGTCTAGTCCAACAAATGCAAAACCCAATAACTACACTAACACTGTAACTGAAAAAATAGTTTCAAAGTACCTTGGTTTAAGTGTGGATTTTGTTGTTACTTTACCTTTTTTTATGCTCAATTTTCTCTGAATCTGAGGATGGTTCTGCCGAACTGCTCTGTAATCTCCTGGGAATTTCACACACAACAGTCTCTAGAGTTTACTCAGAAGGGTGCCAAAAATAAAAAACATCCAGTGAGTGTAAGTTCTGCGGATGGAAACGATTGTTGATCAGAAAGGTTAACGGAGAATGGCCAGACTGGTTCGAGCTGACAGAAAGACTACGGTTACTCAGAAAATCACTCTGTACAATTGTAGTGAGCAGAATAGCATCTCAGAATGCACAACTCATCGAACCTTGAACCGCATTGACTACAACAGCAGAAGATCATGTCAGGCACTTTATTAGGACCATAGTGTTCCAAATAAAGTGCTTATTGAGTCACATTAAAGAAGAAAACATGTTTCAAATGCATTTCATGTTGACTAATGTTATGTTTACTCATTTAAGTATGACATAATCTACGATCAGGTTGGAGAAAGAATCGTCATTGGCTAGTAAATGTTTGTTTTTACTCAGCAGACTTTTGACGACATGTAAGCATAATGTAACAAAAAAATATATTAAGCAAACTGAGAGAGGGGGCCTCTTCATATATATTCACGCAATATAGTTGTAGAGCTGAGGAGGGCGGGGCCGGGCTGGAATGAGACACACCCGGTCCCCAATCAGCCTGATGGGGCGCGCGAGGGATAAAGGCGGCCGGGGACGACAGTTCGAGAGAGAGAGAATTACAGACAGCTGTGCTGTGTTTTTAGTTGTGTGTTTTTGGTTGGGTTTTTGGTTAATAAATTATTATTTAAGTTGTCAAGCCGCTTCTTGCCTCCTCCTTTCCTCTAAACCCCCTTACACTGGTGCCGAAACCCGGGAAGGAGGAGGGATTCCCGTCGCAGAGTCCTCGACACTGCCGTCCACCCAGGGGAGCGCCGCTGCCATCCGACGGGGGACGGAGTAGCCCGACTACCCGGACGCGGGGAACGGCCGCCGTCCGCGAGGCGAGTGGGGACAGGACTCCCCGACCGCCTGGAGCGAGGGAGCCGCTGCCGGGGGCGGAGGAGTGCCCTGCCGTCCCCCGGGAACGCGGAGGGGTCGAGAGAAGACCGCCGTCCGAGGGGGGAGGAGGGAAGCAACTCCCCGACCGCCTGGAGTGGTAGGGCCGCTGCCAGGTGCGGAGGAGAGTCCCCACGGGACGCCGGGAACACGGAGGGGCGTTCTGTCCACTGGGGGTCGGAGGTCTGACTCCGGTCCGCCCGGGGAGGAGCGGCTGCAGTCCGCCTGAGAGGGTGGAGTAGTGATCGAGGACCACGCGACGGCGCATCAGAGAACTGGTGAGTTTCTTTTTCTCTCTCTCCTCTCTCTCTCTCTGCCGCTCCGTGTTGGCCTTTCCCTCGCCATTTTGTGTTGTTTTTTCCCCTCCTGTCTCCTCCCAGGTCGAGGAAGGCGGGGAGGACCCGCCGGCAGTTGGGGCATAAGGCACGCCCCCCCACCCGGAGAGGAAGGGTGGGGGGGATGTACGTCATGCCGGGGGCTCCCCGGCCTGAGGCAACGCCGGGAGGAGTGTAGAGCTGAGGAGGGCGGGGCCGGGCTGGAATGAGACACACCCGGTCCCCAATCAGCCTGATGGGGCGCGCGAGGGATAAAGGCGGCCGGGGACGACAGTTCGAGAGAGAGAGAATTACAGACAGCTGTGCTGTGTTTTTAGTTGTGTGTTTTTGGTTGGGTTTTTGGTTAATAAATTATTATTTAAGTTATCAAGCCGCTTCTCGCCTCCTCCTTTCCTCTAAACCCCCTTACAATAGTATATTGTAATTTTTTTTTTAAGATATTTTGCTTTATGATTTGAATCACATTTTAGCTTTTTAAAAATTTAAAAATGTCACATTCTATCAATTTATATGATGTCATGAAATCGCATTTTTAATAATGATACAAGCTGTTTTCACTGTTTGAAATTTCGTACACATTTTTAACAAAACAATTCACAAGGTAGGAACCTAACCTAATAATGAAAATTAGGGATCACGATTGTGAAATCTGGCTGACAATTAATTGTCAAACAAATAATTGCGATTATGACGATGAATTGCCTGTTTTAGGGCTATGATGATTAATTCACTCTGTTTTAGGTGTTTCACGAACATGACGATTAATTACCATACAAACTCACTATGTGTGCTTCATGCACAC
Organism: Myxocyprinus asiaticus; assembly: GCF_019703515.2. Classification (NCBI taxonomy): domain Eukaryota; kingdom Metazoa; phylum Chordata; class Actinopteri; order Cypriniformes; family Catostomidae; genus Myxocyprinus; species Myxocyprinus asiaticus. The sequence continues at coordinate 16,666,552 of NC_059361.1, forward strand.
AACAAAGTCATTTATACAAATTTAGCTTTGGTCATATAATAAAATAAGGTATATGATTTCCTTTTCAGGCTTCAAAAAATTTAATTCTTCACTTTCACACATTATTTTAAGGCCCTCTGATTAACCCACAAGCCCTTATTTCTCGTGAAGGAAGACTTTGAGATTCTGTTTCTTGCATTTTATCATCTCCACAGAAATAGAGCAGGGCATCTCCTGTCTCACTGCGTGTTATTAACACTGCGTGAATAAACCCACAATGACCACGGACATTTGCCATTACATGGCTGTTAAGTGAAAATGGAGCGCTTTGCGTTCACAAAATTAATACGTTTATACCTTGTTTATATTTTCGCAGGAGTTTGGCGCAAGCCTCTGTAGACGTCAGAGCGCTTGAGAAGTGGTTCATCTTCACACGCTCTCAAGAGAGCTGCTCGTGACATCCGCGGTGCGGTTCCCTGAGATGCTCGGAGTTCAACTGAATTAGACACAAGTGCTTTTTCCTGTGCGCACATGACAGCATGCAGGGAAAGACGAGGCTGAATCCAGCTTCTTAGTCAACTGCTTTTTATTCAGTAAAAGGGCCTCGGTGCTTCGACACTACACAACTCTATCACTGGCAAGTGAAATGTTAATATTTACTTGCCAGTGGCTAATAACAGATGCTTTTTGGTCGCATAGTGCAAAATTTACTTTCATATTATATATCAGCATTTTATCAGCCATCTGCCATGTTGTCTAGATACCAGCAGCAGTATTTCCACTGAAAAAAACTCCTTATCTGTTGACCACTGATAAACCAATATCAGTCGAACAATAGTTAGAAAACTGGTTTGTAAATTGCAATCAAGATATTGCCGGTACCCCACTCAGTCAAAAGATTCTCGACATAAGTGGTTGAAAAACACCTTCTCCACAGTGCGACTGTGGCACACCAAACCAAACTTCAAATCGCCACTGAATGTCATCTTCGATCCTATCGGGGGAATTGGGATGATTTCATGGTGGCAGTGCCATCTGTGTTAGAATGGATCAAGCAATTGGACTGAAATATAAGCATTATAACTATTTTGTGGGTTGCCTTGCTCATCATTTTGCATGTTTAAGTCCTATTTTGTATCTTGTTATATACAGTGGCATGCAAAAGTTTGGGCACCCCTGGTCAGAATTTCTGTTGCTGTGAATAGTTAAGTGAGTAGAAGATGAACTGATCTCCAAAAGGCATGAAGTTAAAGATGAAACATTCTTTTCAACATTTTAAGCAATATTAGTGTATTATTTTTATTTTGTACAATTTTAGAGTGAAAAAAAGGAAAGGAGCACCATGCAAAAGTTTGGACACCCCAAGAGATTTGAGCTCTCAGATAACTTTTACCAAAGTCTCAGACATTAATTAGCTTGTTAGGGCTATGGATTATTTACAATCATCATTTGGAAAGGCCAGGTCATGCAAATTTCAAAGCTTTATACATACTCTGACTCCTAAAATCTTGTCCCAACAATCAGCAGCCATGGGCTCCTCTAAGCAGCTGCCTAGCACTCTGAAAATTAAAATAATTGATGCCCACAAAGTAGGAGAAGGCTATAAGAAGATAGCAAATCATTTTCAGGTAGCCGTTTCCTCAGTTCGTAATGTAATTAAGAAATGGCAGTTAACAGGAATGGTGGAGTTCAAGTTGAGGTCTGGAAGACCAAGAAAACTTTCAGAGAGAACTCCTCGTAGGATTGCTAGAAAGGCAAATCAAAACCCCTGTTTGACTGCAAAAGACCTTAAGGAAGATTTAGCAGACTCTAGAGTATTGGTGTACTGTTCTACTGTGCAGCGACACCTGCACAAATATGACCTTCATGGAAGAGTCATGAGAAGAAAACCTTTCCTGCATCCTCACCACAAATTTCAGCGTCAGAAGTTTGCAAATGAACATCTAAATAAGCCTGATGCATTTTGGAAACAAGTCCTGCGGACTGATGAAGTTAAAATATAACTTTTTGGCCGCAATGAGCAAAGGTATGTTTGGAGAAAAAAGGGTGCAGAATTTCATTAAAAGAACACCTCTCCAACTGTTAAGCACAGTGGATCTATCATGCTTTGGACTTGTGTTGATGCCAGTGGCACAGGGGAACATTTCACTGGTAGAGGTAAGAATGGATTAAATTAAATACCAGCAAATTCTGGAAGCAAACATCACACCACCTATAAAAAAGCTGAAGATGAAAAGAGGATTGCTTCTACAACAGGATAATGATCCTAAACACACCTCAAAATCCACAATGGACTACCTCAAGAGAAGCAAGCTGAAGGTTTTGCCATGGCCCTCACAGTCCCCCAACCTAAACATCATCGAAAATCTGTGGATAGACCTCAGAAGAGCAGTGCATGCAAGACAGCCCAAGAATCTCATAGAACTAGAAGACTTTTGCAAGGAAGAATGGGCGAAAATCCCCCAAACAAAAATTGAAAGACACTTAGCTGGCTACGAAAAGCTTTACAAGCTGTGGTACTAGGGTGTGATAAGGGCTTCGGGCCCTTTTCCTTTTTTGTTATTTTGAAACTGTAAAAGATTAATATAAAAAAGTACAATTGCTTCAAATATTAAAGAAATGTGTCATCTTTAACTTTAAGCCTTTTGGAAATCAGGCCATCTTTTGCTCGCTTAGCTATTCACAGCAACAGAAATTTTGATCAGGGGTGCCCAAACTTTTGCATGGCACTATACTTCTACATACCATATTTTGGTTTCTATGTGTTATTAATGCATGTTAAGCCTTACCCTAAATAAATAAATATAATAATAGTTAATAATAACCAAGACCATCAAAGCACCATTTTCCAACAAAGATCATAATCAGAGATCAAGTTAGATTATAGCAGCAGCAATAATCACACAGCGTCCCAAACCCATCCCACCAGAAGAGGATAAAAGACTCAATCCACAAGGGAGATTTGCGCTACAGCTAAGTCAACGAGATGGTTTAGCAGAACTGTCATAGTGTTCACAGTGCCTCAGAGCATTGTGAAGCAAAGGGATCTGGATTGGGAACATGTCACACACACCAGTAAAGCAGATTAGACTGTGTAATGTGTACAGTCTGTGCTATAAGTACCCAACAATACATCTGTGCTTGCTCTTTGCTCTCAAATACTCAAATATCTGATAATAGAGTGCAGCTGTGCTCCTGTTCTAACAACACTTCAATTCCGACTCTATTTTCACTCTTTTCACGCATCAGATTCCAAGTCATTACACAGTACTCAAAACTGATGCTTAATTAAACCAACCTACAACAGGAAAGACGTGAATGGGCACTCACCCAACACGCAGGAACAAAAACAGCATTTAAAGAGGATGTTATGGGAATACTCTGCTGTTTCTAAGAGCCAGGCACCCTTTCATCACATAACGAGACCTCTTTCAGGCTTAAAATAGCCCAAACACTTTTGTTTGTTTTAACGATTGTAGTAGAACGCTGCATTTTGAGCCATCTGTTTCATAAAACACTTTAAGTTTCACACAAATCTAGCCAGTCAGGTAGAATACCTGGCAGCGAAAATGGTTTATGCATCCCATAAAGCTCACATTCTCACTTGGGCTGTGAGAAGATCTCATCCACTATTTTTGAGAGGTGATAATGGCCTGAGCATCCTTTTTTCCTTTTTCAATTGCATCTCATATCTGATGCAATATGCTGGTAAAAATGTCAGTTTAATGAATATGCAAGCTAATTTTAGGTCTCAGACCAGGGAATAGGTGGTTAGTTTTTTTTAGCTTAACTTGAAGTGAGAAAGCCATTAACCCTTCTGTTTTAGAGAAAATCACAAACAACCATTTTGTTCGGGTCAAAAAAGACCCGGTGAAGTACAGTCAATATGCATCACCTCCCTTTTTATTATAAAAATGAATATTGCCATAGGCTTGTTGTTCACACTAAACACAAGCTTTCTCAAATTGCATTTCACCTGGAAAGAACGGCAGAGAAGTACATGCATAAACACAAACACACTGCAAAGAAATAAGCACAAAACTTGCTCTGACAAGAAATTTCTCACCTAAATATGCCAAACGGCACTTTTGTGGCACTGCCACACTGCCTCCAACATGATAGAACCTGCGTGCCAAAAGAGATGCCACGTTGGCCATGGCCGAGTGCTCCGACGTCACAAAGAAGGGTCCCTTGCCGTCAAAACACAAAATTGGCCGCTCGAGATTGAGCGGCATCCCTGAAGAACTCTTACTTGCTGAGTTCCCTTGAGACTGCGAGCCACATATTCTTCTGAGTGTCCACATCTAACGCCCACTTCTTTACACAGAACCCACCATTCCACCCTCTCTTTGGTCATATATCTTCTATCACGACAGCTATTCACACAGAGCCTTTGAACCTTTGTGACTGCAGAAAGCAAATGCGAGCAGGGATTTCCACAGAATAGTTAATGTATTGTTGTGGAGAAAATGTGCATGATGATGGGGCTTTGAACAGATGTGTTTTTGTCCAGGAAGGTCAAAGTGAGCAGCATAAGTAATACAGATGGAAGAGAAAGCAGATAATCTTAATGGTATGACATAACAAATGAACAACTGAGTGTGACTGCACACAATCTGATCTGGTCTTTTTATACTTGGACACTGGAGAGGAACAGAAGGACATTAACTGTTTTGGGGAGCGTAAAATAAAGAGGAAATTGCATCATGTCTAAAGGAGAAGGCAATGCAGGCAGAGATCTGGATGCAGTTAAAGATGTAGCTTTAAAAACACAGATCGAAAGTGAACTCTTTTAGATAGTACCTAAGAGGAGGGATTTAACTAGTCAGTGTGGGTGGATCTCTCTGAGGTCCTATGCTGTGAATTGTGCTTATGGATCTTGAGAGTGGAAATGGAGGGGGAACCACTAATTAATTGAAAGCTCCTTCATTCCTTGTGATATCAGTTGAACATCCATCATGAATCATTTAGTCACGGAAGTTGCCATTTGAATCCTTTTTTCTAACGTAAACTCAAAGTTCTCTGTGTCCTCGTTTTCTCCTGCTCTACTTCCTCTCTTCTGTGCCGCTAAGACTACACATGCTAGAATGAAGATGAATTCATCCAGATATGAAATTCTATCTGTCCATCACACTGCTTCTTGACCTATGGGTTCTGACCACTGGTCAGATGCAGGAAGATGTCCATCTCAGATGCAGTAGGCAGATGGCTCATAATGTGGCATTTAAACTCTCCTGGCTCCAAAGATGCTTTTGAGGTTAGAAAAGGGTAAAGGGTAAAAAAAAAATTGTTTGCTGTTCTTTAACAAACTCTGGGTGCTCTGCCCTCCATGGTTGGATAAGTATATCTGCTGCCCTTGCTATGTAAATAAAGGCCTGATATACTTCATACGAAATCGAAGGCCGAACAGGTGTGACGTCATTTCGAAAAGATGATGTTTTTGAGTTCAATTCGGTGGTTCATAACAGCTCGCGGGGGCAAACTTCTTATCGGTTGCTAAACACCTTCTTACTGCCATTGGTCCATGTCATCAGTAGGTGTGACCTGGAGCTCGAACTACTTTGAGGCTGTCAGCTAAATCTATATACGTTGTTCAGTCAGTCAAGATCAATCATTATGAACACAACGGTGTGTAGAGTAATTAGCGAGCTGGTGCAAATTTACCTACATCTGTATGACCATTCCCATAGAGACATTTTCCAAGACCATTAGTCTACAAAAGGAATCAAATCTACTCAGATACTTTCCCATAAGTGCCCATTCACCCATGTGCCATCAGCAGCGAAAGCCATTCACACATCTGCCCAAAGTAAGATATGGCTCTCTTATCATCATTCTTTTATCTGTATTCTGCACATTAACAGTCTTTTACACACCAATCTTTGCAGTAGTATCAGTGCTATCATAAATTACAATAACAGAGTGTAATCGGTGCATATTATGGCCACATATAGTGAGTTAGCTCAATAGCTTGACGAATTCAGAGTCTAAATGAGACAAATTAAACATTATCTACTGCATTCTGTATATATTACTTTAAATTATCAGCGAGTGGTTAAAACAGCTTTTTTCACTGACCTCATGTGAATTCTTCTCATAGAATGAGTCATGAAGTACTAGATAACACATTTTAATGTCACATTAGTTAAAGTTTGACATGTAGTCTTGAGCGTCCTCATATTTAAACGTACTTCTAAACACCTCCAACAGTGGTGTCTGAATGTTTGCAAACAGTATACTGTTGCTCGGCTGTTTCAAACTCTTCTTACCCCTGTAGAAGAATGGAGAAGAACTTCTCCGGAAGTATATCGGGGCCTTAAATTTGCTGCTAATCTCTTTACATTTAGCAGTACCTCACAAGCAAGAGAGCTGCAGGTCAAAGCCATGCTGACATTCAGTACAAGAGCACAGTGTGATATTGCTTTTATGCAACAGTTTTGTGGGCAAGAAGCTATTGAAATATCGAATAACTTTAGACACAATTAGGCCAATTATTTCGTTAATTTTTTATTCACTAATAAAAATAATTCCAAAATGTGAAGACATTTCTCTCTAGCGCTACCGATAGTGGGTTGAGTGAGCAACCACTGAGACTCGGGTTCTGGTCCCATAGGAACCAGGAAGTCATCACGTTCACATAAACAATGCTAAGTGTGATTTTGAGGTTGCATTTTCACTTTAAAATGATCTTTTTACTCCATTGACGGTTAGGTTTAAGGTTGGGGATTGGGTTAGAGGGTAGAGTTAATAAAATATGCATTCCTATTACATCATTTACGACTACAAGTCATAATACAAGTCACTTTTGGCGCCACTCTGTGGACATTTCACCCAGAAAATGGAGCTAACACTAGGGATGCACCGATACCACTTTTTCTCTTCCGATCCAATTCTGATACCTGAAATCTCAGTAACGGCTGATACCGATCCGACACCAGTGTTGTTTTTTCATAATCAGTTTAGAATATCTATACCTCACTGAGTGATGCTAATTATATGTAAAGAAACGCAAACCTCTAACTACACATTATTTCAATATAAATGTACAAACTATTAAGAAAAGCTTTATTGTTAACTAGTCTAATGGATAATGCTGCAGCAAAATTAACAGTAATTCCAGTCTAAGTGTTCAGTAAAAAAACATTCAACTTGTATCTGGACTTTAAAGGATTCAGATCTCTTTTTTTGTTCAATTTAGTTGTAAGATATCAGTCCACTTTTCATTCACAGTTATTTTTTGGAACCCATTAAACTTAAATATTGTTATAATTTGTAAACAAATAATAATAATAATAATAATAATACATTATTATTATTATTATTATTGACTTTTTGAATTTTAAATACAACAGTAATATTTTTCAATCATGCACCTTTAACTTTAAAACCCTCTGGCTTTTATTTTGACATTCTGAACTCTCCAGGAAGTCCTGTATGTGTCTGTTTGTAGGCAAGTTCACAGTAGTTTAATTCACGTCTTATTCAAATTCTGGTAAAATGCACCTCCGGCACCGTTCTAAATGCATATTATAAGTGAACCGAACTATTGAGCATCTACATCTGAGATGTTGTTCGTGAGTAGCGCTCAAATGTTCCACAACGTGTGAAGGCTAAAAATAGCCACGAGTGTGTGTGTAAACAGAGCAGCACCATTCAATAGCGCTGGCGCTGCACTTGCATATTATATATTTACTTATTAAACACAGCCTTTTGTGATTCACAGAGCTATCGCACATCTTCAAGTGGCTTTGAATAAAATGCACGAGTCATATTAACTACTTCAATGGTGTTTTTATGGTTCTTTTATGTCATTTTTGGAGCTTGACAGGAACGAACATGACTAACACACAGTATCCGATTTGGATCAGGCTCGTTGGACCGATACACGATCCATCTAAAAACGTCGTATTGGATCGGTGCATCTCTAGCTAACATGTGTCCAAACGTCCAGCCACGCTTCCAGCTTCGGGTACTAGAGGTCAGTGATCTGAATTTGTGTAAGCACAGACCGATTTCAGCAGCAGAACTTTCGACCTACTGTTGCCAAATTCACCAGTCAGATTAGTCAGTTGACAAACAGGTCATTTGACATGGCAAACATTATGTTTATTAAAAATGGTCATCTGAACATCATGTATATTTCATAAAAATGAGAGATCATCCAGCGCTATTGATCAGCAGCAAACACAGAGTCTTACCTTTGGTATTCCCTTATTAATTTAAGACTGTCTGGAGTTACTGACAATTGGCAAAGTGAGCAGTGTATCTACTACACACTGCCAAATTACTATATATTGGACTGAAATTTTCATTTGTCTACTTCTATTATTAATTTGAAAACCTTCTTTCTGGGTATGCAGAAAATCTGGAGGTGTCTTGTGGGAAAATGGGAAAATATGTGGCAAAACATGGCAGCTAAAAATAATAAAAGACCAGTGATAGCACCCTGTTGTTCCTGCATGGTGGAAACTAGCTTTTCGCAGAGCTCCCTTGAGAGAACAGAACATCCCCAACATCCACGCATCAAATGGGGAATCCACTTATCACTGCCTCTCTGTCTTAATTAGAAAAAATGATGACATTACTGCCATCACTCATAGTGTATCACTACGCTTTCAACAGGAACCCCACTGAGCACCCACAATCCATCAGAGCAAAAATAACTGTATAGAATCATAATATATGCATGGCTGCTGCTATGACAGTTGATGTTCTCCTAGTATTGACATCAAAGAAGCACTGTTAGGCAGGCTGGTGTTAGGGGAGATGTTCAGGATGGTATTGGGTTGATTGGGGAAGCCCCTCCCCTTTGCCATTTCCCTTTACCCAGCACAAGTATGGAGCAGAGCTGATACTGATATCTCACAGAACAAAAACAGGTACCCCTGTGAACTGTCTAATCTCTCTCACTTCAGAAAAATGGCCATGGATATGCACTGAATGGAAATCTGCCTCCAGACTGGCTCTTATGGTGGCTGTTGTACAACTGAAGACTATTAGGTCATACAGAGTGGGTGGTCATAAAGGCTGTTACGTCCAGGGACGTATTTATTTTTATTGTTGTTATTGTGTCTATTTGTCACTGTCACTTGTTGTGGATATTGTCTAGGAATTATGATTCGAGTTACTATGGTGTGTATTTTCCCTGAGTTTTCTCCCTCTTTTTCCTCTTCTGCTCCTCCCAGGAGTTGATTGCTCCCAGCTGAGCCTGCTCAATAATCAGGAAAGAGGCAGCTTAAAAGCAGAGGGGAAATTCACAGAGAGTGAGAACCTTTCCTTCAGAGAGTTCTCCAGAGTGGTGTTCTTTGTGCTGTCCCAGCTCAGTGTGTCGTGTCGTGTCGTGTCGTGTCGTGTCGTGTCGTGTCGTGTCGTGTCGTGTCGTGGTGTGTTGTGTTGTGTAGCTGGAAAGCTTAGTTGAAGCTTTCAGTTATTATTACTTTAACTACTGTTGATGGTGACTCCAACTTTTAAGCTTGTTGTAGCCTAAACGTGATTTATTTATTGTTTCCTTTTATTTACTATTGTTTAGTGATTTTCCAAAGTTTAAACCTGTTGTACATCTTAAACACTACTCAGTTGTTCATGTTTAACTTTTTTCTATGGAAGCTGTAGGGAGGTGGGAGCCATTTCTGTTTTTATTACACTTTTCTCCTGCTTTTGGCCAGTCAGGGAGTTAGTGTACATTTCTGTTGTTTTCTTTGAACAGTTTAGTTACGGTTTTACTCCCGCTTGGCACACTTCTCTTATGTTTATCGTTTTGGCCTTTCCCCCTCCTGAAGTCGATGCTTCCTATTTAGGTTGTTATTTAATACTTCTGTTTTCTGAGCCAAATAAATGTTAATAATAACTGGGGCAGGGTACAGATCATCGCTATTAAAACCAAAATCCTGTTACTCCTCTAAAACCCCTTGATATAGTGTGCTGAGGACTTAACAAGGCCTATGGCAATGCTACACGTCACATCCATTATCTTGCTCTTGCTACTCTTGAAGAATTAGTTGAGACACCAATACGGGCCAACAAAACTTCTTAGTTTATGCTTTTGGACTAAGTTAAATGAATAGTTTGCCCAATATATAGGAATATATACCCTTATGCTATCCCAGATGTGTATGACTTTCTTTCTTCAGCAGAACACAAATTAAGAATTTTGATGAAGGTCCATACAATGCAATTGAATGGGTGCCAACATTTTGAAGCTCTAAATATCACATAGGTCAGCATAAAAGTACTCCATATGACTCTAGTGGTTAAATCAATGTCTTCAGAAGTGATTTTATAAGTGTTGGTGAGAAACAAATCAATATTTTAGTACATTTGTACAATAAATTATCTTCCCAGCTCAGTCAATCTCCACTTTAGTGCTTCTTGGAGTGAGTGCATTGTATGGACCTACAGAGCTGAAATATTCTTCTAAAAATCTTAATTTGTGTTCAACAGTAGACAGAAAGTCATACACATCTGGGATGGCATGAGAGTGAGTGAGTGAAAGTGAGTGAGTGATGGGAGAATTTTCATTTTTGGGTGAACTATTCCTTTAATGGGTCTCTTAAAATGTACAAAATTCAATTAATAGGCACTCAGACAAGGAAAGAAACGGTGAGGAATGGAAAGGAAAGGAAACATTTAGGTGACTGAGCTCTGACAGAAATGGAACATTGTGATGAATCATTATCTGAGAGGTAACTCCATATTTACATGGGAGACCTATTTCTTCTTTGTGGGAGACTACCAAACAGTCACGGCAGTCACACATACACACAAATACAGACAAAGGGTAAGAGAGCAACCTGTTGACATGACATTTGATCCATAAAGGCGAACAACAGGGTCATTCAGCTGCGATGCAATGAACAAACAGATACAGAGAGCTTTTATCAGTGCTGTAGTGATAAAGGATTTTCACATTTAGGCCTAATAGGCTATTTATGCTGCCCATTTATGATCTTTCTTTGTATTATGATATGTAAAAATACACATAATTAAATGGGAGTATAATTTCCTCTGTCAAAGTATTCAAAAGTAGACGTTAACTGCAGAACATTATCACTGACACAAGTCAGCCAAAAGCGCACCGAAACATGATGAGCGGATCCTACTGAGGCATATGACATGTATCATACGGACCTGTTTGGCGCCAAAGCTTCCGCGGTCAATGCGTTATGGGCGCGAGACAAATGTCACAATTACTTGAACCGCTAACATAAACAAATACCGCCCTACAGCAAGGTCTTTTGGAGGGAGTAAAAACCCCAGGCTGTGTGATTTTTCTATTGTCCCAAAATAGGCTACCTGATATCATTTTTTCTACAATTTGTATCATAATCTCAGTTACATATCAGAACATTTGGCTGCTTCACAGCTGGGGAGCAAAACAGCTGTCAAACATTCAATTAGCTTCAGCCTGTAAATTTGTGTTTTCAAGCGCTACTTGTCCCCACTCCCACTGAGTAAAACGGCATTCCCATGTAGAACCATGGACAGCTCCTTACAGATAAAAGCCTCTCCTGCTGCCTCACAACACTTGAAAAGTCATGATTGCACAAACCCAAGCCTCAGCACAAAAAGAAAAACACATTAAGAACATCACTCATCTTAAATTGCTCCATAGTAGAGTTAATATAGCATTTAGCGCGTGAAAATAACGCAATTACACAGTAACGTGCTCAAATGCCAGAAAGCTCAATAATTAAGCAATTATGCGCGTGATATTACTACAGCGTAATGTATGACTCACCCCTCTCAAAACTGATATTTCTCAAAACTTCTAGCTCCGCCATTGTAGTTGATATCGGGTAAACACCGCATTAAGAAGCGAATTCCTTTCGGTATGACGAATAAGGAAAGATGATGTGCGCTTCAGAATGCAGGTGTCACTGCACTCCATATAACATGTCTATTATAAGTCCCTCTTCTTCAGGAATTTAAATGCAGAAGAATGACAAGGGATTTGTTAATTTTTTCTAAACAGTTCTTGACTGTAAACATTTAATTAATTATAAAATTTTGATGCATGAAATCAAGGAGCGCGGGAAGGACCTCTCCAGTCTCCGCTCTGTGCAGCGCGCGCACTCTTATTCTCTCACGCGCGCTTTTTTTGGCTCATTCTCATTACGGAGGCGCCAATGATTCTGATCTCTGCACGAGGCGTATATTCGCTTCTCTCTTTTTTGCGCACACATTTGAGTGCAGGCTGGAGGAAATAATGCGATGGGAGGTGGGTGTTATGAAAGCGATTAAGGGGTCTGAAAGCGCAAGAGGTCAGCAGAAAAGTATGGTATGGATGTTTGGTAATTGGTATGGGGTAGATCAAGAAATAGATCTTTGGGGTAACATTTGCAGCTATGACTTTATTACAGGGTGGAGAGTTAAAAGAGAGGGAAATTAATTTTTTAATTCACTGTAAATACTAGTTATCTAAAATGTGTGTGTGTATATATATATATATATATATATATATATATATATATATATATATATATATATATATATATATTAGTTATACATACTCAAAATGATCAAGTACAAAATTGCACTTGAATAAATTATGTTTGGTCAAAACAAGGGAACTTTTCTAGAAGCATAATAACTGTTATTAAAAAAAATATATATATATATATATATATATATATATATATATATATATATATATATATATATATATATATATATGTATATATATGTTTAAATTCTTATGAATATTGTTTTGTTGTAGCTTGATAGTTGTGATTTGTATGAAGTCAGTTTAAATAAAAACTATGATACTTTAATCACTTTACTTGAGCTGAATGAGTATGTTTACTTAGAAAAAGCATGCAAACCAATTGCCTTAAAAAATGTAAGTAAGGTCAACCAATTCAATTTTTACAGTGTTTAATGGAGATTTCAGAAAGATCATTTTCCCCTTAAAATCCTGCAACCAGATTTGATAGGAAAGATATCGGACCTTTAAAAAGGCTGATAGCCGAAACATTGGTAAATAAATGAGCCTGTATTTTGAGTTGTCTGAATGTGAGTTGAGTGCAGTTATATATTTTTTTTCCTTTCTACATTTTTGCCATAACTTGAACCTCTGAATTTAAGGTGTGTGTTTACTTAAGTATCTTCTAAAAGGAAAGATATAGGAAACATTCAAATTAATTGGCAAAGTTTGAACTGACCAGTGTATGCTTTTATCACAAAAGTGCACTGCAGAGAAACATTGTTAACCATCAGCATAAATTCTTGTGCTTGTGTATTTGAAAGCAGACTGATTAACACGCCATCTGAATTCAGTTTAACCCACGATTTTGTAATGATGAATATACTTTCACATCTCATTACTACGAATGGCTGCATAATCACATGCACTTCAGCGCTATTAGTATTAAGCGGAAGGTTTCTAAAAGATTAATATAACATAATGTATTTCTCATTTACCTGTGTAATGTAATGTTCGAATGGTGACAGTTTGTTTTCAAAGGAAAAGTGAGATGTAAAGTGCAGACAGATTTTAAAGAGGTATTTCACCTGAAAATGAAAATTATCTCATCATTTACTCACCCCCATGCCATCTCAGATGTGTATGATTATCTTTCTTCTGCTGAACACAAATGAAGAATGAAGAATATTTCAGCTCTGTAGGTCCTCACAATGCAAGTGAATGGGTCCCAAAATTCTGAAGCTACAAAATGCACATAAAGGGAGCATAAAAGTAATCCATAAGACTCCAGTGTTTAAATCCATATCTTCAGAAGTGATATGATAAGTATGGGTTAGAAACAGATAAATAGATGACAGTTTTTACCATAAATTCTCCTCCCTGCCCAGTAGGTGGCAATATGCACGAAGCATGCAAATTGCCAAAAACAAAAGCAGAATGTGAAAGTGAAAGTGGAGATTGATAGTAAAAAAGGACTTACATATTGATCTGTTTCTCACCCACACCTATCATATCGCTTCTGAAGACATGGATTTAACCACTGGAGTCGTATGGATGAGCTGAAATATTCTTCTAAAAATCTTCATTTGTGTTCTGCAGAAGAAAGAAAGTCATACACATCTGGGATGGCATTAGGATGAGTAAATGATGAGAGAATTTTTATTTTGGGTGAACCATCCCTTTAAGCTATGGATTACTTTACTCCCCTGGCACATTTCTCATTTACCAAGAACTGTGAAAAAATGAGCAAAATGTATTTTAAACAAAAAATAGAGCTGTCAGAATTAACGCATTAACGCATGCGATTAATTAAAAAAGTTTAAAACATCTGGTGTGAAGGGCGGAACCTTTTGTAATGTGTCTGCCCCAGAGTCATTACACTTGCCACAAACAGACACAACACCAGAGCCCTTCTACCAAGATGAGCCTACGAGCTTAGCATCAAATAGCATAACGCGGTGGTCCCATTGACATTCTATGAGCAGTACTGTCGTAACCTTCGCGGCTCTATCATAGGAGAGTGTTATCTCAGTAAATAAAATAATCTCTGACAGCGCTTCCCTGTCAGTGATAAAATGATGGAGAAAGGAGCTCTTAGCACTGTATGATGTATAAAACAAGCTATGATGGGACTTTTAATTACCACAGAAGCAAGTCAAGTCTTATCTATCACCAAAAGGGTTAGAATAAGATATGTTTGTCTGGAAGCATTTTTCATGGTGAGTTCAAAGCTTGACGCTGGCATTGACACTCTAACGTGAATCATGAATGCAGCTTGAACATTGCTGTAACAAAGGGGATAACTACAGTCTACCTACAGATTAATATTGTGGAGGATGAGAGTTTAGAGATTTAATGCCCATTGCAATGAATATGCAACCTGTGGGGAAACTAGTTTTCAAGTAGTCAAACTCCAACTTAGCGTTTAACGTATAATGTTATTTGAATTGGTGCTATTTTAGTGCATTTCTATCTTTATACTGTGGTAGGCTTTGTTTGGAAAATGTTAATAAAGCATCATTGTTACATATTGTTATGTTTTCTTTCCTAAGATGGAAATTAATGCATTTTGACAGGAAAATAAATATATATAGTGGCAAATTTCAGCACTTTCAAAATCTGCAATTAATTGCGATTAACTACAAAAATGTATGTGATTAATCGCAATTAAAAAATTTAATCGACTGACAGCACTAATTAAAAACCTTTACTTCAAAAATGGAAATTCTGTCATTTACTCACTCTCATATTGTTCCAAACCCATGTAGAATGTTTTGTAGAATGTTTTCACTGTTCTTTTCCATACTACAAAAGTATACAGGCGCTGTCAAGCTCCAAAAAAAAAAAAAAAAGCACCATGAAAGCAGTCCATAAAATTTGTATACAATGCTCCAAGTTTTCTGAAGTCATTACAATAGCTTTCTGTGAGGAACAGCCTGAAATTAAAATAGAATTCACAAAAAAATGTATCCCTCTAGCTCTCAAATCTCATTCATGCTTCTAAAGTATATGCTCAATGTGATGTATTAAGTTAAGTATGCACACTCAGTGTTTCAATTGGCAAGCAGTTCACTGTGAAGCCTCTGTCACACTCATCCATCACACAACATCTGTGACAGTCAGAATGAAATATAAGTTTGGGTCTTGTCGACCAACTCCTTCACATTCACGGCATGCAGGTAAGCCAAATATGCTCTTCATATCCATGTTGTTTGTGTGTGTTTGTGCGTTACTGACATTGATAAATGTCTTAAAAAGAACACTGCTGCTCATTGACAAACAAATACAGTTGTGCTCAAAAGTTTGCATACCCTTGGAGAATTGGTAATATATGTACCATTTTTAAAGAAAACATGAGTGAGCAGGCAAAACACATTTCTTCTATTTCTTATGGGATTCATATTCAACTGTAGGTTATAACAGAATGGCACAATCATAAAACAAAACATGGCAACAAAGAAAAAAATGAAATGACCCCTGTTCAAAAGTCTGCATACCCTTAGTTCTTAATACTGTGTATTGCCCCGTTTAGCATCAATGACAGTGTGCAGTCTTTTGTAATAGTTGTCTATGAGGCCCCAAATTCTTGCAGGTGGTATAGCTGCCCATTCGTCTTGACAAAATGCCTCCAGGTCATGCAAAGTCTTTGCTCGTCTTGAATGAACCACACGTTTGAGATCTCCCCAGAGTGGCTCGATGATATTAAGGTCAGGAGACTGTGATGGCCACTCCAGAACCTTCACCTTTTTCTGCTGTAACCACTGGGGGTCAACTTGGCCTTGTGCTTAGGGTCACTGTCGTGCTGTAAAGTCCAAGTGTGTCCCATGCACAGCTTTCATGCAGAAGAATGCAATATGTCTGCCAGTATTTTCTGATAACATGATGCATTCATCTTGCCATCAATTTTCACAAGATTCCCCATGCCTTTAGAGCTCACACACCCCCAAAACATCAGTGAGCCACCACCATCCTTCACAGTGGGGATGATATTCTTTTCACTATAGGCCTTGTTGACCCCTCTCCAAACATAGCGCTTATGGTTGTGACCATAGAGCTCTATTTGGTCTCGTCACTCCAAATTACAGTGTGCCAGAAACTGTAATGCGTGTCAAGGTGTTGTCGGGCACATTGTAATTGGTCTACCTGACCTTGGCTTGGTATCAAGAGATCCCCGAATTGTCCCCTTCTTAATAAGTGATTGAACAGTACTGATTGGCATTTTCTTTTTTTTTTTTTCTTTTTTTTGGGGGGGAGGGATTTTTCCCCTTTTTCTCCCAATTTGGAATGCCCAATTCCCTAATGTGCTCTAAGTCCTCGTGGTCGCATAGTGATTCGCCTCAGTCCGGGTGGCGGAGGACGAATCCCAGTTGCCTCAGCGTCTGAGACAGTCAACCCGCGCATCTTATCACGTTGCTTGTTGAGCGCGTTGCCACGGAGACATAGCATGTGTGGAGGCTTCACGCCATCCACCGCGGCAACCACGCTCAATTCACCATGCACCCCACCGAGAACGAACCACATTATAGCGACCACGAGGAGGTTACCCCATGTGACTCTACCCTCCCTAGCAACCGGGCCAATTTGGTTGCTTAGAAGACCTGGCTGGAGTCACTCAGCACGCCCTGGGATTCGAACTAGCGAACTCCAGGGGTGGTAGCCACTGATTGGCATTTTCAATGCTTTGGATATCTTTTTATATCCTTTTCCATCTTTATAAAGTTCCAATACCTTGTTACACAGGTCTTTTGACAGTTCTTTTCTGCTCCCCATGGCTCAGTATCTAGCCTGCTCAGTGCATCCACGTGAGAGCTAACAAACTCATTGACTATTTATACACAGACACTAATTGCAATTTAAAAAGCCACAGGTGTGGGAAATTAACCTTTAATTGCCATTTAAACCTGTGTGTGTCACCTTGTGTGTCTGTAACAAGGCCAAACATTCAAGGGTATGTAAACTTTTGATCAGGGCCATTTGGGTGATTTCTGTTATCATTATGATTTAAAAAGGAGCAAAACAACTATGTGATAATAAAAGGCTTCATATGATCACTATCCTTAAATAAAAAACAGTTTTTTTGCATGATCAGTCATATTTTCAAAATCAATGCCAAAAATTCACAATTTCTGCTAGGATATGCAAACTTTTGAGCACAACTGTAGTCCAGAAAAACATCTAAGCTCAAGATCCCAAGAATGGATCGAAGTAGATCCTCACAGATGAGCTGTAGGGTTGCAGCTGGAATGAGGCTGATATGATCAATACTGTCTAAGGAATCTGTTAGGTCAGGACAATGTTAGGCTTCCTTGCTCTATTCATGTGCGTATTGTGTGTAGATGTGTGGCTTGAAAATGTGTTTGTATGTGGTCTAAGAGATATCAAATTGGGCTGGCCAAGCATTACTTGTGGTCTCAGAGTCTACCCACTAGTCTATCATCTAATCAGTTTACACACTGACACAAACATGGGCAAATACGCACAAACACATATTTGTTTTCTATCATGCTGGGCACTTTCAACTATGTCTTTTTTGGACTCAAAATGGCACCGAGTATGGCTGCTGCGTTGCGAGCTCCGACACAACATAGTAGTGTTTTGTTTGTTTTGATCACAATTCTTATGTTTTTTGTCTTGGATGTTGTCTGCTTTATTGTCTATGACAGACAAACACTTTTGGACATTGGTTCAGCAATTTCACACCGTAAACCGGACTTCAAATTCCTCAATGCCGACACGCTGTTTACAAACACGCCAGCGGAGCCCTTTGTCTGGGCAGTCCGGACGCGGAAACGAAAAAGGAAAAGGGGAAACAGAGCCGGCCTTCTCATCAGAGTAAGACGCCGTGCAAATCGACCCCCGCTACCCACTATTCTACTGGCAAATGTTCAGTCTCTGGATAACAAGCTCTGCGAGCTGAAAGCGCGGATCTCTTTCCAACGAGAGATGAGGGACTGCTGCATTATCTGCCTTATGGAAACTTGGATGTCTGCGGAGATTCCAGACTTAGCCATTGAACCCGCGGGGTTCTCCGTGCACCGAGCGGACAGAGCGAAAGACCTCTCAGGTAAAAGCAGAGGTGGTGGTGTATGTTTTATGACCAACAAATCCTGGTGTGATCAGAGGAACGTTCATTCTATCAAGTCTTTCTGCTCTCCTGATCTGGAATTTCTCATGCTTCTGTGTCGAACATTCTGGCTACCGAGGGAATTCACAGCGGTCATTATCACTGCTGTGTACATCCAGCCACAAGCCGACACAGACCGGGCAATCAAGGAACTGTATGGGAGTATAAGTGAGCAGGAAACCGCACACCCTGAGGCCGCGTTCATTGTGACCGGGGACTTTAATAAAGCCAGTTTAAAATCAGTCGCACCAAACTACCACCAGCACATTAGTTTCAACACATGAGGGGACCGGGTTTTGGACCATTGCTACTCTCCCTTCCGGGATGGCTACAAATCCCTCCCCCGCCCACCATTTGGCAAATCGGACCACTCTTCCATTCTGCTTCTGCCTGCTTACAGGCAGAAACTGAAACAGGAGGCACCCACCCTCAGAACGATCCAGTGCTGGTCGGACCAATCAGACTCTACGCTACAAGACTGTTTTGATCACATGGACTGGGAGATGTTCCGGTCTGCCTCTGATGACGACGTCGAGCTTTACGCTGATAGCGTAATGCGTTTCATCAAAAAGTGCGTGGAGGACGTGGTTCCGACCAGAACAATACGGATCTATCCGAACCAGAAACCATGGATAAATAGCGAAAGTGCGGACCTCCGCTTTTAATTCCAGGAACGCGGAAGAGGATAAACAAGCCAGTATCAGAACAGCAAAACGCCAGTACAGGAGCAAGATTGAAGGACAGTTTAACACCACCAACTCTAGAAGCATGTGGCAGGGAATTAACATCATCACGGACTTTAAAGGGAATAAAAACTCCGCCATGAACACCGCTGCCTCTCTCCCGGATGAGCTAAATACTTTTTATGCTCGTTTTGAGGGAAATAACACCGCCCTCGCGGAGAGAGCTCTCGCGGCCGAAGCTACAGAGGTTAGTTCACTCTCCGTCTCTGTAGCGGATGTAACCCGATCCTTCCGACGGGTGAATATCCGCAAAGCCGCGGGCCCAGATGGCATTCCGGGCCGCGTCATCAGAGCGTGCGCGAACCAGCTGGCTGGTGTTTTTACAGACATTTTCAACCTTTCCCTCTCTTTGTCTGTAGTCCCCACATGCTTTAAAACATCCACCATTGTGCCTGTTCCAAAGCAATCAAAAATAACTTGCTTAAATGACTGCCATCCTGTTGCTCTGACCCCCATCATCAGCAAATGCTTTAAGAGACTAATCAGAGATTACATCTGCTCTGTGCTGCCTCTCTCTCTCTTGACCCATTGCAGTTTGCTTACCGCAACAACCGCTCCACTGATGATGCCATTGCATCTACACTACACACTGCTCTCTCCCACCTGGAAAAAAAGAACACTTATGTGAGAATGCTGTTTGTAGACTACAGCTCAGCATTCAACACCATAGTGCCCTCCCAGCTAAATGAGAAACTCCGGGCTCTGGGCTTAAACAGCTCGCTGTGCAGCTGGATCCTGGACTTCCTGTCAAGCAGACGCCAGGTGGTTAGAATAGGCAGCAACATCTCCTCATCACTAACCCTCAACACTGGAGCCCCACAGGGCTGTGTTCTCAGCCCACTACTATATTCCTTGTACACACATGACTGTGTGGCAACACATAGCTCCAATGCCATCATGAAGTTTGCTGATGACACGACGGTGGTAGGTCTGATCACTGACAATGATGAAACAGCCTACAGAGAGGAGGTTCACACTCTGACACACTGGTGTCAGGAGCACAACCTCTCCCTCAACGTCAGTAAGACAAAGGAGCTTGTGGTGGACTTCAGAAGAAAAGACAGAGAACACAGTCCCATCACCATCAATGGAGCACCAGTGGAGAGAGTCAGCAGCTTCAAGTTCCTGGGTGTCCACATCACTGAGGAACTCACATGGTCCATCCACACTGAAGTCGTTGTGAAGAAGGCTCATCAGCGCCTCTTCTTCCTGAGACGGCTGAGGAAGTTTGGAATGAACCGCCACATCCTCACACGGTTCTACACCTGCACTGTAGAGAGCATCCTGACTGGCTGCATCTCTGCCTGGTACGGCAATAGCACCGCCCACAACCGCAAAGCACTGCAAAGGGTGATGCGAACTGCCAGACACATCATCGGAGGTGAGCTTCCCTCCCTCCAGGAAATATATACAAGGCGGTGTGTGAAAAAAGCTCGGAGGATCATCAGAAACTCCAGCCACCTGAGCCATGGGCTGTTCTCACTGCTACCATCAGGCAGGCGGTATCGCAGCATCAGGACCCGCACCAGCCAACTCCATAACAGCTTCTTCCCCCAAGCAATCAGACTTTTGAACTCTTGATCTCCCATGATCAAATACATCAGCACTGCACTTTATTACCCTTACTCTTATATCTCACACCGGACTGTCATAAATGATATTATTATTATATTATATTCTCTCTTAACAACTGACTATCAACCGACAGCCTGAATGTCAATACAGTACAATACTGTACATTCTATATATACTACTATATATACTTTTTTATATATTTTAATTTTAATTTTAATTTTTATTGAATAATGTGTATCTATATAGTGCGTATTGTATACTGTACAGTGTATGTTATTATTTGTATATTGTTGTGTGTAATTATGTGTATATCAGACTTTTAAATTGTGTTGTGTTAATTTGATGTTATTGTAAATTGGTATATGTCTCATCACTGTCACGACTGCTATGATCGGAACTGCACCCAAGAATTTCACACACCATTGCACTTGTGTATATGGCTGTGTGACAATAAAGTGATTTGATTTTGATTTGATTATTGTAATATGATATCTCCTACACTTAAACCTAACCAACACAGAAACCTTTCTGCATTTTTACATTTTTAATAAGACATTAATTTGTATGTTTATTGAGCCATTTTCCACATGGGGACCATTGGCTGATCTTCCTTTTCTGAAAATGCACTTACTCTCAATTGCCACTTTATCCTTACTGCTTATTTGCCTCTTTCCTCCCTATCTCCCAACACCCCCCCCCCCCCACCCCATCCTCCCTCACTATTGCGCTATAGAGAAAGACAATGAGATTAAGCAAATGACAGTGAGACAGCAAAGGAGAGAGAGAGAGAGAGAGAGAGACAGTGAGTGAGCCAGTTTGAGAGAGACAAACTGGAAAATAGGAAAACAATAAGAAGCACCTGTGGAATGGGAAAGAGAACACTGGTTTCAGAAGATTAGATCACTACCATGCTTTTCGATTATTGAGACAGATTGATCCACCTCAGGCTGATGGAGCAATAAAATAATTTAAAGCATGAGGGTAAATTACTGCAGTGATGCAGCCCAGTGTGCCATGCTAGAAGAGCCAGACAAAACAACTCTGAGCAGACAGATGGGCGTGCTGCAGCCCACAACTGCCCAGCCACTAACCATCACGCATCTCAGAGGAAGAAACACCCCACCTATACCACTACACAACCGCATCTTGGTCTTGTCAATACAGTATAATGTATTTATACATTAAGAATATGTAAGTAATGTATATGGTACTCAATCATTAATCCAGATTATTACATGACTCTCACAAATACTAAATTCTGATTGTTAAATGCAGCATTCTGTGGTCAAATATTTTTGTATAATGACTGCTAAGCTGTATAATTGGCTACATAGCTGTGCTAGTTTCTTCTCACATAAAAATAATTTCAACTCAAATCAATATTTTGTGATAATGACTGGCTGACTGTACATTATCCCTTATTATAATGATCTTGAAAGGAGTCACCACTCACTGTTAAGGCACTGCAGAGAAAATGCTGGATGTTGTATGTGATTTTAAAAACATGCATAGAGAGATTATAGCTAAAGCAAACTCAAACCCTGTATGAACTCATCGATCTGATGTAACATGAGCAAAATACTTTTCAGCACACTGAATGCAAGTGCTGCAATTGAATATAATGTTTTCTAGTTATAATCAGATTTAAAATATTTCATCTGCTAGAAATTGCTTTTCTTGAGTGCAGTTTCTATAAAATAATTTTTAAAAATCCTTATCCGTAAATCACAAATGACTGAAAACGTTTGGTGGTCAAAAGTCCCCTGCCCAGTTTCATTAATGCTACATTAATACAACAAAAAGGATTCATATAGTCCCAACTCAAATGGATTAAGTACACTTCTACAAATTTAAATAGATAGAACACAATGAAATCAAGTTGTGACAAAATAGTCTTGAATTGTGTTGCTTTAGTTTTTAAATTGTAATAAAGTAAATTGAACAAGCAGCAAAAATACTTTTTTAGTGTATTTCTACTTGATCTAACCTATAAAAATTACTTTTGTTTCATTGGAGTAACCTTATATAGTCAAATTAAATAACATTTTAGAATTGAACAAAACCAGTTAATTTAAGAAGCAATTTTTTAAGTTACCAGACAAAACTTGTTTTACAATGAAGAAATTGTTAACCTAAAAAATGTGCTTCATGTGGTAACATCGAAATTTACTGGTCAAAAATAATATTTAACATCACCTTATCAACCTGAATACAATAATAATACAATAATTTGGGTTAGAGGGTTAGACCAGGTAGACAAAGCTCCTTTAGTTACAACTGCAGGTTACTAACACTCTTTTGGTTAGTTGAACTCCATGGACAGCTGTCTGTGTTTAGCACCAACCAAAACATTTAAAGGGATAGTTCACCCAAATATAAAAATTCTCTCATTATTTGCTCAGCTCTGTTGGTCCGTTCAATGCAAGTGAATGGTGGCCAGATCTTTGAAGGTCCAAAAAAGCATATAAAGGCAGCATAAAAGTAATCAATACGACACCAGTGGTTAAAATCATATCTTCAGAAGTGATATGATAGGTGTGGGTGAGAAACAGAGCAATATTTAAATCCTTTTTTACTATAAATCTCCACCTTCACTTTCACATTCTTCTTTTGTTTTTGGCAATTTGCATTCTTTGTGCATACCTACTGGGCAGGAAGGAGAATCTATGGTCAAATAAAGGACTTAAATATTGATTTGTTTCTCACCCACAGCTATCATATCGCTTCTGATTAACCACTGGAGTCATATGGATTACTTTTATGCAGCCTTTATGTCCTTTTTGGAGCTTCAAAGTTCTGGCCACCATTCACTTGCATTGTATGGACCTACAGAGCTGAGATATTCTTCTTACAATCTTCGTTTGTGTTCAGCAGAAGAAAGAAGTCATACACATCTGGGATGGCATGAGGATGAGTAAATGATGAGAGAATTTTCACTTTTGGGTGAACTATCTCTTTAAAGCATCTGATCAGCATATGAAGATCTGCTGTCTAGCTTTAGGTAGGCAGGACCGTTAGCATTTAATAATTTAAGGATTTTATTATTGTTGGACTCTTAGCACATATGCTAACCAATATTTCCTCTGCTTCTGTCTCACCCATTTGTATGTAAGAACGTTGGGAATATTATTTCTTTTTTCAAACCATCTGTGGCTATTTGTAATAGGTGGTGCTGTAATATTTTTGTCAAGAGCATCCTGTCAGCTTTGTGCTCAGTGATTTGGCCTTGGGGACAGTGTCCCATTTAAACAAATATCATCAAGTCAGGGATGATTGATTTCCTTTCCCTTCTGTACTGTAGGTGGCAATTCCCAAACACGTGCGCTTCATTATCCTCATGATGTGAGAGACAGCACCACCTTGTGTATGCCAGTCCCAGTTGCATTATGAATTGGTGGCCATTGCAAGTGAACGAGTCATCAAAGACAATCAACTACATTTCCTGAGATTTCAAGAGGCGTAAAATCTATAGCGGAAAAAATCCTAGTCCTCAAATTACCATGAAGGGTCACTTTTGTTCTGAATAATGATACTGCTTTACAATATCCATCATAAGCAGCATAAACCTACCATGGAAGATGCTGTTGTCAGCCAGAAAATGACGGCAATACTGTGGACTTCCGTGCCTGTCCATCTTCCTGTAGCTCATGATGGAATCCAGAAATGAGCAGAATATCTGGAATAAAGATGGGGAAAAACAAGAGACAATTAGCTTTTATGTTAATAAATATGACATCGAACAGCAGCCAGCATTAAATGTCTATTTAAAAATATAATGTATGATACATTTCTGATTTGGAAGAAATATACACAGGTATATGAGGTATATGACATCTTGCTATGGCAGTACATTCATTTCAATGATCAAATTACTGTTATTTGACCCATTTTATAGGAAATTTAGAGGTTGGTGTTCTATGTGAATCACACACAGACACACGAGTCTCAAACCTCGTCAGAAACAAAGCGTGCTGATTGGAAACGACAGGTGCAGTCCAACAGTTACAACCCTGATTGTACTGATGGGATTACAAAAGAGATTTTAGAGAGTGAAATAAGAGAGACTGAAATAAGTGGAGAGAATGAAAGGGAATGTGTATGTGTGTTGGGTAAAAGGGTTTGAGAGCTCTGAAGGTGCCCTGGGAGAGATTAATACACCCACATAATTTATGCACAATACATTATTATTATTATTTGTGATATGATAAGATAGTGCTGCTATTTAAAGGTGTAAAAAGGAAATTAAAGGTGAAATGTGCAATTTTGTTCAATGTTAAAATACTTTTTCCTATCCAAGCTTAATATGCAGAGACAACTATAAGTAAGCCATTAGGCAGTTAACACTGTGTTTCTGTGGTGCTATCAAAACATTGCTCTGTTTGTTGAAGCAGCCCAACCAGCAACCTTGGCTCAGACAATGATGTGAGTTGGGAACAGGAAAATCTATTTTTTTGACCAATGGCAGATGGGGGAGAGTGAAGACACACTTCACCTTTAATTAAGGTTAGGATAACAATGTCAGTCCCTATGAATAAATTATGTTCAATGTCTGAAAACTGCCAGATTATACCCCAAATAGATGAATTACAACTACTTCCACAGATAAAAGATGCAATTTACTACCCTTAATCCAAAGGTAGAATAAACCAACATGATCACATGGTAAATTGACATATAAGAAATCAACAATAGTTTCTGAATGTTCATGTACCCTAAAAAAAATCGACCCAATTCTGCCGAATTACTGACAAGTGCCATCCCCCATCAGACATTTTTTCATCAATTCAAATGTGTTTACCATTTCCTCTGCTGCTATTGATGACCTCTGAAACAGGTTCTGGTCCCATGGAAATCAGGAAGTAATTGCATTCACAAAAACAATGTGTTTTTGCAACAGTTAAAATTTTTGCTCTAAAATGTAATTTTTACTACACTGGCGGTTAGGTTTAGGGTTGGGGTTTGGGTTAGGGTGTAGGGTTAATAAAATATACACTATTGTTGACTGTTTTACATCATGTACAACAAAAAATAAAACTCGCTTTCTACGCCACTCTCTGGACATTTCACCTGGAAACTGGAGCTCACACATGCCCATATGTTCAACAACACTTCCAGCTTCGGCCACTGGGGGAAGTGGTTAGAATTTCGGGAAGCACAGATCAATTACAGCAACAAAAATTACATTTCGACCTACTGTCACCGAATTTGCAGTGCGATCAGTCTGAATAAACAGCCTAAGTAGCTATACTGTAGAAGAAACCATCACTCTTTATGCACCCTAACTCGAGCCCCCCACAAAGTCTATGTGTTTGACCCTGTAGCCTCAGTCTGCACGAATTTCCTGAAACAAGCTGAAATCAGACACTGCAGCAGGAGCTGACGGGGGTCCAGCTTTTTCCGGAACTTTCTCCCTCAGGATGTTCTCATAAATCACCAGGAGACAAATGTGCAACAGGTGCTGCTGGAAAAAGACACGTAGTAAAGGGAGGTAACAGATGAAGGAAATCAGCCACAGAGATGTAAATGAAAAAAGTGTACTTTAAAGTGTAAAGTGAAGGTCCCGTAGTGTACAAACAGGAAGAGGGTAAGACTCATGTGGACTGAGAGATGACAAGGGTAAGCAACATGAAAAATAGAACACAGATTGGGAAGAGGTTTGGGAAAAGGCTCTGTGGGAGGCATGTCAAAGGAAAGAGAAGCTTCTGTGTGATTGTAGGTCAAAATCAGAGAGAACACCATCTTCAGAGCATTCCTGATGTGTGTGTATTCTCATCTGGTGATCAAGAGAAATGATTGCGGAATTGAACCACATAGCTGCAATCCAAGACAAATTTTGGCAAACCTTTTAAAATGGCAGTCTTGAATTTAAAAGACGAACAAAATGTGTTCTACATGCAATCCATATGGCCCAGGAGACCCATTTAAAATACTGCCCACCATTAGCCCTCCATTCAGCTCTCCTGCTTTCTCTCATCTCACGATATGTCACTTACTGTCAAAGTAGCTGGAATATAAATGTAAGGGTAATCAAAAGCTGTCACATGTGCTTGAGAAATGTATTCCTATGACTCTGAGGCACATTAGCTATAGGAAAAGAGGCAAGCAGCCCCTTTGAGCTGGCATTATCCACACAGAAGGGGGGAAATTGAGAATGATTATAGCATCAGAGTGTGGTAATGTGAGCACTTGGCTTTTCAATAAACCATGCTGTTTGTACTGTCATAAGAAAGTCCCATCTGTCCCTGAGTGCCTCAAATCAAATTTAGTGAGGTCCTATTATGAGAAGGTGGAAAAATATAACCTTCCTGGATTATGTAAGGCCTGTGTATTCGGCTTCTGTTTCCGAAAACAAAGTAATTATGGGATATGTATTCTTGAGCCCTGCAAGAGTGAATGCGTGGAGGTAACATGGCTGAGGATGGACTCATTTCTGTAACAAGGCTGGTTAAGTGGATGTTTGTGGGTAAATTAAAATAACAGATATTCTATAATATTTCTCTTTAGAATTAATAAATATTTTGTATAAAATTACAAAATTTGTTTTTATCAAGGAGGATTTCAAGTCACTGTTGGTTTCTACAATGAAATAATAGCTTTTGGATTTTACTTTTTTTTTTAAGTGGTTGCACCAAATGTAGTTATCTAAAAATATTAAATATTAGATTAATATTTATTTAGAGATAAATATTCTGAGTTGAACAAACTCGTTATTTTTAGTTATAACAGCTCAGTTACATTAAGTAAATTATAACTAAATCCAACCAGATTTAATCATGTTCATTCTACTTAATTTAAGCACGCATGAGGCTCCAACTTTATTTTATTCTGTAAACTCAGCAATCTCCAATCATAGTACATTTTCCATTAGTACAATATGTACAATTGTACTACGGTACGCTCACACTAGCTTCATTACTACTTGACCTACTTTTTCTTTTCTCAGATGCTGCTGAAGTTACAGAATATGCTCTTCTGTATTTAAGGTCAGTACAAGATATCTAGTTTTTTAAGAACAAGGTTTTGCTTTGTTTCAAGGAAAACAAATCTACCTGATGGTCTACCGACTTCAAATAAAACATAATTTACTCACAAAAAGCATGGGTAACACTATACAGAACTGTAAACACAACTACAACCCTTATTTATTACCAACAACAACTATTTACGCTTAATAAAAGCTGCCATACCTTTAAAAGAATAGCCTATGGCCACTCCCCCAAACACAGATCAGCTGAAACAACTTTTTCTGATTGACTGAAAGGGACAATTCAACCAAAAATGAAAATTCTCTCATTATTTACTCACCCTTATGCCATTGCAGATGTGTATGACTTACTTTCTTCTGCTGAACACAAACAAAGATTTTTAGAAAATCTCTAGCTCTATAGGTCCATACAATGCAAGTGAATGGTGGCCAGACTCCAGTGGTTAAATCTATTGCTTCAGAAGCGATATGATAGGTGCTGGTGAGAAACATATTGATATTTAAGTCCCTTTTTTACTATAAATTCTCCTCCCTGCCCAGCAGATGGCAATATGCACAAAGATGTGAATCACCAAAAACAAAAGAAGAAGAATGTGAAAATGAAAATGAAAGTGGAGATTTATAGTAAAAAATGACTATAATATTGATCTGTTTTATACCCACAACTATCATATTGCTTCTGCAGATATGGATTTAACCACTGGAGTCCTATGGATTACTTTTATGCTGCCTTTATATGCTTTTTGGACCTTCAAATTTCTGGCCACCATTCACTTGCATCAGGGCCGGCGCTAGCTATAGGCAAACTAGGCAAATTCCTAAGGCCTCGGCACTACCTCCTAATGATATTTGAACTTGGTAAAGGCCCAGGTATATTTCAGTTTGCGTGTTCCATTCCGTCTCACGCACAGTTGTGTGCGCACAGCTTTGAAAGTATACCTCACGCGGATAAGCGCGAATGGACGCGTTCGACACATGCACAGTACAATTGCTTTGTTATATGTTACCAGAAGTTAGAGGGCAGCACCGAGTCGTGTCATTTACAGGACATCTGCTCTGAAGGATAAAGAAGAAGAAAAACTGAAGATCCATCATTAGAGGAAGCAAGAACAACAACAACAAAATGATGGAGAAGGATAGGTTCTTCGACTACTACTTGACAGTACAGTACAACTGTGCGTATTGCCACCTAATGGACTCTTTTATCTTAACAGTCAACCTTGCGCATGCGTGTTTGTCCGCACCGACTAAACTGGCTGCACGCGGACACTGTGCGCGGACATCCGCAGACACTCCTGATGACAAAAATTACATCACACGGACTGTGCGTGGACTGTAGCGGAACGCGGACAGGCAAAGTATACTTTGGGCTTAATTAGCAGGGCTGTGCGCGATAACTTTCATTTGAAACACTTTGAAAATCCACAACTGACGCCTATTATCAGCGTTGGAACAAATAACATGTCAAATGAGTCTGATGTCTACTTTGCTATAGCGAAATCTCGAGCGCTCAAACTTTACGCATGGTCATGGACATGATGTCAGGGTCGAGGTAATGTTCCCTCTGCCCTGCGCATGCTGCCATGCTCAAGAGCCATGAAGCAAATTTGTTTGTGCTGCACGCAAAAAAAAAAGAGCAGCATTAACTGAGAGGCGAGGAAAAAAGCAAGATGATATTCTGTTTTCTCGCAATTCTGTGAGTATCTAGATGTTTGACTTTTAGAAAACGAGCTTAAAGATTTTGAGCTTTTGACCAAAACACTGAATTCAGCATCTTTCTTAGAGAAACAATATGCAATGTAGCCTATTCCTCTATAGGCTATTCATATTAACTGTTGATGGATAATGGGTTTTCAGTGGTCTATTCTTAAAGCAGTACAATGAACGTTAATAAAAACATTTATTACTTTTTTATATTTATTATATTAGTGTTTACAAAGCAGGAAATAAAATGTATTCTCTTTGATGTGTTTTAGAAAAATATAATTTATCATAGACTAACATGAATATTAATTTTAAAAAAAATTATATCAAAATGTGTTATGGATATGGGATTGATTATTTTGCACTCCCTTATGTTTAAGTTGCTATAGCTACATGTTAAATACTAAACAGTCTCAGACAGCATGTCCATGGAAAACCCACAGACCATTCATAGCAAGCATGATGCATATTGTAACAAAAATGGCAAGAGCTGGAAGAAAATCCATTGTGATTGGCTTGCTGCAGTGCAACTCTTGTGAGACGGGGTGCACAGGTTTTCATCAGTTAACCTGGTAACAAAGTTTGTTTAGAGATTACCAGGCTGCAACAATGAGCACCTTTGAGGAAGAACAAGTTGAAAAAAATGATTTAATTTTGGATTAGATTTGCCAAAGCTTGCAAACTTTATGGCATTGAGTCTTTGAAAAGAAATGATACGGTTTGAAGCAAATTATGTGATTATGATTTGAATCAGCTACCACTTTGTTGCATGCTAGTAAATAATAATAAAAAATCCGACCATTTGGGGAAAGAAAAATGTAGTTAGGCACCTATCAGCAGGTCAAAACACACCTGTTGTAACATCAGTTAACTGTGTGAACTACTCTGAAGTAAAACTGATGTTTACATAACTGCTCTAACATAATACATTCTTTTAGTTACCAAATCAGAAATTTGTTTTGTGAGGGGAGGGGGGCCTTCATCAATAACTTTGCCTAGGGCCTCTTAATGTCTAGAACCGGCCCTGACTTGCATTGTATGGACCTACAGAGCTGAGATATTTTTCTAAAAATCGTACTTTGTTTTAAGCAGAAGAAAGAAAGTCATACACATCTGCAATAGCATAATGTCGTTGCATATAAATTTGAAATCTACTCAACTTTGTCACATCCTGAATGGTATTTGTCGCTCATGTCACCTCAAATCGTCAGTGTCTCAGCAAAAAAAAGTAATAAATTATGCATAGCATGACTTCGGCTAGAACTAAGACTTCATACATCACGTTTCCATGATCTCTCTCCTAAAGTGAGTTCAGAAACACTTTTTTGAACTGACATAATCAGTCACTCACATGGGGAAATATGAAAAGAGATAGCTCTTATTTATGGGGTAATCTATTATTAGAATTTACATTTTAGCCTCAAATGACCTTTTAAAAAAAAAAGTTTTAATCTCGCTTTGGCCAGCAGGAAGCCAGCCAACCAGAATCTTATTGAACAGGTGCCACTGCATATGTGAAAAGGCCTTTTAGCATTTTAAAGGCATTTATTTAATCTCTGAAGGCAGTCAATACCTCCAGTGAAAGAGCAGGTATAGGTTTTCCACTTTATTCAGCACTAGACTGACAGGCAATATTACTTCAGCTCTGATAAATGTATTAAACTAAGCAGTGAAATTTGCCTCTCAACAGATCATATAACAGCTCATGCCCCCACCAGAAAAATAAAGCAATTCAGTCCTTAGTACTGGCTTAGATTGATACAACCCTGCATTGCAGCAAATATTTAACTAATATTAGCAATATTAATTCTTGTATTAGCACGAAATTAATGGTGAAAATTGATGAATTTTTGAAGCTAAATCTAAAAATAAATGTTTACTATTGATAAGGGCTAACACTGATAAAGTACACAGACAGAAGACAATAAAGAAAGAATAAAAGTAGTAAATTGAAGCTTTATCCATTGTTTCTTGTGTGTGCGTAATTGTATTAGAAGAATGTGCATAAATCTCACCCATTAGTGTGTCTGTGACGGTTTAAGCACAAGGGATTGGGGTGACAGCACTTAAATAGATTTAAAGGTGGAAGTGGGGGTTACCCCCTTGACCGTACCCCACACCCCCTCACACTGTAGAAGCCACTTTCCCCCAACCCAATCCCCCTTATCCAGTAGAAAGAGTTGGCAGCCTGTCTCACTTTCTCTGTCAAACATAGCAGGCCAATTTGGCTGAACTGGTGACTCACGTTTCTGTCTTATGATCTGCATCTGAAATGAAGAATAGTTCTGCTA
This sequence comes from Myxocyprinus asiaticus, assembly GCF_019703515.2. Classification (NCBI taxonomy): domain Eukaryota; kingdom Metazoa; phylum Chordata; class Actinopteri; order Cypriniformes; family Catostomidae; genus Myxocyprinus; species Myxocyprinus asiaticus. The sequence continues at coordinate 16,698,374 of NC_059361.1, forward strand.
AAAAAAAAAATATCTAAAAAACAACAAAAATCTATGACCCCTGGGCCTAGTGTATACCATCTTTGACCAATCACCATTATGGTACGTACTCACCCCCACCCTACCCCACTACACCATCTATTGTGCATTGATTGCCCTGAAAGTTAACTGTATAATGGCTGTCTTACATGATCATAATCACTGTTTAACAACAATGCTGGAATAGAGAGGGGCTTTGTTGTGTGCACCACATTTTTTAATCATATTTCAGCAAATAATAAATAAATAAATAATCTAGTCTGAAACATTCTTGGCTTTGACCAATCTAAATAAGAGTGGCAAGCACATTTACCATGACCCAGAATAAGTGACAGACAGTGGGATCTGTTTCAAGGCTGCAGAGGACTACAACAGCCGCACTGAGAACACAAAGAATACAGTTAACATGTCTTGTTTCTGGAGAATAAAGGCTAAATAATTCACTGAGTCTCCGCTTCCACACAGAGGCTTGTTTGCCACCCCACGCTACACCCAAGCAGGGGAGCAAACTGATACACTGTGCTTGGAAAACACTGGTGTCATGTTACCCCACACGTTCCAATACACAAAAATATGCACACACTTTGAATAGTAGTTCACTGAAATGACAAATACAAGACTATCTCATACTTGCCAACCCTAACCTTTCCCAAGTGTGTGTCTGTGTAGGCATAGTGATTAGAAATTAATTTGCCTATACTACAATTCTCTCTGTGTATGACTATGTGGGAGCATCTTGCAGATCCAAATACAGATCATGTAAAAATTGCAGTAATATAAGCATGGTGTAATACATATATATATATATATATATATATATATATACACACATACACACTCACTGAGCACTTTATTAGAAACACTATGGTCCTAATAAAGTGTCAGACGTGGTCTTCTGCTGTTGTAGCCCATTCGCCTCAAGGTTCAACATGTTGTGCATTCTGAGATGCTATTCCGCTCACTACAATTGTACAGAGTGATTATCTGAGTTGCTGTAGCCCTTCTGTCATCTCGAACCAGTCTGGCCATTCTTCGTTCATCTCTCTCATCAACAAGGTGTTTTTGTCCGCAAAACTTCCACTCACTGGATGTTTTTTGTTTGTTTGTTTTTTTTTTGGCACCATTCTGAGTAAACTCTAGAGACTGTTGTGCGTGAAAATCCTTGGAGATCAACAGTTACAGAAATACTTCAACCAGCCCGTCTGGCACCAACAACCATGCCACGGTTGAAATCATTGAGATCACATTTTTTCCCCATTCTGTTGGTTGATGTGAACATAACTGAAGGTCCTGACCCATATCTGAATTATGCATTGCAATGCTGCCACATGATTGGCTGATTAGATGATCGCATGAATAAGTAGGTGTACAGGTGTTCCATAATAAATTGCTCAGTGAGTATATATATGAGGGTGAAAAGGTGAAATCCTCTGCTTTCTAGCTAAAATAGCATTGGTATGACCCATGAGAGCATCATTTTGTTAACTTTTTACTATTAATGCTGGCAAATTGTGGATAAATATAGAGACAAACTGGTCAGCCTTTGTGTTGATAAAGGATGAAGTCTATTAATAATAATATATGGATTTGGGGAAATGTTTAAAATGAGTGACAGTGATTGTTGAGGCTTCAGGCCAAGCACACACCCAGATTAATTTACCAACTTGCCAGTCAGGCTCTGCCAACATGTGTTTGCATGTGTTATAACTTAACCCCAGAAAATGACACACACACCGCAGAGCCGTCACCTTTGCACATGAGTTAGTTTGAACAAGTGTCCCCTGGATATAAAACAACCTGATTGGACATCAAGACCACCTGTACACTAGCTGTTTTATGTCAACCTTTTATTGTACAATGCACTTGTCGTGTCATTACAACCATCTTTCAAAACTGTAGACCAAGTAATTTTTTAGAATATATATATATATATATATATATATATATATATATATATATATATATATATATATATATATATTTTTTTTTTTTTTTGACAGAAATACCAATACCTTATAAATACCAACCCAATGTACAATCCAAACTCAAATCTGATTTAGAAAGAAATTAGTTTAAAAAATAAATAAAAAGTTGAACAAAGTTATTCGAACTTGCTAAAGAAAGCGAGAAGTGAGCTTATTTGTCCGGTATCGTTCAAACGTGCACCTGCTCTCAACAAAGAACGGAGACGAATCACTTACTTTAGTTCAAGAAAGAGTTTAGTTGTAATTCCGCTTTGCTTACAAAAGCTGCCTTGACTCTTTTCGCTGAAACATTGTGTGTGTAATTTTCTCTGGCACTGGAAAGCGTTTCCAGGATTCTCCTTCCCTAACGCCAGTTTATGTAAAGCAGTGTTTACTGTTTAATTGTAAGGCTCTGCTCCCATTCAAAAGCTCCGGACTCGTAACTGACCGGAGCCGAGATGTGCAGCGGCAAAAACAGGTGCGGACTTTTAGGAATGGATTGACGGAGTAACCCTCTAGTCTAGGCTGACAGTTACTCTTAAAACATTAGTTTATTCATTCATTCAGCCGGTAAAACAGTTATACATTTTGCCAATTATAAATTTGTTCGTAAATGTATTTTATGGAAATTTTCAAACATCACGTGGCTGAAATATGACATCTGTGATTTCAACCTGAACCATAATTTGCATAATTAAAATATGTGGTTCTAAAATGTGTCAAAAAGTTAAAAACATGAATTAATTTATTCATTATTTTATTCGTTTATATCAAAGGAAATAAGGTAACACTTTGCAATAGCGTTTCATTTGTTAACATTAGTAAATACATTAGGTTTCACGAATTAACAATGAATATGTTTATAATACATAGGCCTATTTTTAATTTAAAAAAAACAAACTTTTTTTACATAATTTATTATTCTTGATCAATGTTCCTGTATAAAATTGTTTGCCAGTTATTGAAATGTTTCTAATGTATTTTAATGAAAGTTTTCAATATCACTTGACTGAAATATGTAATCTGTGATTTTAATCTAAAAAAGTTACTCAGAGGTCCTTAGAGGACAAAAATATCTGTGTCAAAAAAAAAAAAAAAAAAAAAAAAAACTGCCATAATAATATTTTATATTAATATTATTTTCCAATTTCACTGACTTTTTTTAATCAACATCAGTCCTGATCATAACTACCAAATATTCATTCATTTTCAGGATTTTAACCGTTTAAATGCCCGATTGTTTATATAATGCCACTGTTGTTTTTTACACACACACATACACACAAATTTCTCAATACACAGATGCAAAACACATTCTGACATCCATACCAACATACCCACACAATTTTAGCTGCATCATTTATTCAATTGGCCTGGAGTGCTCTATAATACAGCAAACAGAAAATAGGAAAAAAGCATTTATTTGCTCCATAGGCTAAACATGAGAAAAATGGCACCATCTGGTGGAAAATATTAAACATTTAAATTTTGAAGCCAGGACTCTGGAATGAAAGCATAATAACATAGAATTCATGATTTTATGCTTTAATGGCACTGGGATCAAATATTGCAGTTTTAATGGGTTTCAATGGGGACATTTTTGTCCTTAAGGTCCTGAGGGTAACTATTTTGTGTTCACAGTGTATTATAGATGTATTACAGGAACTGAGGTTGAAATAACAAAATTCCCCCAAAAATTCACACCTTTGGCAAAATTAATGCCGTTGGCATTAATACAGCTAAAATGATCGAAAAAACACAAAAGCAAAAGACAAAAATGTCCCTAAGGTCGCACAGGGGATAAATATGTTGTACTAAAATGTGTCAAAAGTATGAACTGATTTATTATTTTATTCATTCGTTTCAAAGGAAATTAAGATACCACTTTGCAATATAGCATTTTATTTTTTAACATAGTTAATACATTTGGTACCATGAATAAACAATGAATATATTTATAATAAATAGGCCTATTTTTAACAATAATATGTTTTTACAACATTTATTAATCTTGATTAATGTTCATTTATGAAAAAGTTTGGCAGTTGTTAATTTGTTTCTAATGTATTTTCATGTGGCGGAAATATAGAATCTGTGACTTTAACCTGAAATCTATTTTTAACAATATTATATTTTAACAGCATATATTTATCTTGATTAATAATAATTTATGAAAACACATGCATTAACTACTGTTAACATATACTTATAATTTAAAAAATGTGTTACTACTATATGCAGAAATGAAAGAATTATAAGTGCTGTAAAGGTATTGGTATTCATTGTTCATTCATGTTAAATAATGTAGTTAACCAATGTTAACGAATACAGCTTTTTTGTATTTGCAATGAACTTTAGTACGTTTCGGTTTATTGTCCCAAAAACATAAATGGGAGTTGTAAAATCAGTTGAGGTGCTCAAAATTCCAGGCTTAGAATTTGATACAATGAGGAGAGGGGAGCTCTGTTCTCTTTCCTGCACAAACACAAAGAACATATTTTCTCAAGGCTCAGCTCCCATATCTCTCATCCATCAGTCCGTCCACAGTTTCCACAGTTCTTTCAGTGTAACCGCCCATGTGCTGAGTCTCAGTTCAAAGTCTGCTAGACTCAGACCCAATGATCATAGTAATGCACCTTACAATTCAAACTGCCTGTCCAATAAGAGTCCAGCAACTCTGTTATAGTCACAGGGGACATTTGCACAACAAAGACGGAAAGGGGGGCTGGCAGCTTCCCCGGTCACTCCCTCTCCCTTGTGCCCATTACAGTTGATAGACTATTGCCATTGAGAGCTGAGGCAAAAACAAAAACCCTATCAGAAGTACTGCAGAATCTGGGCTTACAACGTTGAACAACCCACTGAGAGGGCCACTGGATGTCCATTAAGCCCAAAAAGTCTTAGTCTACCTTTGTTATTTGTTTGGTTTTACTTTAGTTTTCTTTGGGTATTGCCTAAGCAAAATGAAACTAACATGTTATTCCATGATTACAATTCCAGCAATCTGGATTGGCTCAGAATTACTCCTTGCATTAACACAATGCTAAAACACCAACTTTTTGTATTTAGTACAAGCAACAGAAATATACACTCACTGAGTACTTTATTAGGAACACTATGATCTTAATATAAAACAAGGTGTTTCCGTCCACAGAACTGCCATTCACTGGATGTTTTTTGTTTTTGGCACCATTCGGAGTAAACTCTAGAGGCTGTTGTGCGTGAAAATCCCAGGGGATCAGCAGTTACAGAAATACTCAAACCAGCCCGTCTGGCACCAGCAAACATGCCACGGTCGAAATCAAATTTTTTCCTCATTCTGATGGTTGATGTGAACATTAACTGAAGCTCCTGACCTGTGTCTGCATGATATTTTGCATTGCACTTCTGCCAAATGATTGGCTGGTTAGATAATTACATGAAGTACTACAGGTGTTCCTAATAAATACTCTATTAGTGTTGTCATCTAATTATAATGAATATGATATTTCTTAATTTAAGCCTGGAGCTAGCTAGAGCTTTAAAAGCTCCCACTCCATGTTTTATGTCTGTTCTATCCTCCTTTCCACATCTCCAAGTCCTTTGGCCTCTAGGACCCTGCTATGGTGGCACCCTTGATGCACTTTGTCTTGTGAGTGTGATGTTTCTATAGTAATGGGGATCCCCCTCCTCATTGTCTCCATAGGGGCATTGGTAGACCCCCACTGCCATGTCACCGTAACAAAGCACTCCCCCAACTCCCTAGGCAAAGAGAGAGTCGAGAGGTCTGAGGGATATGGATTTATGGGAGGACTGGAGGAGTACAAAGGCTTTCCGGTTGTCAAAAATCTTATGATGGGTTCTAATGATACAGATAAAAGACAGCATGAATAATGTGATTGATTATTACACACTGCCCATCACGGATGGTGTTAGGATTGTCTGTCTTGGGTAAATAAGGGCATCTGTGAAAAGAAACATTCTCAGATTAAGAGGTCAGAACATTAACCCTCCTATTCTGAACAAGTAGGGCCACTTTGCTGTGCGTGTCCATTTTTGACCGGACACAGTTAAAGAAATGGTATTTCTTCTTCCCTAAAGTAAAAACAATAAAATTATGCACTTCTTTTGGGATTTTATGTTTTTAGATCTTATTTACATATAAATTTCTCGATTTTTGCCATTCATTTGCATATAAAAATAAGGAACATTTATGTAACTTCACTACAGTAAAAACCCATTTGAAACATGAAGAGAATATGAGAATGTGTCCTGTATTGAGGGCAGATTGCTGCCATCTGCTTAAAAAAGAAAAATGACATGACTTGAAAATCATGTTATGAAAACAATATCAAGTAGATGCCGCAGTGTTCTATGCATTCACCTACTGCGTAGTATTTCTACATTTTAACACACGTTATGCATTTAGATATACATTTAGACATTATCAAATTATTGTCAAATTTTTAGCACTTTTTTTGTTTTGTTTTTAAGTGTCAGTTTATGCAATGTTACATTATGCTTAGTCAACCTAACCTGAAGTTACAAAGACATAAAATACTCATTTTATTACCAATCATTTATTTCAAACATCAAAATGTAATTAAAGTAAATTATTAATAATGTCAAGAAAATGAACAGTAATAAACAACAATGGACTGTGAAAATTCAATGTGTATAAAGTAGAAGACTCAGACTTTGTTCTTTGTATGCGTGAGCATGAGTGTGTTTGTAAGTGTGGTGTTCTGCCTTCTGCCTGGTAGTCCCACCCATTTAGTTGTGTGTGTGCGCGCAAACATTATGGCTAATTTATAGATTTTATTTGACAAAATAAAAAATAAAACTGCTGTTATAGTCACCTTCTGTGGAACATAAAAGGAAATGTTAGGCAGAATGTTTGTCTCAGTCACCATGCACTTGTAAGGAAAAAAGATTCTATGAAAGTGAATGGTGTCCCTAACATTCTGACTCTCCTCCTGTGTTCCACAGAAGAAAGAGTCATTAGGTTTTAGAGTAAATGATGACAGAATTTAAATTTTTGGTTGAACTATCCCTTTAAGACATGCCTGTCTGTGATTACACAACACTACATTTAGAATAAATATACTAAATAATAAACCTTGCACAATGATTAACCACCATTATCCTTTTGAAAATTGAATAGTTTATTACTCTTTACTACTCCCAGATGTCCATTTAAAAAGTCTCTTGATTGACATGACTACAGTATTGTTTCTCAAGACATAAGTAACCCTCTCCCAACGACTCTCTTCTTTCCAAAAGCCTTTCCCTTTCTTCTCTGCTCTGCTCTCCGCCCTCAGCAAGCGCTTATAAAGCCTCCAGTAGATCCGAGAGTGAGGTTCCAGACCCACCAGGGGACAAGTCCTAGCCAAACCATGTCTCAAAAGTTCCTCATTCACACAAGTGCTTAAGAGAGAGCCCTACAAAGAAAACCAGAGAACAAAATGTGATAAGAGGTTAAAATACCTTTAAGATTTTCAGACCAAAACTATTATCCAACCAGATAATATTACAATAAAAGTTAATGCAAATCATGTACTCCAGGTTTTTTATGAAATCAAGTGATATTCTAATATATATATATATATATATATATATATATATATATATATATATATATATATATATATATATATATATATATATATATATAATCATTGTGTTTTAATAGTCTGTGTATTTTGTCTAGCAATGAAAGCCTTTTTATTTGTCAACCTAACAACTTTCATGGTGACATCTGACCCTGTTCTAATCTGGTATATCTCACCTACCCTGTTAACTGACACTAGGCAGTGGAGGGTCTCGTCCTGTCGAGCGATGAGTCGGAGCCACACTATCTCAGCTGGTTTGAGATGTTGACCAATCCAGTGTTGCCCTTCAGAGGTCAGCTCCACCCCAGCCAGTCGCACATCCAGGAGGGTCACGGACTGACCTGCTGAAGCCAGGGTGAATCAGCCAGTATGTCATCTCAAGCCAACAACCCTTTAAAGCTGCTAGATCAACAAGACTCTATTTCAAAGTGCTTTTACAATGGGAAAATAGTTCAGAGAGTGTAAAGCAGCTAGTCTTTCCTGCAATGCTGTGTTTGTGGTATATGAGAGAAAGCTATATAGGTCCATATGGCACAAGCACACTGAGGTCAAGCTACATGCCCATCTGGGAATCACAGTGAGACTGAAAGGTATAATCTCCTTATCTAAACTTCAGGGACTTGATCTGTGCCCAGCAGTGCAGTGTTAGAAAAAGCACATTTAGGACTTGTTTGAACTAATTTTGAAGGCTTGGCTGGTCCATAATAGAATTACACGGACTGTCTCCCTCCACTAACTGGTTTACAAAGATATTTCATTTGAAAGGATTGAAACACAATCTTGTAGATAAACAAATGTTAACAATTCAGTGGCATTTCAATTCAGTTCTGAAACAAGTGGCTTGGACTTTAACAATAGGACAACAGGAGAGAGGAATCTTTCTTCCTTGAATGACTAAAGATAAAAGGACTAATAAACTGACTCCAATACAAGTTCAAAGACAACATCACTACTAGGAAAGTTGACAGCCAGAAAAAAAAAACTTCACTGACACAGTTGGAGATGTCTGCCTTTTTGTCTCTAAGAGGCAAGGATTTGCAAAATTGAGTCATAATTAGGAGCAGCTGTTTAGATGAACACAGTGGTCCCTGTGACCGTGGCTGAATAAACGTGTAGGCCTACTGATAGGACTTTAATTAAATCTCTGTGTTTAGGTGGTGTCTTTCTGGGGGGCTGCATGGGGGGGTCATGCATTTCCTTACGTTTAGTAAGCAGGGGGCTGAGCAAAGGGACATAAATCGGAATGTGTTCCACTTCAAGCCCTTTCTCCGATACATTTCTCACTCTTCCTCTGATACTGATGTTTCTCTCAATGAAACGTGCTGGAATATCAGCAGCGGAGCCAAATTTAGTAATCTACAAAAAGACATGACATTATACAACCAAGAGAATGAAACATTTAGGAAAACTACATCGGCTAAAGGAAAAACTAAAATACTCCACGTGCTGCAATAAATGCACTCTTGCAAGTCCACAAGATGAAAGTATTAGAAACACAACTTTTAAACAAAGAGTTTGACATACTGACAGACATAAACGCCCGTCAGATATCTGTTATGGCTATACACTGATGAGCCAAATATATTATGACCACCTGCCTAATATGCTGTTGGTCCTCTGCGTGCCACAAAAACAGCGGTGACCTATCTGGCACCTGATGTATCAGGCACCAAGACATTAGCAGCAGATCCTTCAAGTCCTGCAAGTTGCGAGGTGGAGCCGCCGTGGATTGGACACGTTGGTCCAGTACATTCCACAGATGCTCAGGATTGCATTGGATGCATCAGAACCATTCCCAAATAATGTGTGCAGTGTGGCAGGGCACATTATCCTGCTGAAAGAGGCCACTGCCATTAGGGAATACCATTTCCATGAAGGGGTGTACCTGGTCTGCAACTATGTTTAGGTAGGTGGCATGTGTCAAACTGACGTCCGCATGAATGGCCAGACCAAGGGTTTCCCAGCAGAACATTGCCCAGAGCATCACACTCCCTCCACCGGCTTGTCATCTTCCCACAGTGCATCCTGGTGTCATCACTTCTCCAGGTAAACACCGCACATGTACACAGCCGTCCATGTGATGCAAGAGAAAACGGGACTCGTCGGACCAGGCGACCTTCTTCCACTGCTACAAGGTCCAGTTCCGACGCTAGCATGGCCATTGCAGGCACTTTCGATGGTGGACAGGAGTCATCATGGGGACACTACGGCTATGCAGCAGCCCCATACGCAGCAGGGTGCGATGCACTCTGTGTTGTGACATTCCTCCCATAACCATCAACATTTTCTGTTACTTGAGCGACAGTAGACCTTCTGTTGGTTCGGACCAGACAAGATAGCCTTCGTTGCACTCGCGCATCGATAAGACTTAGGCGCCCAACACCCTGTCAACGGATTGTGGTTTGTCCCTCCTCGGACCACTGTCGGTAGGTACTCAGCCTTGCTGTTTCAGAGATGCTGTGACCCAGTCGTCTGGCCATAACAATTTGGCCCTTATCAAAGTCGCTCAGGTCTTTACTCCTGCATTCAACACGTTGACTACGAGAACTGATTGTTCACTTGCCATCTAATCAACCCAGAACTTGACATGTGGCCTTGTTAGGAGATGATCAACGTTATTCGCTTCACCTGTGAGAGGTCATAATGTTTTGGCTCGTCGGTGTATATAAACATATAAAATTGTAGTTCGTATATCTGGACATATATGTACATATTCATTCTGCTATGACATGGTAACACATGAAAACGGTTATTTTTATAATACTTTTAAATATGTTGCATATAGAAGTTTGTAACTTTTTTTATAGCCTATAAATGAGCATGAGTTCATAAATGTCCATTAATGAACATTCAATAACATATATCTGCTTTACATATATTGCCATACCTCACATGTCTGTTTGGTAATAGCGCATTGTATAATTTACCAGTCTGATGCTCCTCGCTATGATGAGAAAACCAGCCAGCGCGAGACCAGTGCTGATGTTCTGCTGGAGAGCACGCAAACGCAAAAGTTATATACAAATATATTAAAGAAATGCAGAAGATAACAGAATACAAAACATTAAGTACGCTTTGCATATCGTGTTGGATTGTAATTCAACCCGATATCAGAATGCATATTCATATATTTCTGCACCATTAACATGACACAATAATAATACACACAATATTCTGGAATCAGTTATTTACCCGGACAAAAGTTAAGTTATCGTCGGCAAACTGTGATACCAATGCAATAATATTTTGGGATGTTTTGCCTTCTTCCTCGTTCACATCTGCAGGATCCAAACCAGGCATGTTGTTTACAGAGAAAAAAACCCCGCCCATTGATAACGGGAAACAAGTTAGGACAAAACAGAACGACGCGTTTTTTGGAAGTCATGCGAAACAAAATTCGAGGGAAGTAAACCACCGAGTCAAATTTTCCTTTCATTTATTTTCAAATAAGATATGCTCTTCGTGTTTTAACATTAAACTTTGGTAATGTTGATAAAACGTTCCTTAGAACGGGTTACAAGTATTTACAAAAGTCACTGCGACTGTACAATCTACCCAAACTGCTCTCTCCATGACATAAAAATAAATGAAAGTGAACATTTAATTAACAAACAAAAAGGAAATAAATTAGCACAAGGCCAATTTAAAAACAAGTTAAATGTTGAGCCTAAAAGAAAGAGTTTACTGCAATCTACAGTCATTTACATTTTCCCTAGTCAACACTGAGAACCAAATACACCCTGCAGTAAAAGTGCTGGTGATTGCATAAACATCCAATAACAGATGTTACTGTAATTTCTGGATCTACTGCTCCATTGCTGGAATGTCTTAAAATAATTTCTAGAAAAACTAATCATTAACTCTTTTGACATGCGTTTTAGTAAATTAAAGAAAATGTGTTTTTACAAAAGACTCAACTGGTCGCATGAACATAAGTTCAGTCACACACATTCAAATAGTCTTGGAAGCACTGACCATCTTAAAAATTCATATTGAAAAAGGCAAATTAAAAAATCCACAAATTAAAAATAAAGAGAAGAAAAAGCATATGCAGTCTCTGTCAATCTATAGTATTGTTTTTTGGCCTTGTTATAATTATAGTTAATTTGTCATTTGCTTATGTTGAAAACAGGTTCATTTTGTTTCTCAGTGATTTAAGATCTTGAACTCGGAATCAGACAAACTCTGATTGACTTCTCTGAAGTGTTACAGAAATAAGCAATCAATCACAAGGACATCAACTGATGCAATAACTAAAACATGGCCCAAATTATAAATTGGGCAACTCTATAGAAATATCAATATCCCATTTCAGACCTGACAGCTCAGTTACAATTAAAGGTGCACTCAGTAATTCTAATCCAATACACTCTTTATCAAATTTTACAAATGTCTCCTCACAGTCTGCTAGCTGTCCATTCTGTGGGTGGGCTGAAAAAAAAAATCTAGTATTTGTACACAGCCCTGGCTCTGTAAATGGGACAAAAACAAAGTGGATCAGACCGATCCACATAACACTACTCTAGCCAATCAGCAACAGTGGGGTGGTTCTTGTGCGTGCACAGAATGGGGGCAGAGTGACAGGGAAATTCATTAGAAGAGTGACAGCAAATCTGGCTGATGTGAACTTTCTAAACTCCAAGGAGGACAAATGGCTGACCAGACCAAGAGAAAAAGGTCAGATGAATAAACTAAAAAAGGATTATGGTAAGTCAAGGGCTAAGAGCTGTGTCAAAATCGGTGTGGCTTTTCAGCAGTGGAGAGACCTCCAAGAGGTAAAAGGAATGAATTTGCGTGCATGAATTTGTGGGGCGGAGCCTCCAAAGGAGCACTGAAGGGAGGGGTGTGTTTGTTTTGGCAGCTGAGTTTGAATATCAACAGTGTTTCTCAGGAATCACTGATTGCACCTTTAAGTCTTTCTGGAATGAAGGTATAGAAAGCTGAAATTGTTTTGTATACTGAATGTTGTAGCAATGATTTCATTATAAACAATATCTGTATTATATCAAAAGATTTGCATTGTACCACATTAGAGAGAAAAAAAAAAAGGCACAGGTTACTCAAGTAATCACAAGTCAAATGCTTGAATAAGCAGGCAACTGAGCAGAGAATATAATGTTATGAGAGAATAATTGTTTTGCACTAATAGTAAACAAACCTTGGTTTGGCTTTACAGTAATGGTTCTGAAAGGATAATGGAGGAGAGACACTAATAATTTAGCAGTACAGTACATTTGACCATTTCAGTCCTCAAATAGTTTTAAGTCTCTCCACGGACCTGAAGTGCGACAAAAACATAACGAGTCACTGTGTGTACAAGAGAGGGTGAGAGAGGGCAAATCATGAGGTAACTTCAAAATTAGAGAGACAGTAGCGTCCTGAGTCCAGCAGAGATTGTTATTTGGGAACCCTGCAATGCCACGCTGAGGGGCTCTCTTCTTGTAATCGCTTCATCTTTTTCCCGAAGAAGATCCACCAGCAGAGACCAATCACAACACATACTACAGACTCCACATAGTAACCGTCCAATGCAGTCACACACACGCCACCCTCGCTGACACAGAGCTGCAGACAATATAAGAACAGGTTAAAGTACAGCTGCACAATTATTACCAAAATCATAACTGTCAATCATCATTATTTTGGGTGGGTGGGTTTTTAATGAAACCAAAATTATTCAATTTCCAACAATGTTTTTTTTTTGCAATGAATCTTCAGCTACATTTTAAGTCAGAAAAAAAATAAAAAATAAAGCATCTGTGGATGAGACTGCTTAAAACTTGCACATTAGGACTGCATGTCATTACTGATAAATCTCTACATTGCCATTGCATTCATTTGCACAAAGGACATGTATGTGATTGGTTACAATGCTCAACCCCAGGAAAAAACACATTTTAAATAGAAAATTGGACCCATTTCTAGGTTTGGAACGCACAAGTAAACCTCATAACATAGTAGACCATAGCAATTATTATTTTTGAGTTTCCCTTTGCTACAACAGCAAAAGAAAAAAAGAAAAAAAAAAATCAACTATTACGTTTCCACGACTTTCCAAAAGAGGAAAAAATATAGAAAGGAGGATTATGGCAGTCAGAACAGAGAGAGAAAAATGATTTTCTATCACTCTCTGAGCAGCTGTATTTGAAACCCCATCGCAGCAGTGTTGACTAGTTTTTTTTTTAAGTAATGGCAGGGTAATATAACAAAAGAATAATGTTATAAATGTACATTAAAATTATATAAGTTCAGCGGAGATCAGCGGTTACAGAAATACTCAAACCAGCCCATCTGGCACCAACAATCATCCATGCCATTATCTAATCAGCCAATCGTGTGGTAGTAGTGCAGTGCATAAAATCATGCATATACAGGTCAGGAGCTTCAGTTAATGTTCACATCAACCATCAGAATGGGGAAAAAAAGTGATCTCACTGATTTGGACCGTGGCATGATTGTTGGTGCCAGATGGGCTGGTTTGAGTATTTCTGTAACTGCTGATCTCCTGGGATTTTCATGCACAACAGTCTCTAGAGTTTACTCCGAATGGTGCCAAAAACAAAAACAAAAACCATCCAGTGAGCAGCAGTTCCGCGGATGGAAACGCCTTGTTGATGAGAGAGATCAGCAGAGGATGGCCAGACTGGTTTGAACTGACAAAGTCTATGGTAACTCAGATAACTGCTCTCCACAATTATGGTGAGAAGAGTGGGTTGGCGCTGTTTTGGCGGCACGAGGAGTGCCTACACAATATTAGGCAGGTGGCTGATTGGTGTATATATACAGTATTGTGCAAAAGTTTTAGGCACGTGTGAAAAATTTTGCATAGTGAGGATGTCTTCAAAAACAATGACATAAATAGTTTTCATTTATCACTTAATGTCATACAAAGTCCAGTAAACATAAAAAAGCTAAATCAATATTTTTGTGGCCACCTTTGCTTTTAAAACAGCACCAATTCTCCTAGGTACACCTGGACACAGTTTTTCTTGGTTGTTGGCAGATAGGATGTTCCAAGCTTCTTGGAGAATTCGCCACAGTTCTTCTATCTATTTAGACTGTCTCAGTTGCTTCTATCTCTTTATGTAATCTCAGACTGACACGATGTTCAGTGGAGGGCTCTGTGGGGGTCATGACATCTGTTGCAGGGCTCCCTGTTCTTCTATTCTAATCTTTTCTATTTGAAAAAGTAATGTTTGGAAGTCTAAAATGTCTTTTTCCTATTGACACACTAAAGCTGAAGATATAAATAACCATCTTAAGACAAATGCTTTTGTGAAACATCTTATGAAACAAGACTTTTGCACAGTACTGTGTGTGTGTGTGTGTGTGTGTGTGTGTGATTATATATATATATATACACACACACACACACACACACACACACACTCACATATACACATATACACTGTATATATACTATAAAAAATAATTATTTATAGTATATATACTAAATAAAAAAATAAAATAAAAAGTTTGTTAGATTTATGCTGCTAAATTAACGCTATAGGAATAGATACATAATTAATGTCATCAATTAGCAAATGTCTTAAAACCAAAAGAGAAAAATAAAAGAACCTACCCCTGTTTCTTCAAGGGAACTACAGGTCTGCCCAGGTGCTCCCTGGCACTCTTTAAAGGTGAGAGGGTCTACCAGCCACAGAGCTAATGTAGAAGGCCAGTTCCCGCCTAGATTAGTCACAGTGTTGAGAAGAGTCATGTAGGTGCCTCCTATCACAGGGTCACTGACCTTAGCGTGAAAGGCCATACAGGCAACATACATACTATATAGTGCCACCTAGTGGAGAAATGCAAAATTGACAATGAATAAAACTACAACCAGCTCCAAGTGTACATTTTTATGTAGTCTAAATCATATTCAAGCTTGCATGCAAAAGAATATAAAACAACAATAAAAGTCTTAAAAGGTGTAGATCAAACAGGCAACAGACTAACCTGATGTGCAGCATAGCTGAGCAGCACGACAGCATAGTAATATACAGGAAAGCCCCCTTCCTGTCGAACACTTGGGGTCCACCAGACCAGCAGGGCATATTCTAGACCAACAAGGAGCCTTGAAAAGGAAGACCATCCACATGCACCTTGTTAGTCTTGCAAATGCGTGCATTCACTCTCATGATTAGACACGTGACTGGCCATTTCAGAATCAGAAGCAGCTTTATTGCAAAGTAAGCTGATACACACACAGAATTTGTCTTCGCTAACAAAAGCTTGCAGTACATACAGAAACGACGGAGACACACCGATTTATAAAATATGTGTAGAAGACACAATATGACAAGACAGAATAACGTATGCTATGTATGTAAGAAATGGGGTAATGTAATGTACAGAAGAGGTAAGAGTATGTACAGGTAGTTTAAATAAATCTGAATTAACATTTTGTACATACAAATTTGCGGTTCCCATCACAACTATTAATGTCAAGTACTTAAGGCATGTCTGTGGATTTTGTATTCACCTGAATGGGAAGGCTTTGTAGAAGACATCAAGTGGACGAGGACCGGCTGTGTATTTACTAATAACTAAAGGCAGTAGGATCTGCAGGGGTACCATGGGAACTGCCAGCAGAGCCAGCTGCTCTTTAGGAACCCCAGCTTCCACTAGCTTCAGTCCTGTCACAGCATCCGCAGCAGAGAAACCAATCTGAAAGTAAAGATGAAGAGAGGGAAATTGGATTGATTTGCATAGAACTATAAAGTTACTGCAATCCAACAGTAAAAATAGGGCTAAGTAAAGTCACAGATTAACCAGAACAGAAAGAGACACCTGGCTTAAGTGGCATTACCTTGGCGGTTATCAGCAGGATACAGAAGGTAAAGACAGTGGGCATTTTAATGATGGAGAACAAACGCTTGTAAGTCTCCATAACACCCTGTGCCTCCTCTCTGGGCTTCTTCTTGGTACGGTGCTGTCTGCTGTTCTCCTTTTTCAGGACAGCAACCAGAGTGGTCGACACCATGAAAACAATCCCCCAGAAAAACAAGAAATCTGAGAAAGGGAACAGAACAAAGTACAAAGTATCAGCAAAGCTGCACAGAAATATCTTGCCACGTTATTCATTTATTTAGGCCTATTTCATATTTCTAAAAGATCCATCAATAGAACTGATAAGAAAGATTACATTAGATTTTATATTTGTAATGTTGAGCTAATGTAATCCTGGGATATCGGTTCAATGTTTCACATCGTACATACTTTACCCTGGGTTAGTAATTCACATTATACAGTATATACTGGCACCACAATTTGAGTTTAAAGTGGACTTCTTAAAACAAGGAATGTACCAGGTTTAATACAAGTTAAGCTCAATCAACAGTATTTGTGTGGTAATGCTGAATACCACAAAAAAATTATTTGGACTCTTCCCTCTTTTATTAAAAACTTTACCTGTGTAATGCTATATCCAATATTACAATTTTGTTGCCATGACAACACAAACCCTGTAAGGGATTTTGTCTTTTTTTTTTTTCTCCCAATTTGGAATGCCCAATTCCCACTACTCACCTCAATCTGGGTGGCGGAAGACAAGTCTCGGTTGCCTCCGCTCATGAGACCGTCAATCCGCGCATCTTATCACGTGGCTTGTTGTGCATGACACCGCGGAGACTCACAGCATGTGGAGGCTCATGTTACTCTCAGTGATCCATGCACAACTTACCACATGCCCCACTGAAAGCGAGAACACCTAATCGCGACCACAAGGAGGTTACCCCATGTGACTCTACCCTCCCTAGCAACCGGGCCAATTTGGTTGCTTAGAACTGGCTGAAGTCCAAGGGTGGTAGTCAGCATCAATACTCGCTGAGCTACCCAGGCCCTGGGATTCTGTCATCTTTAACATGTATAATGTTTATGTATTGTGGCTATAATTTTAAAACGGTGTGTATTTTAGCGTTTATGTTCTGGCTTCAATGACTTCCATTGCAGGTGCATTACTGTAACCACGATCTTTGCATTTTTTATTTTAAATAAACGAGGCACAGGCCAAAATTATCTTCCTTGCAATCAACATTATACTAAACTATACTAAACCCAGAACATTTTTTAAAGGGATAGTTAACCCACGAATGAAAATTCTCTCATGATTTACTCACCCTCATGCCATTCCAGATGTGGATCACTTTCTTTCACAAACGAATAGTTTTAGAAGAATATCTCAGCTCTGTAGGTCCATACAATGCAAGTGAATGGTGACCAAAACTTTGAAACTCCAAAAAGCACATAAAGGCAGCAAAAAAGTAATCCATACAACTCCAGTGGTTTCATCCATGTCTTCTGAAGTGATCCAATCTTTTTTGGGTGAGAACAGACCAAAATGTAACTAATTTTTCACTATAAATCTTGACATCAGCAGTCTTCTTGATGATCATGATTTCAAGACCAATAACACTTCCTAGCGCTCTGCATGTGTGTCAAGCACTAGGAAGTGTAATCGAGCTTGAAATCATGATCGTGCCTAGAGACTGCAATGGCAAGATGTACAGTGAAAAGGGAGTTAAATCTTTTTCTGTTCTCACCCAAAATCAACTGGGTTGCTTCAGAAGACATGGATTAAACCACTAGAATCTTATGAACTACTGTTATGCTGTCTTATGTGCTTTTCGGATCTTCAAAGTTTTGGTTACCATTCATTGCATTGTATGTACCTACAGAGCTGAATTATTCTTCTAAAAATCTTCTTTTGTGTTCTGAAGAAGACAGAAAGTCATGCACATCTGGGATGTTATGAGTAAATGATGAGAGAATTTTCATCTTTCGGTGAACTATCCCTTTAAGGCCTAAAAGTTGTTTGACAATTAGCCCAAATGCAATTCAGCAATGCAAATGTCCAAAGAATGTGCGAGAAAATCCAAGTGTGTCTAAATTTTAAATCAACAATTAGCTGTTGCTTCTTTACCTGAGAGTGTTACAATTCCCTGTTCCTGAGGCTCAAACCTCAGATAATTGTTGCAGAAATCAGCAGACTCCAGAGCAAGAAACAACACATTGCCTAGGAAATATCCAGCTGTCTGGCCCACAGAGTTACAAGTGGAGGCATAACCCACATTCTCCCTGGACAGCATGGTCAAAGCCCAGCCATCAACAGCAATATCTTGTGTGGCTGCGAGGAAAGCCAGAATGAAGAAGACTGCAGTCAGGGTGATCACATCAGTTCCCTTCTGTCCATCTGTCTGAAGCATTGCATTGACCGTGAATGACAGATAGAGCATAAAAAGCCCCAGCAGATATTGAGTGGGCACCAGCCATGACTTCCTCCTACCAAATTGCTGCAAGTATAACGAGTCCACCAGGGGAGCCCAGAGCAGCTTTAGGCTAAAGGGCCAAAAGACTAAGCTAAAATAAGCTTGGTCCTTGTAGCTGACGCTCTTACTCTGCAGGATGAGAGGGATGCTTCCAGCCAAGCCTAAGGGAATTCCCTGAAGCACATACAAGAACAGTAGCAGGGCCACATTTCCCAGCTCTCCGTGAATTCCATTACGCACAACAGCTTGTCCATCTTTCCTGTCTGAGCTCTGCAAGAGCGCTTCCTCATCACCATCCACTTCTAAATCAGACAGCATGGGCTCCCCTTCACCCATGATGATGGAACCGGACACCAGAGGCTTCCGCTGCCTTCCGTTCTTGTGTGTAATAGTTTCATACAGTTCCATCTTAATCTGCTGGGCATCAATCCAGATATGTCCTCAAAAGACCTGCATTTAGAAGAAGGGGGGGGGGGGGGGGGGGGGGGCAATGAAAACAAATACAATAAACTGTGTTTGAGGGGGAAAAGTAGAGAATGGCATTGACAGCAAAAGCAAAGCAAAGCAAATACAATCATAGCATTAGAACCCATATTCTATTTCAAAGCACTGCAACTAGAGGTGAAAGAATGAACGTGTATTCCACTCAAGAGAAGCTCTCTGAAGTCAAAACACGTAAAGACAACAAAAATGATGAACAGGTTCTGATTCTTGCCACATAAAGCTGAATAAACATTATCATTACAGCTGACGTGACAACAACGAGCGACACATTCATTAACTGACAGACACAAAACGCGAGGATCACACTGGCATAAGGTGATAAAGAAGCAGAAAATACTGATTCATGGTTACCTTGCCCTATGATGACATACCACATGACAGGTCGAGAATCAATGGATAAATCTGGTATGAATACCGATGGAGAACCCCTGTTCTGTGGTTTCAGACGAGCGATGTTTTATCGAAAAGAACATCCACATAAATATACCTAGTGTTTACAAGATGTAGGAAACGCAGTAAGTGCACCTGACTGCTGAAATGAGAAGGAAGCCGGAGTGGTGCGCCATATAAATGCATCCGAGTGTTTCGGCTGACGTGTCTTAGAACTTCCGTTTTCAGTTCCGCCCGGTTTTCTTCTTCTTCTTCTTCTTCTCTTCGTTTTTTTTTTTTTTTTGTTTTTTTATTTTGTTTTTTTTTTTTTTTTTTTTTTTTTGGCGGGTTGCAAACAACTTTTAAAGGTGCATACCGCCACCTACTGAACAAGAGTGTGTATCACCATGTCAGTTCTATTATTCAATCTTGTGCATTTTAAAAAGGTAAAAAGTGCCCTCCTGATCTCTCTTATCCCTTCTTCCCCCCCCTTCTGTTCCCAATACCCCTTTTAGATCCCACGCCCGTCCTGTTTCTCTTACTTTGTCCTTCTACCAGATTCATATATGGTACAATGCATAATGACATGATCTACATTTTCTTTATCTCCACAGTTAGCCAGGCCCGGCTTCTGACAGCTATGCTAGGGTGGGCTGGGGGATATCATAGATGGGCATTTGGGATGGGAGAGGGGTTACACAGACTACTAATTTAATGTCTTTAATTGGCATAACATGGCGTAATTGTCAAGATCATAAGACCCAATATAACTATATTTCACACTTTTTCCCCATATTACAAAATATGTTGAAATAAATAAACTGATAAACATTGTATATAAGCATAAACACGCACTTAGTTTACTAATTTAACCACTAATAGTTCTAAAGATAACTAATACTGGCATTATATTCATTTTCTGTTATAGCACAATTTCATGTACAGATGCTTTGAAACAACGGCTGTTGTAATGATACTGCCCTACAAAGGCAAAACGCAAAACTGAGTTCTGACTGAAACAGGTCTCTTATGATTTGTCCAGTGACAGACGAGTTTGTCTCATATGCTGAAATTCAGAGTAACCATTGTGTGAAAATGCAGTAACTACAAAATCCACATCAAAATAATTCAAGCCATTTTTCTCCATTTCAGTGTTAGTTAATGCGTTAATATTTTTTACCAGTGAACTATGTGTAAAGTAATTTAAGGAACACAGGAATTTGGATGGATGGATGGATGGATGGAAAGTAATGCCATGTAAGCACCAAAGGTTATTTTCATGGCAAAAATAGAGTAGTTTAAAAAGAACTGACAAACAATAAACAGTAAAAAGATGTATAAGACGACTGGAGACAGAATCTCTCATCGACACCGAATTAACAACAGGGAAAACAGAAGCACACGTCCCGCAACAGTGCGGTGCGGGACAAGTTTTTTTTTATTTTATTTTATTTTTATTTTTTTATTAATTTGTTTTAATTAATATTATTAATTAAACTTCAAACAAACAAAGTCAATGTACAGTCAGAACTGCAATAACACATATACACATAGAAAAACATACAGCCAGGGGGGTAGGCTAAACATTATGTAAATATATTAAAGGACTCACATATAGAAACAGTTTTAATTGCTTTCTTATTATGTGAATGAAAAATAGTCTTATATGAAAAATAATATATATTTGAATTTCTTTTTCAAGAACCAAAAACAAAGGTTGGGTTTTACTGTACTTACATTTATGTATATGAAATTGAGCAAAAATTAATATAGTATAATATAATATAGTATTCTTTCCTTTTATTTGAGGGGATATTAGTAAAACCAAATATAACGTTTTCTAAACACAAAGAAAAATTTGGGTCAATGTTATCAATTATAAATCTAGTCAAATCTTTCCAAAATTTTCTTACATGAGCACAGTGCCAAAATAAATGAAACAAGGTTTCAGCCAGTGTATTGCAAAAAGAACTGTTCAAATCAATATCCTTTTTAAATTTGGGACAAGTGTTGATTGCTGAGTGCAGGTGCGGACGGGATGACGTGTGAGCGGAAACGGGAGGAAGAAATGACCCGCGTGACTCCCGCAAAATAGAAATCTATTTAAAAAATAAAATAGATTTATTTAATGTATTTAAGGTACAGAGTGTTATTTGTGCTCCATGCAGCGGAAAGTCCCTTAATGCTGTGGATGTTAACGCTTTATTAAAGAAAGGTACAAACAAAACTTTGAAACCAGCCAAAGGTCAGTCAGATATTTGGCATTGTTAGTGATAACAAAACCTGTTTTTTTCTCTTCTTTTTTTTCTTTTTTTTTCTTCAGATTAGAAATTGGAATAAAAATAGCCTGTGATACCAGAGCGGGACAGAACCTTACGGGAGTGGGACTGAAAAAATTGCTCACTACCTGTGGGCTTTTGTGGGCGGGTGCGGGACAAATATAAAAAAAATATATATATATATATATATATTTTTTTAAAATTGTAAAAAAAATTGCGGGAGAGGGACAGAATCTCTCGGGAGCAGTTCTGAAAAATCCATCCCTCATAGACCTCTATTTTATAATTCATGTCCAGTGTTTCACGAACACCTGCAGCGTGATTTTGGGTTGCTGATGTGGAGGGAGAGGGAGATATCTGATAAGAGGGAGCCTGTGATACATTAACAGCAGCCACATGGTCACAGGACACTGAGACAGGCACCAGGCTTCATTATGGGCATTAAAAACCTTTACACTACACAAAATATCTCTTATCACCGTTGAATGAAAAAAGAATGTTCTTAGAGTACAAAGTAATATATTGTTTGTGTTTTTCCTTATGGAGGTTGTACTATTTTATGCTTGCACTATGAAAAAGGATGCCCCATACTCCTCTCTGCAGAGATAATGAATGACTGTATGTGGAGTGTGTGGAGCCATGTGGAATCAGTAAAAAAAGGTTTAAATGCATGTGACAGAGTCAGACGGTGTTGAATAAAGACATGTGACAAGATGCACGAGCGTAAACTAACTCAATCTTTTTTTCCATTTGCAGCCATGGTCACAGTCATTTGTGGCTTTGAATAGTACTCATTCAAGCCAGTTATGATTTAAGGAACCAGAAAACGTTCTTAATGAATTCAGTTCGATTTTGATGTCACTTGGATAAGCTTTTATGTTGTCTGAAAGCGACAAAGTAAGTCAGAGTATAGTATAAAGAGCTCTTGTGCTCACGGCAACCCGGGTTCAATTTCATCCTGGGTCATGGTCTGAGTCTGGCCTATTCTGCCCTCTCTTCCTCCACTTTCCTGTCAGTTCTCAACTGCCTATTTAATAAAATCAAAGAAAAAAAAAGAAAGAAAGAACGATCATCAGTAAACGTTAAAAAAATATCTAATCTAAAAGTAAATTAAAATAAATTCTTACGTCTGAGCAAAAAGACCAATACTACACATCAGATATTGCAGTGTATATATTTATATATAAAAAGCTTGTATGTTTATCAGATTACTGGAAGACTCTGCTATGGTGATGTCTGAAAGGGGTGCAAAGTCAACATGAGAGAGAGTGAAGAGGGTAAAATACAGTGGAAAGAAAAAGTATGCACACCCTTTGGAATTTGCTGGTTTTCTGCATTAATTGGTCATAAAATCTTGTCTCATCTTTAACAAAGTCACAAGTATAGACAAAGCACGATGTGCTTAAGCTAAGTTGAAGTACCTCAGTAGACGGGTGCAGAGTATATAATATGTATAATTATATTAATATATAATTAAAATAAAGTATTATAGACTAAAAGTGCACCTGTAAAAATATATTTTCTTTTCTCTTTACATCATAATAACTCTCCTAAAATTTACCTCATACATTATCTTCTAAAGGGACTTTTGTTCCCTTCTCACTCAAAGCGCTCATGCTTGTTAAAGAGTGGCTTGCTCCTCTCTTATTTTAAGCAATTTGATAGTATAGCGAAGTCCTTCATTTGGAATGGAAAGCGTCCCAGGTTACATTGCAACAAGTTACATAGGCCGATTGACAAAGGTGGGCTAGGCCTACCCAAGATTTTGTTTTATTATTATGCGTTCAGACTCAGACATTTAGCTCATTTGTCACTTCCACCTGAGAGAGCCCCTCCCTTGTTTGGAATTGAACAGAAAGTTATTGCCCCTATTTTACTATTACAAAGCCTTTCTATTAATTGGAGAAGTTAAGTCGCACCCCATTATCTCGCATCTGTACGCGCTATGGACAAAAGTGTCCAGAGTGTTTAATTCAGACATTTATTTAAATGTTGCCTCAAGCATATGGCTAAATCCAAAGTTGCATATTGGTGAGTCCCCCTTCTGTTGCTCGGAGTGGATTGAGGGGGGTGTTAATACACTCGGTGACCTATATGAGAGTGGTGGGTTGAGATCATTTGAAAATTTGGTCCAACATTTCAGGATTCCTAGATCTCAGTTCTTCAGGTACTTACAGCTGCGCCACCTGTTTTGTACTATTTTTTGAGTAGCATACACCCCCCTAAAAGGGCAGATACTCTAGAAGTGGTGATTACTGCTTTTGGAAAAGGTCATGAGGCATCAGTGCATTACTCCCAGTTAATTCAGAGTCTGGGGGATGGAGCTTCAACTTCTCTCAAGAGATTATGGGAGAGAGATTTAAATTTGGTATTGGAGGAGGGAGTGTGGGCTAAGATTCTAAAAAAGAGAGATTTGAGGGTGCGTCTGATGCAATTTAAGATTTTGAATCGATTATATTGGACCCCCTCTAGATTGTATAGACTTGGTCTTAAAGACACACCCACCTGCTGGCGATGCCAATCAGAAGACGGGGACACAACCCATGTTTTTTGGGGATGTGTTAAAATACAGGAATTTTGGTTAAAGATTCAGGGATTTATGTGTGATGTGTTGGACACAAGGTTTTCATTTTGCCCCAGACTCTGCATTTTGGGTGATGGGGAAATCATACATTTTGGGGATAGCCACTTGAGAGGTTGGGTCCTGGCCGGAGTTATGTTGGCCAGGCGAATAATACTCAGGGGGTGGAAGACGGCTGGGGCACCCTCGTTTTGGGAGTAGTGCGGGGAGATGAGTGAGGTTTGAGGAGGCAATCTTCAGAAGGTTAGGAAAGTGGGATTTGTTTAATAGGAAGTGGGGTGGATATTTTGATTTTTTGGAGGGTTCTTGGGGAGGGGCAGTGGAGAGGGATTTTTAATTTTTAATTTTTAGTTTGATGTGTATGTGCACTCTTGCTTTTTGAAAGTATTTTTTTTTTTAGTTTGTTTCTAATTTTTTGCTATAATTGTAAGAGACCACTGTAATGCGTGTTTGTGTCGGGTGGGGGGGGATGTTCGGGGGGAAGGGTTTAATTTATATATCTGATTCCGTATTTTATGTTGTGTCTATTTGTGTTTTATGAATGGAATCAATCAAAATGTTAATAACAAAGTACTTAAAACAGCAACCATGATAAGTTCTGTTTCTGTTTGTCCTACAAAGGCCGTCTTGTTTAAACGAGGCTTGTTTAAAGGTGGATGCTCAGTATACCTCAACCTTCAAAGGACGCGTCCTAACTAGCACGCAGCCTTTGAAACGAGACACAGTGATAGATAAATAGATAAATAGATAGATAGATAGATAGATAGCTGTGTTGGGGAGTAGCTAACTACATGTAGAGACGCTACTAACTTAACTACATTTTCCAGAAGATTGACAGTAGCTCAGCTGCTTTTATAACAGAGTAGATTTTCCAGAAGCGATCTACGTTTTCCAGCAATAGTGGTGTAGCGTGACCAAACGCTACATCATGTTGGTCATCATGTTATTATATCTAATAATCCTTCCTTATTACGTAGAAGCCAAACTTTTACCGGCAAAACGTCCCATGATCTGGCAATATATTTCTGTCTGCTGATCAGAATCAGGCAGGGTCGTCTTCTTCTTTTGTAATGGCAGATCACAAACAAAAATAGTGAACTACCGCCATCTTCTGAGAGCTTATTACAGCTCGCTTGGATAAGAAGAGATTGTCTGATGGTTATGTAAAGCAAGCAACCACAGTTTGTTTACCTTTACAAGACATAAAGAGTAGGGGTGTAACCCCAGTGTCCTGGCTAAATTCTCCCCATTGGCCCTTCTCAATCATGGCCTCCTAATAATCCCCATCCATTTATTGGCTCTATAACTCTACTCTCTCCTCTCCACCAATAGCTGGTGTGTGGTGAGCGTACTGGCGTACTATGGCTGCCGTCGCATCATCCAGGTGGATGCTGCACACTGGTGGTTGTTGAGGAGATTCCAATTCACTGTGTAAAGCGCTTTGAGTGTAGTGTCAGAAAAGCGCTATATAAATGTAACGTTCAGTCATTCATTCATTCATTCAAGATGTACAGGGGCAGGTAAATCTGAAAATGATAGAAGAACACCATTTTATTCTTCTGTGTAACAAAGAATGTTTCAGACACTTTGTTCTTAATAGATCACACAACAGCATATTTACCTTTACTATTTTAAATAAAACAATTCAAAAAGTTATTATTGCCTTTTGAGGGATTTTGTTTCTGTTCTAAATATGTTTATTTCACTTCTCATCATCTGTGCGTTATTGGGAGCAGCGAGTGAATTATTATTATAATATTTATAAATATACAGTATATACGTATTATTGTAATAATTACTATCATGCAGAACTATTTGATTTCTCCATTTCTTAGCATTTAATTAACTATTATTTTCATGTAAAATAAATAAAATGATTGGTAAAAGAAATCATTTATGGCATGTATTATTATGCAAAAATCTAGGATGACCATCCGTCCACTTTTTTTGGACCTGAACAAAGCGAACAAATATTTGTAGAGCAACCTCTTTATGTGACCTGTAAAGCTGGCACTTGCATGTCAATGGCAAAAAAAGTCAGAAAATACAATGAGCATGAACCTAGGTGAGGGGAGAAACAAGCCCTGAGTCTTTATTCACATATTATCCACACTAAATATTATGTGACGAACAAAAATGCCAGCCCAAGGAGAGTTTGTCATAAAAATTTGATCTTTAGGGCTACACCTGGCCACAGCAGGATTGAAAAGTGTGAAGTATAATATAAAAAATATTTTTTAATGGCGTCTGATCTTTTTGTTTTTATTTTATACTGTTGTATTTTATTTTATGGCCATTATTAACTGTATTAATGTTACTATTCATTAAATGTATTAAATACATTTAATATATTTAATTAAACACATTAAATGTATTTAATTAATACATTAATAAATGTCATTAGTGTAAATTTTGTTATTAATATTATTGGTTTGATAGTAACATATAAAAAAATAGTAATATAAAAATATTGTCTCATTAAGTAGCTTCAATGTAGCTAGCTACTTTTTGATAGTAACTTGTAGTGTAGCTAACTACTTTTTCAAAAGAGTAGCTTGACTGTAGCTTAACTACTTAAAATTATGAGTAGCTTGTAGCTTGTCAAACTACAGTTTCAAAGTAGCTTCCCCAACACTGATATATATATATATATATATATATATATATATATATATAGATAGATAGATAGATAGATAGATAGATAGAAAATAGTGATTGAATAATTAGCATTATATAAAGTTTTTACTGAATTCTTGATTTTTTTTAAATAGTTTTTTTATTCATTTTAATTTTTGTTTTGTTTTTGTTTTAAATTGTGTCAAAAAAATTTAATTGTGTAAATTATAATTTTGTTTCATTTTGAAGCGCTGCACCCAATGCGCTGCACTCTAAGTCCTCTTGGTGGTGTAGTGACTCGAATCTCAGTTAGCTCCGCATCTGAGACCATCAATCCGCGCATCTTATCACGTGGCTTGTTGAGCACTTTACTGCAGAGATGTAGCGCGTGTGGAGGCCCACGTTATTCTCCGTGGCATCCACGCACAACTCACCACACGTCCCACCGAGAGCGAGAACCACACATTATAGAGACCACGAGGAGGTTACCCCATGTGACTCTACCCTCCCTAGCAACCGGGTCAATTTGTTTGCTTAGGAGACATGGCTGGAGTCCCTCAGCATGTCCTAGATTCTAACTCATGACTCCAGGGGTGGTAGTCAGCGTCAATACTCGCTGAGCTACCCAGGCCCCCAATTTCACATGACTATTTAATATAAAGGTAAAAGGGCTCCAAAAGGCCACGTCATTTGCCTATGGGTTTTTGGCTTTTCATCTGTGTAGTGTGTGTGTGTATTTGGTGGGGTTGGAGGGGGCATCATTGATGTTGCATACCCCTCAACAAATGTGTAGTTGTGCCCCTGCATGGTGGACACACAGCTTTCTCGCTGGAATGGGTGGGGCTTAAGTTAAAAAAATTAGGCTTTTCTGTCTGCCCCGTTAATATTTTACACTTCAGCAGCCTCAGTTTGAATCTTTAAGTTCACGTTCAATTGGCTTACTGTTTTGTCTTACTGTCATTTCTCTCCTGCGTGGTAGGGGATGAAAAGAAACACAGTGTCTCCTGAACAACAAGTAACGTATTTTCATATCTTACAAGACCAACACTTTGCACAGTTAGGCTAATTTACGGTGAGCTAGACATTTGGGAAAGTGGTACCCTACATCTTAACCTTAGTAGTACTGTTGCGCAAGTTGCACATCTGCAAATATTGCAGTGATGTAGGCTTAACATTATGAGGCTGCAGTTCTCTTGTGCAATAGACAGACAGAAAAAATAGGAGCATACATATGGATTGTAGAGGCAAGAGAAGTGCATATATATAAACTCAGCAAAAAAAAAAGAAACGTCCCTTTCTCAGGACACTGTATTTTAAAGATCATTTTGTAAAAATCCAAATAACTTTACAGATCTTTATTGTAAAGGGTTTAAACACAGTTTTTCATGCTTGTTCAATGAACCATAAACAATTAATGAACATGCACCTGTGGAACAGTTGTTAAGACACCAAAAGAAAGATGCCCAGGGTCCCTGCTCATCTGCGTGAACGTGCCTTAGGCATGCTGCATGGAGGCATGAGGACTGCAGATGTGGCCAGGGCAATAAATTGCAATGTCCGTACTGTGAGATTCCTAAGACAGCGCTACAGGGTGACAGTAAGGACAGCTGATCAACCTCGCAGTGGCAGACCACATGTAACAACACCTGCACAGGTACATCCAAATATCAAACCTGCGGGACAGGTACAGGATGGCAACAACTGCCCGAGTTACACCAGGAATGATGGAGCCTCCATCGATGCTCAGACTGTCAACAATAGAGAGAGACTGGACTGAGGACTTGTAGGCCTGTTGTAAGGCAGGTCCTTACCAGACATCACCGGCAACAAAGTCGCCTATGGACGCAAACCTACCTTTGCTGGACAAGACAGGACTGGCAAAAAGTGCTCTTCACTGACGAGTCGTGGTTTTGTCTCACCAGGGGTGATGGTCGAAGGAATGAGCGTTACACTGAGGCCTGTACTCTGGAGTGGTATTGATTTGGAGGTGGAGGGTCCGTCTTGGTCTGGGGCGGTGTCACAGCATCATTGGACTGAGCTTGTTGTCATTGCAGGCAATCTCAACACTGTGTGTTACATGGAAGACATCCTCCTCCCTCATGTGGTACTCTTCCTGCAGGCTCATCCTGACATGACCCTCCAGCATGACAATGCCACCAGCCATACTGCTTGATCTGTGCGTGATTTCAGTGTTCTGCCATGGCCAGCGAAGAGCCCAGATCTCAATCCCATTGAGCACGTCTGGGACCTGTTGGATCGGAGGGTGAGGGCTAGGGCCATTCTCCCAAGAAATGTCAGGGAACTTGCAAGTGCCTTGGTGGAAGAGTTGGGTAATATCTCACAGCAAGAACTGGCAAATCTGGTGCAGTCCATGAGGAGGAGATGCACTGCAGTACTTAATGCAGCTGGTGGCCACACCAGATACTGACTGTTACTTTTGATTTTGACTCAATTCAAAGGCTGCGTGATAGGTAGGACACGTCCTTTGAAGGCTGCAGTATACCGAGCGTCCTCCTTTAAACAAATCTCATTTAAACGAGACGGTCTTCGTAGGACAAATGGAAACGGAATGTAACATGGTTGCTATGACAGCATGACACTCTTTAACAAGTGCGAGCGCTTCGAGTGAAAAGGGAACAAAGTCCCTTTAGAAGGGAATGTATGAGGTAAATATTAGGAAAGTTATAAAGATGTAAAGAGAAAAGAAAATAGATTTTACAGATGTACTTTTAGTCTAATACTTTATTTTAATTATATATAAATATAATAACACATTATATACTCTGCACCCATCTACTGAGGTACTTCAACCTGGGAATTAACATTGCTTGCGTTTGAACATCATATTTATGGGCAAATTGGCGTTATTTTTTTAGAGATGTCTGTTGAAGCAAAGAATTGTGGGTTGTGAGTGCCCACAAAGGATACACCTCATGCATCCTCCGAATTCCCATGAAAGTAGGTCGCATTCGAAGGCTGCATTCGAAGTGTCCTACTCGCTTTTATGAAACGAGACGATGACGTATGCGGCTGAGAAATGCAACCTCAGGAGACCGCAGCCTTCCAAATGAGACACAGCCGTTATTCCATTTCTGTTAGTCACATGTCTGTGAAACTTGTTCAGTTTATGACTTGGTTGTTGAATCTTTTTATGTTCATACAAATATTTACACATGTTCAGTTTGCTGAAAATAAAAGCAGTTGAAAGTGAGAGGACATTTATTTTTTTGCTGAGTTTATATACACACAGCTCTGGAAAAATTAAGAGACCACTCAAAATTTTCCTTTAATCAGCATCTCTACGTGTATGGCAGCCATTCCAGTGTCTGTTGAATTCCAACACAAGCACACCTCATTCTACTTAATGAGGTACTGATTAGGTGATCACCTGAACCAAATCTTATTTAACTAGGAAAAGTATAAAAACCACTGTTGTGGTCATTACAATCCTCTTGCAATAGGACCAGCTGGATGGCAAAAACAGTTCAACTAGTACCTCAAAAGTAATTGGAATAAAAACAACTATTGACCATGGCAAAAGAGTTGAAAAGAAAAGTTTTCAGTCCTTAAAATTTCAAAGATGTCGGTTTATAAGGACAAGGTCAAACAGCAGACATTTGGGACAGCAAAGCTACAGACCGGCAGAGGGCACAAATGACTCTTCACTGACTGGGATGACCTCCAACTCATTAGAATGTCACTTAACAACCATAGGATGACATCAAGTGACCTACAAAAAGAATGGCAAACGGCAGTTTGGGTGAAGTGCGCAGTGAGGATGGTTCGAAACAGGCTCCTAGGGGCAGGGCTGAAGTTGTGCAAAGCTAGAAAAAAGCCCTTCATCAATGAGAAGCAAAGAAGAGCCAGGCTGATGTTTGCAAAAGACCATAAGGATTGGACCGAAGAGGACTGGAGTAAGGTTATCTTCTCTGAGTCCAATTTTCTGCTTTGCCCAATACCTGGTCATCTAATGGTTAGACGGAGACCTGGAGAGGCCTACAAGCCACAGTGTCTCACACCCACTGGGAAATTTGGTGGCAGATCGGAGATGATCTGGGGGTGCTTCAGCAATGCTGGAATTGGCAGATTCGTCTTTGTGAAGGATGCATGATTCAAGCCACATACAAGGTTATCCTGGAAGAAAACTTGCTACCTTCTGCTCTGACAATTTTCCCCAACTCTGAGGATTGTTTTTTCCAGCAGGACAATGCTCCATGCCACACAGCCAGGTCAATCAAGGTGTGGATGGAGGAGCACCAGATCAAGACCCTGTCATGGCCAGCCCAATCTACAGACCTGAACACCATTGAAAAACTCTGGAATGTGATCAAAAGGAAGATGGATGGTCACAAGCCATCAAACAAACCGAGCTGCTTGAATTTTTGCACCAGGAGTAGCATAAAGTCACCCAACAGCAATGTGAAAGACTGATGGAGAACATGTCAAGCCGCATGAAAGCTGTGATTGAAAATCAGGGGTATTCCAACAAATATTAATTTCAGAACTCTTCCTAAGTTAAAACATTATTATTGTGTTGTTTAAAAATAAATATGAACTTGTGTTCTTTGAATTATTCAAGGTCTGAAAACACTGCATCTTTTGTTATTTTGACCAGTTGTCATTTTCTGCAAATAAATGCTCTAAATTACAATTTATATATATATATATATATATATTTGGAATTTGAAAGAAATGTTGTTAGTAGTTTATAGAATAAAACAAAAATGTTAATTTTACTCGAACACATAGGCTACCTATAAATAGTTGGGGGGTTGTACTTGCTTGTTTTGATTGTTATGGGGGTTACCTCTCCCCCTTCCCCCCTGGAATCTACGCCCCTGTCTCCGGTGTATTCGGGTTGTTTTGGTTTGTGGGAGAGGTAACTGCATCTTTAAGTTTACAATAGTAAAAACACCATCGCGATTCAGACAATACCAACCTGACTGGAGTCACTCAGCACTCCCTGGATTCGAACTTGCGACGCCAGGGGTGGTGCCATCTTTGATTTTTAATGGGAATGACATGAGGCTGTGAGAGACAGACTTACTTGCACTTCAGTGGCACGAACGGTATAAAGCTGTTTAAAGCTCCTAGATCAAAATGGAATATGCCATAGTGAGAAGAAAGTGCACAGTGCAGTGAAGTTAAAACTGAGCAAATATTTCAGCACATGGTTTCTGTGAGCACTGCACTGTGCACTTTTTTCTCAGTATGGAACTTTGTATACAATAAAAATGTATAATTTTTCTTATTTTGATAGACTTGACTAGTCTGGATAATTTTTCAGTATTTGGGCAAGATTCTCTGGCTTCACGCACCTGCAGGAATTTTCAGTTTTTGTGAGCGCAACAACTCTCTACACAGCTTTAAAAAATTAAAAGAACCAACATACTGGCCCACATACATATTTTATTAAAAGGTAAATGAGGGACACATGGGATGAGTTTGCCATAACTTTTTATTAGCACTTATTCTGTAAATGCAAGTGAACTTCATCATGTTATTTGGCTTTCAATGTATTGTGCCTCTTGCTGCTGCTGGAGAAAGAAAAAAAGCATTGATCTCTCTCCTACCCCTGTGAGCGAGTTTTATCAATTTAATATTGTCAATATACACTGGTAGCGATTCTAATTTAATAGCTGCCAATGTATTGAAAACCATCTTACAATATGCCTCCTGCTGCTTACGTTCTGTCTCTGATAAGACAGTATGGTGATTCATATTTGCTGTGAATGACACTGAGCTATGCTTAAGCATTCGATTCTCAAACATAACGTTATTAATAAAAAATAATAATAATATTTTATATATATATATATATATATATATATATATATATATATATATATATATTTTTTTTTTTTGTTTTTTTTTTTTTTGTTACTGTATTTAATACATTTTAACTTTACACTGACCAGTTTCTCTCACGTCGCGCAACGACAACGTCCTAAATCGTTCCACTGTTTTAAGTTTGATATGCCCCTTGTGTCGGAGTTATTCGGTATTTAGGGGCGGGGCGACGCCCTGCCCCATAGTCCAGACTGCAATCTGTAGCTACTCGAACACGCTGAGATACTGAATCACACCATCGGTAGCAAGACAGGAGTGTTTGCTCCACATCTCACACCCATGGCGCTCTGTAACGGGGATAGCAAGGTCAGTACACCGGCCTAAGCACGCATATATCCCAAACTGTGTGTAAGAGTGTGTTCTGTCCGTATCACCGGTACTCGCCTCTGGGAGTCCCCGTTCACATGCGGCCTGTCTATTGCTGTGAAACTTAGAGCGTGCATTGCTTTTGGTGGTTTTGTTGTACCTTTATTAAAACATATGCCATGTTGGAAATTGTATGCTGGCTGTTCGTGCTATTGCACTCCACCTGACTGATTTCATGCTGTGGTGTATGATACATTGAGAGCGTTAGATGCCCCGGGCGAGACTGGACGATTACCGCGCGCGGAGCTGCCTTGAGAAACACAAGCTCGAGCGCTGAGCCGGGCTCGCGAGGACTGTCCATGAGGCTAAGCTAATGCTAGTTAGCTGAACACTCAATGTGACATGCTGAACCTCCATTGCTAGTGAGGTTTCCGAGCTTTGGCTGAAACGAGCAGCGACAAGTTTTAAGCAGTTACAAAGTATTTTCCCCTTGTACATTTGTAACAAGGGCTAACTGAAAAGTTGCGCTGTGTGTTTACATTCTGTAATCAGCTGTAGATGTTTTGAAGGCCAATGCATATTCTCAGTGGATATAGGGTTTTGCTTGCTGTAGGTGTGATTTTGTTTTTTTTCTAGGTAATGTTTGCACTGCTTAACTAACTTGTAATTTTGTTGCCTTGTTTGCTGCACGAGTTGTGCTGGAGTTGAGTGAGTGACTACTGTTTTCCTGCACTCAGAAACCACGTGGGGTTCATCGCAGTAAAAGCTTGATTACTTTTATATATTTGTTTTTTTTCCCTCCCTGCTTTTTTTTTTATTTTTATTTTTTTATGATAGATATCTAAATGCAGACTACTTAAAATATTATGAAATGCAATTGTGATTTTAAATATTAAAATGTTGCTCAAATATCTAGCTATATATATAAGCTAGATATTTGAGCTATATATATATAATATATATATTATTTATTTTATTATTTGCATATTTGACCAATTTTGTACTATCACTTGCCCTATACCCCCTGGTGCCTTTTGTCCCCCTTTAGCCCTGCTGCCTTGTTTTACAATATATACTACTAAGTGAATGAAGGTTTAGGCCATTTTATTGATAATGCAATGTATTAAAGGAATATTCTGGGTTCAATACAAGTTTAGCTCAGTCGACACCATTTCTGGCATAATGTTGATTACCACAAACTATTTTTACTCGTCCCTCTTTTTCTTTAAAGCAAAAATTGAGGTTACAGTGAGGCATTTACAATGGAAGTGAATGGGTCAATTTTTGGAGGGTTTAAAGGTGGAACTGTGAAGGTTATAATGTTATAAAAGCACTACACATTAATTCTATTAAAACCTAATGCATTTGAGCTGTAAAGTTGTTTATATCGGCATTTTTATGGTCGTTTTAAGGTTTATGGCATTACGTTGTCATGGCAATAAAGTTGTAAAATTGGATATAACTTTACACAGAAAAGGTTAGTGAGTGACACTAAAATCATGTTAACACTCGTATTGTTTGTCTCTTGTGCACCGATTCCACTTTCTCTTCCGAAATCTCAGTATCGGCTGATACCGATCCCAAGGCGATACCAGTGTTGTGTTTTTTTTTTTGCATAATCAGTTTAGAATATCTTGACATTATTGTGTGGAACTAATTGGGATTACTTTTTAATATGTAAAGAAACACAAACCTCTAACTACACATTCAATATAAATGTATAGCTTATTAAGAAACACTTTATTATTAACTAGTATACTGGATAATGTAGCAGCAAAATTAACAGTAATTCCAGTCTTCAAGTCTTCAGTAGAAAAGAAACCAGTGTTTTTTTTTTTTTTTTTTTCAAAAATGTTTCAACTTGTATCTGGACATTAAAGGATTCAGATCTCTCTTTTTTTTTATTTTATTTTTTTTAGTTGTAAGACATCAGTCCACTTTTCATTCACACAGTTATTTTTTGGAACCCATTCAACTTAAATATTGTTATAAATTGTAAACAAATACTAATGATGATGATAATAATAATAAATTGTTATTAATATTATTGACTTTTTTAATTTGAAATACAACAGTAATATATTTAAATCGTACACTTTTTAAACCCTCACGCTTTTATTTTGACATTCTGAACTCTCCAGGAAGTCCTGTATGTGTCTGTTAGTAGGCAAGTTCACAGTAGTTTAATTCGCTTCTTATTAAAATTCTGGTAAAATGCTCCTCCGGTGCCGTTCTAAATGCATATTATAAGTGAACCGAACTATTGAGCATCTACATCTGAGATGCTGTTCTTGAGTAGCGCTCAAATATTGCGCACCGCTCTGAAGGCCAGAAATAGCCACAAGTGCATCACCAGCTTGTGCGTGAGTTTGCGTCAACAGAGCAGCACCATTCACTAACGCACTGGTGCTGCACATACTATATATTTACTTATTAAACACAGCCTTTTATGATTCACAGAGCTATCGCACGTCTTCAAGTGGCTTTGAATAAAATGCACGAGTCATATGAACTACTTTAATGGTGTTTTTATGGTTCTTTTGTCATTTTTGGAGCTTGACAGTAACTAACATGACTAACACAGTATTGGATTTGGATCGGGCTCGTCGGACCGATACCCGATTAGTCTAAAAGTTTCAGTATCGGAGCCGATACCGATCCAGGTATCGGATCAGTGCATCCCTACTCTTGTGGCTATACTTGTGAAACAGTGAGTATTTTAACGGTTTACGGATTGGCCCCATTCACTTCCATTTGTAAGTGCCTCACTGGAACCCAGGTTTTTTTTTTTTTTTTTTAAGAAAAGGAGGGATGAGTCAATTAAGTTTTGTGGTAATTAACATTATGCCACAAATGCTATTGATTGAGCTTGTATTGAAACCAGAAAATTCCTTTAAAGATTGAAGTTTTGCACTGAGACCAAAATATAAATATTTTTTATAGAATGACAACATTAAAATTGAAGCAAGTTTGAGTCTACACAAAGACAGTATGCAGGGTCAGGCAGAAATGGTTATGTGCACTACATGTAACATCTACCTCCTTCCCTGGGATTCATGTGACTACAATGATCAGAAGCAGCACATCTGCAGTCTCCGGTCACATGCGCACACATGCCTTTAAATGCATCCTAAATTCAGTTAGTGCCATTTTAATTGCTTAACTCGGGGAATTTAGAGATTTGTGTTCTTCATTGTGTTCTTTTTGTGTGTCTATAGCTGGATATCGTTGGAGAGCCTAAAGATGGTTTATGTTCCTATGAGGGTGCCGTGGCGATCCTGGATGCAGGTGCGCAGTATGGGAAGGTGATCGACAGGCGGGTGCGAGAGCTTTTTGTCCAGTCTGAGATTTTGCCTCTGGAGACACCAGCCTTCGCCATCAGAGAACAGGGTTTCAGGTGAGCCCATCAGAGAGCCAAGTCTTGCTTTTCTTTTCATTCATTAGAAGGCGTTTAAAAGAAGGTTCTCATGTTAAAAAGTGCCAGGGAAGCCTAACTGAATTTGCAAATGTTTGAAATGGTAACCAACAGAAATTAATATATAAACTAACACTTTGTGAGTCAAAGACCCTCTCCCTTAAAAACAGAAAACATCTGAAGGATTAAACTTAATTGCTTTGATCAGGTTGCTTAGATTTACATGTTTGAAACTTTGATCTTTGTCCTTAATTGGGGAAAATGCCATTGGGTTGTAAAAGTTAAAAGGTAAGGTATTGGTTTGAAT
Organism: Myxocyprinus asiaticus; assembly: GCF_019703515.2. Classification (NCBI taxonomy): domain Eukaryota; kingdom Metazoa; phylum Chordata; class Actinopteri; order Cypriniformes; family Catostomidae; genus Myxocyprinus; species Myxocyprinus asiaticus. The sequence goes on from NC_059361.1 coordinate 16,735,441, forward strand.
TCTGTGTAAAGTGTTCTGAAATCTGAAGCTCTTTTAAAATGTACTAGACATTTGTAAAACACCAGTTAGAGGTGATGATAAATGGGCGGGTTGGTTTATTTTCTTAGTCTGACCTTGAGAGAACACAGTGTTAGTTTGTAGAGTGCTGTGCATCCCACCTATGAGGACATAAAAGGAAACAAAGCTGTTATGTTTTCTTAGAGCGTTGAGCAGTGAGAGAATATGCCTGATAGAAAAACCCAAAACTTTGTTTAGATAACTGGCTCACATGATCTTGCCATTGCATAAGAGCTTTCTCCATCCCGGTGATTCAACAGGCTCTTCCTATCTCTCTCAGCCTCTCTATCTTTCTATCTCTCTCTCTCTCTCTCTAGTTTGGGTTGTGTATTTTGGTTAATATAGCTATATTTAAGCAATATCTCAAGAGCAAGAGTGCTGTTGTACTAAATATCAGTGGCTGGCCGCTGCAGGTTTTCACAGCCGTGCTGATGGTCTACTAAATATCAGCACTCTTGGAGCATCACTTGGTCAGTCAAATTGTGAGATGTGAACTAGCTGTTGTATAATGGATTGTATTTTGTATATTGAAATATTATCTCTGATTTTAGGGCCATTATTATATCTGGAGGGCCAAACTCTGTCTATGCTGAGGATGCGCCGTGGTTTGACCCAGCCATATTTACCATCGGAAAACCAGTTCTCGGAATCTGCTATGGAATGCAGGTGAGAAATGCTTGGCTCTGTAGCTCAACAGCATGTTTACATTTCACATTTATTGCAACTAGCATATATTTTTCATGAGATGAAACCCATCAGTTCTAAAACGAGAATAGTGTCAGTGGAATTCTCTTTTAAACAAATACTTTATCTAATGCATAATCTGTCATAACACTAACTAGCTGTGTTTGCATTTCTCAGATGATGAATAAAGTTTTTGGTGGCACAGTGCACAGAAAGAGCGTGAGGGAGGATGGTGTTTTTAACATTGCGTTGGACAACTCCTGTTCTCTTTTCAGGTAGAAGTCCCCTCAACAAGGCCTTTCACCATGTAGCATATGCGCATAAACTTCCTAAAGGTCTAAGATGAAGATGTGTAATTATAAATTGAGTTTCCTTTTCGCTTAAACACTGTCTCGTTTCCAGGGGATTGCAGAAGGAGGAACCCGTTCTGCTGACACATGGTGACAGTGTCGACAAAGTAGCAGATGGATTCAAAGTTGTCGCCCAGTCTGGAAACATTATTGCAGGTAGAACATACTGTTGGGAAAAGTTGGACCAAAATGTCACACTGTGCAGGAATTTACCAGTTTCTTTTTGGCCTTTAGATTAAATATACATTTTAAATTGGTAATTAGGGAATATTAATCAAACAACATTGACAGAAAACAACTCGCTGCTCTTGGCAGTGTAACTTTAGCTTTAATATGCCATTTAAAGACCAAACACAAAGTAAAAAGAAATGGCTCACTTTAATTACACGCATTTTTCTCTACTCTGTGAATCAGTATTAATGTATCAATACTAATAATGCAGTTGAGACTTGGAAACAACTGTGAAATATACTTTCTACCCTTAATATTTCCCTATACCGTCCATCTTGTTATAATTACCATGAGCAACTCGAACAAACTTCAAAGTGGGAAAATGAACTGGGTTGACCTGGGACAGACTGTCAACCACAGATCCAGCTTCAGCTGAAAAGCACGTGTTGAATGCCACATGTAATTAAAGTTTATAGCTCTAAGATACAAGCTTTGTGCAACAACAAATTAAATAGTTTACGTCTCGTGTTTTAGCTAAAATTAGAATGTTATGATTACATTGTGCCAATATAGTTAAAGCTGAAGTATGTAATTTCTACGACACTAGCGCCACCGAACGGAATTGCAAAAATAAACAATGTTTTCAAATCAGCTTTCTGAATACAGTCCTCACCTTTTTTTTTCAAACAGTCAGATAGACCCACCCCCAACTAACGCCATAGGTTGATTCATGGTCTAAGCAGGTCGCTCAAAACAAAAGATTTTTATAGCGCCACAGAGACACCGTGTTTATAGTTTGAGAAAATTAACCTATGAATAGCTTACATAGAGTTGTCTCTGCATATTAAAGGAATATTGTTCACCCAAAAATGAAAATTCTCTCATTATTCACTTACCCTGATGCCATCCCAGATGTGTATGACTGTCTTTCTTCAGCAGAACACAAATTAAGATATTTAGAAGAAGATAGAGCTCTGTCAGTTCCTTATAATGGAAGTACACAGGTGCCAGCACTTTGACAAAAGTCACATTTAGGCAGCTTAAAAGTAATCCATGCGACTCCAGTCAGTCAATCAATGAACGTCTTCTGAAGCGAATCGATAGGTTTATGTAAGAAACAAGTTGATTAATTCAAATGTTTTTAACTTTAAATCGGCGCTTCCTTCCAGGGCTCTGAAGCTGTTTGAAATGGCCAAACTCTCGCGTGACGTTCATTCTTCTGTTGTAAATTCTGTTGTGTCACGTGTCAACAGCGTTATGTGCTTTTTTTAAAAGTTAAAAACATTTTAATTATCTATTTATTTTTACACAAACTTATCAATTTGCTTCAGAAGACATTCATTGATCGACTGTGGATTACTTTTATGCTGCCTAAATGTGACTTTTGTCAAAGTGCTGGCACCTGTGCACTTCCATTGTAAGGACCTGACAGAGCTCTATATTCTAAAAATCTTCTTTTGTGTTCTGCTGAAGAAAAGGTAAGTGAATAATGAGAGAATTTTCATTTTTGGGTGAACTATTCCTTTAAGCTACGATAGAAGAAAGTATTTTAACACTGAAAATGTTACATCAGCTAAAATGGATGTGAAGGTTTTTTTTTGTTTTTTTTTAGCATGTTACTTTTTTCTTTCTAAAATCGTGTCTTTGATGCCCCTGTCCCAGATGTTCCATATTACAAAAATATGGGACATTGTCGGCAGTTGATGTTTCGTCAAGCCTGTGGGTTTTGTGGTTTAAGACATTTCCTCTCTCCATCACTGTCTCAGGCATTGCTAACGAGCAGAAAAAATTGTATGGGACTCAGTTTCATCCAGAGGTGGATCTGACCGAAAGAGGGATGGACATGCTCCGCAGTTTCCTGTTTGAGATTGCTGGCTGCAGCAGTAACTTTACTGTACAGAACCGTGAACTGAACTGCATCAGGGAGATCAGAGAGAAAGTGGACAAATCCAAAGTTCTGGTGAGTACAGTACACCTACACCTGCCAACTGAAGGGATAGTTAACCTAAATGACTGAATTCCTTTCATGAAACACTAAAGTAGATGTTTAGGCAGGGTCACTTTCATTGCATCATTTTGCCATACAATCAAAGTGAATGGAGGCTGAGGCTAATATTCTGCCGATCATCTCCTTTTGGCTTCCATTAATCAGTTTAAGGTCAGTCATTGTCTAATTAAAGGACCAAAAGATACAGAGTGAAAACTCACATTTAATAGGGGGTGTGTGTGTGTACACACGCGCGCGCGTGGGTGTGGTGTAAGTGTTACTGTTGTTGTGGGCACAAAGATATATAGATCAGCCTTGATCTACTAAATAATTTTTTTGTTTGGTTAAAGGCACATTTGTGATTATCATAATACTCTAATTTTCCTATTAATTGCTGTTGCTCCAGGCAGTGCTTGGGTGGGATATAGTGTGTGTGTAAGGGTAAGTAATAAAAAATTCCAATTACTCTGTACTCTTTCCTAAATCAAGGTGATGGTCTCCCAAAGTTTTTGCAAAGAGGGCCTTCTCTCTAGAGCAGGGGTTGGCAACCTTTTTGACATGAAGTGCCATTTTTAATTTTCCTGGTCAATGGCTGTGCCGACATGCAAATGTATGCGAGTCCGCTTGTGAAAATGTTTCTATTTTGCATTGTTCTAATTTAATCATTTATTTTTCATTACAGATAATATTGTCACATAACAGTGGAAAAATTTGTGCAAAACCCGATGATTATATAATCACGATCCTGCATATAAATTTTCACAGAGCATCTTAAGTGTTTTAATGAAAGAACCTGTGCTTTTGTACAAAATGAGTCAACAGTTATTGTCACAAATTTGCTTATTTGATTACTGATCACAAAATTGTGGAACCTTAAATATTTTTTTTATGTCATTGTAATCACTAGTAACAGCAAGAGAGGAGCAGGCTATTTTATTTATAGACGTTTTTCACACCTGCATTCCAATCTACATCTTGATGTAATCCTTCCTCATGATAACGCAGCATGTTTTCATCAGCTGAATGGGAACCTAAACACTATTAAAGTGTGACGAGACTCGCGCTGCGCATGCAAGCCATTCGTGCATCACAAGCCAATCAAATATTTAGCCCTTTTCGGTGAATTGCACCTGCAAAATCCTAAAACTTTATTTCCAGGTTTCATTCATATTTTGAATAGACTTTGGTTTATTCATAATTTGTAGTGTGACTATGGTTTAAGGAGGGTGTACCTGTATGCTGGGTTGGAAATCTCAAGGATTAATAGTGGTGTTTTCCTTATTACATGATGTGTTTTTCTGAATGCCAAAAGAAACACGGAATGTTTTCTGTCATCAGCACAGACTGACCGAAGCAAAGCTGGTGCATTTACTCGCGTGATTAACTGAAAGTGAAGTGCTGCCAGCTTGTGATGCGCGAATGGCTTGCACATGCTGCATGAGTCTGTTGGGCATACTGCAGTCTCGTCACATTTTAACTTTTTGTTTAGCCTCCCATTCAGCTCATGAAAACACACTGCGTGATCATGAGGAAGGATTACATCAAGATGTGGATTGGAATGCCGGTGCGGAATTTATATCAATAAAATTGCTGGCACACGTGAAATAGGTTGCCGACCCCTGCTCTAGAGAATTTTTATGTATTAAACATGCCATTCCCAAGCCATTTCCTGTGTACTGTTTACTCTGTGTATTTGGGTTTATTGTGTATCTTGTTTGCAGTTACAATCCGATATGAGTCCTTACTAAACCAGGATCTCTGTTATGTGCTGTGTTTGTATGAATGTGTGCAGGTGTTATTGAGTGGTGGTGTAGATTCCACTGTATGCACAGCCCTGCTGAATAAAGCCCTGAATCAGGAGCAAGTGATTGCTGTTCACATCGATAATGGCTTTATGAGAAAGAAAGAGAGTCAGAGTGTTGAGGAAGCATTGACCAAACTCGGCATCAATCTCAAAGGTAACATACAGAAACGTTCGTTATGGTAGTTCAGTCAACAGCAAATAAGGATGCCTGAGATAAAAATGTGGCAAGTTCTTAGAAATGTAATTTTCATATTCCTGTTGGTTTTTCATAAACGTATTAACTTTTTTTTTTTTTTTTTAATATACATAATTTCCTGTTTTATAATTTTCTTGTCACATGACAACAAATTGACTTGATGCATTTTGGTTACACCACACTAACATTGATTTGGTGAATTTGAAAACAAAACTGTTTTATTGCTTATTTTAAATAACTATTTTATAATTTGGGATAACCTTTTATAATGGGGTTTTTTTCTTCAAGAATTTCAGCCTTTTAAAGAGACTTCTTCGTTATGATCTGGGCACAAACATTTTCATTAATTTTAATTGAGAAATTGAAAACATGTTAATCTTATAAGAGGTGTAGTCAAGTCATTGTCTGTATAAATTGAATTTGAATGTATTTTTGAATAGATTCATCAGTGGATTTGGACAGAAACAACAATTACTTATTGTCTTTCAATGTTTTCCCCATGGTTTCCTTAATCTCTTAACTTTGATCTGAATATAATCTAAGTCTGTTTTAAGTGTTATTATCTGTCTTTCTACTTCACAGTGGTAAACGCAGCACACACCTTCTACAATGGCACAACGACCCTGCCAATATCAGAGGAGGACCGCACACCCAGGAAACGCATCAGCAAGACACTCAACATGACCACAAATCCAGAGGAGAAGAGAAAGATCATTGGGGATACGTTTGTAAAAGTGTGTAGCTCTGCTTTGCAAATAACTCCAGTTCTCTGCCTCTGAGTACTAGAACCATTAACATCCGCCTGTAGCGTTAACTGAATTGATGTCATTATTATCAGATGGTCCTGTAATGACGTTAGAGTAGGGAGCTGACTTTAATATTGATTCGCCTTAAAATGTCTTGTGTATACACATCAAACAAGACTTTGCCTGGATAATAAACCAATTATAGTGCATTAAAGTCTCAAAGTTGCAAAGTGATCTGAGAGGATGTGTAGCAGACGATGGACTATATAATATGGAGAATTATGCAACAGAATGGTGGGGCTCTAATGTGCTGTCTCTCTCAGGTGGCCAATGAGGTGATTGGAGAGATGAATCTGAAGCCAGAGGATGTGTTCCTGGCGCAAGGCACGCTCAGGCCAGACCTTATTGAGAGTGCCTCTCACCTTGCTAGCGGGAAGGCAGAAGTTATCAAAACGCACCACAATGACACAGAGCTTATCCGCAAACTCAGAGATGAGGTAAAGATTAATTTCGGCCAAGTTCATGTTGAGCCATGGTGCTCAGATGGATGATGCAGGTTTGAGCCCTTTCTGCATCAAGTCCTGATCCTATTCCCAAAATATAGATTGAACACTTTATGGTCATGTAAAAGCTTTAAAATATCTTTAATTCTAAAATGTGGAAAATAGTAGTTATAAAGAATAGTTGTTATATATCCAAACTTTTGACTTTTAAAAGAATATAAATAGAAATATATTGTACACTCTGAGCACTGTATTAGGAACACCTGTACACCTACTTATTCATGTGATTATATAATCAGCCAATCATGTGGCAGCAGTGCAATGCATAAAATCACACAAATACAGGTCAGGAGCTTCAGTTAATGTTCACATCAACCATCAGAATGGGGAAAAATGTGATCTCAATGATTTCGACTGTGGCATGATTGTTGGTGCCAGATGGGCTGTTTGAGTATTTCTGTAACTGCTGATCTCCTGGGATTTTCACGAACAACTAGAGTTAACTCTGAATGGTGCCAAAAACATCCAGTGAGTGGCAGTTCTGTGGATGGTGATGAGAGAGCAACAGAGAATGGCCAGACTGGTTCGGGCTAACATAAAGGCTATGGTAACTCAGATAACCAATCTGTACAGTTGTAGTGAGCAGAATAACATCTTAGAATGCACAACACATTGAAACTTGAGGTGGTTGGGCTACAACAGCAGAAGACCACATCAGGAACTTTGTTAGGACCATAGTGTACCTAATAAAGTGCTCGGTGAGTGTATATATAAAAATCCCTGTTCCCTTTTTTTTTTATCTAAGTAACTGGAAATTGCTTTCTGTATTTATGTTTTAAAAGGTGTATGTATGTTCAGATTAAAGTTTCTTATTGTAGCATTGACGCACTTAAACGGAGAAATAGTTGTAATGCGTTTCTTTTGTCAATATTGGTGAACTCAAGCAGGGAAAGTGTTTTTAAAAGGCATTTGGCTGAAATGTATTCAGAACCCCCTGCGGTGTAACAGAATAGAGGAGCGCAGTAGGGAGTCTCTCCCTCTTAACGTTAGAGAAACTAGAAACTAAATTATTTCTTCATACTGACTGTTATTTGCTGTTTCTGGTGACCATTTTGCCCTTCAGGGAAAAGTAATTGAGCCGCTGAAAGATTTCCATAAGGATGAAGTGAGAGCACTAGGTCGAGAGCTAGGGCTTCCTGAAGAGATTGTCTCTCGACACCCCTTTCCTGGTGAGACCATTAAAGAGTTTCAAAAACCTTTTTCTTTCTAATTAAAGAGTAGTGATTCAAATAGTAATCAGTAAAAAGTAATTACATAAATTGTTGGGTAGTGCATTTTGGGTCTTGTGACATGAAAATTCTGTCATCATATACTAACCTTGTCGTTCCAAACCCATATGACTTAATTTCTTACGTGGAACACAGTCGGAGACAGCTTCAGTCACCATTTACTTTCATTGCATCTTTTTTCCATACAATGAAAGCGAATGGTGACTTGGGCATTAGTCATTCTGTCCAACATCACCTTTTGTGTTCCACAGAAGAAAGTCTGATGTAAGATGAAAGTCATGTTCATGGGATTGTGTAGACCCATCACACTTATCTGTCATTTTGTTTGTAATGCGTGTTGTAGGTCCAGGCCTGGCCATTAGAGTGATCTGTGCTGATGAGCCTTATAACAGTAAAGACTCCGCTGAAACCAGTAATATCCTGAAAATCATCACAGACTTCTCTGCCAGTGTCAAAAAGGTGTGTGTTTAAACAGTGCTGTCTTGTTGGCTGAATTATTGGTGCTGACTTTCGTCCAATATTTAAGTCAGTATGTTCATTGATAGAGTTGAAAGTAGATACTTGAAACTAACAGTACCCTGTGGATTATAAATGGCATGCTATAAAATCTCAGTCCTTCCGATGTTTTTTCGTTCAGCCACATACCCTTCTTCAGAGAGTGAAGTCCTGCATATCAGATGAGGAGGAAGAGAAACTGATGCAGATCACCAGCCTTCATTCACTAAATGCCTTTCTGCTGCCAATCAAAACTGTTGGTGTCCAGGTGAGCTTCATTTTCTGCCCTTGCTGTCATGTAACATTTGTACATGGTGTAGCTATTATCAGGCATATAATTATTATGAGGACTCACACAACTACGTGTATCATCACTGACTACATGCTTCATTCTATGAATAGAATTCAAATGAGATCAGTAAATGCTGTTTTATGATTTATAGTGTATATTCAGTAGATACAGTGCATCCGGAAAGTATTCACTGCGCTTCACTTTTTCCACATTTTGTTATGTTACAGCCTTATTCCAAAATGGATTAAATTCATTATTTCCCTCAAAATTCTACAAACAATAACCCATAATGACAACGTGAAAAGTTTGTTTGAAATCTTTGCAAATTTATTAAAAATAAAAAACGAAAAAAATCACATGTACATAAGTATTCACAGCCTTTGCCATGACACTCAAAATTGAGCTCAGATGCATCCTGTTTCCACTGATCATCCTTCATATTTCTACAACTTGAATGGAGTCCACCTGTGGTAAATTCAGTTGATTGGACATGATTTGGAAAGGCACACACCTGTCTATATAAGGTCCCACAATTAACAGTGCATGTCAGATCACAAACCAAGCCATGAAGTCCAAGGAATTGTCTGTAGACCTCCGAGACAGGATTGTATCGAAACACAGATCTGGGGAAGGGTACATAAAAATTTCTGCAGCATTGAAAGTCCCAATGAGCACAGTGGCTTCCATCATCCGTAAATGGAAGAAGTTTGGAACCACCAGGACTTTTCCTAGAGCTGGCTGCCCGGCCAAACTGAGCGATCGGGGGAGAAGGGCCTTAGTTAGGGAGATGACCAAGAATCTGATGGTCATTCTGACAGAGCTCCAGTGTTTCTCTGTGGAGAGAGGAGAACCTTCCAGAAGAACAACCATCTCTGCAGCACTCCACCAATCAGGCCTGTATGGTAGAGTGGCCAGACGGAAGCCACTCCTAAGTAAAAGGCACATAACAGCCCGCCTGGAGTTTGCCAAAAGGCACCTGAAGGACTCTCAGACCATGAGAAACAAAGATTGAACTCTTTGGCCTGAATGGCAAGCATCATGTCTGGAGGAAACCAGGCACCGCTCATCACCTGGCCAATACCATCCCTACAGTGAAGCATAGTGGTGGCAGCATCATGCTGTGGGGATGTTTTTCAGCAGCAGGAACTGGGAGACTAGTCAGGATCGAGGGAAAGATGAATGCAGCAATGTACAGAGACACCCTTGATGAAAACCTGCTCCAGAGCGCTCTGGACCTCAGACTGGGGCAAAGGTTCATCTTCCAACAGGACAACGACCCTAAGCACACAGCCAAGATAACAAAGGAGTGGCTATGGGACAACTCTGTGAATGTCCTTGAGTGGCCCAGCCAGGGCCCAGACTTGAACCCGATTGAACATCTCTGGAGAGATCTGAAAATGGCTGTGCACCAATGCTCCCCATCCAACCTGATGGAGCTTGAGAGGTCCTGCAAAGAAGAATGGGAGAAACTGCCCAAAAATAGGTGTGCCAAGCTTGTAGCATCATACTCAAAAAGACTTGAGGCTGTAATTGGTGCCAAAGGTGCTTCAACAAAGTATTGAGCAAAGGCTGTGAATACTTATGTACATTTTTTTTTTTTTTTTTTTTTTTTTTTTTTTAATAAATTTGCAAAGATTTCAAACAAACTTCTTTCACATTGTCATTATGGGGTATTGTTTGTAGAATTTTGAGGAAAATAATTAATTTAATCCATTTTGGAATAAGGCTGTAACATAACAAAATGTGGAAAAAGTGAAGCGCAGTGAATACTTTCCGGATGCACTGTAATGTGTCATTTGTCATGTTTACATTCTGCATTCTTGTAATACACTGTACGCAGCCATAATATGCACTGGTAACCATCTGTTATTGTATTTCATTATGACACTGATTCTATTGCACAGATGGGTGTATAACAGGGTGTCAGACAGGCGTAAATGAGCAAAATACAGACAAAAGAATGTTGATTAATTTATAGGCATATCCAAAGACTGTTTAGCCCAAGAAGGACAATGAATGGGAGAAATTGGAATGCCCAATATGGCAGATGTAGAAAAGGTTTACAGGTTCTAGAGCCAATCACCTTTTAGATACAGACAAAGCCTATCAATAGACTCAAGAATGCACATGCACATTAGCTGGACCAGCCTGAAAAAGCGTTTTCTAGCATAATCTGATCCAAAGAAGCACAAATTATGTTACCATTGTTGTCAGATTTAACTGCTGATTTGAAATGTGTTCTTTATCATACTATTGACCAAGATCTTGGAGATTTCATGCTTTCCTCATTTAAGTAGATAGGAGCTGTTCTTTTATGCTGCTTGTATTCATAGAAAATATCTGCCTATGAGTGTTCTAAAGATGGCCGCCGTTTGGACTGACTTGCCTTGAAAGGGGCTTTGGCATATCTTTAGGCAGACGCCACATGAATGAAGCAGCATATCAAACAAAAGAGTGAATGGGCACTTGAGAGTATTTGAGTTGATTTGATTCCTTTGTAGACTAATACAAATAAAAAAAATCACATGACATTGTCTTGGAAAATGTCTCTATGTGAACAATCATACAGATGTAGGTAACTGTGCACCAGCTCGGTAATTACTCTGCACGCCAGTGTGTTCATCTTGACTGACTGAAGAATGTAAACACAATTAGCTGTTGGCCTCAAAGTAAGTGGAACTCCAGGTCAGACCTGCTGTTGACGTGGACCAATGTCAGTATGAAGGTGTTTAATAGCCGGTACAAAGATTTTCTAAAGAGTTTGCACAAGTGAGCAGTTTCGAACCACCGAATTGAACTAAAAAATGCATTCGTTTTGGCCAGATTTTGTTCTAAATGACGTCACACTTGTTCGTTCTTCGATTTTGCTGAAGTATATCGGGGCCTTTGGGTAATCTGTTTGGAAATATCATTAGTTTTACAATTCCATTTGGTGCAACTAGTGGTGCTGAATTTTTTGCAATTCACAAGTCTCCGATACCCCTTTTCCACCGACATGGTGCGGGTTCTTGGGCTGGTGCGAATTCTCGAACTGTTCCGTGCATTTCCACCGCAGAAATAGCCATTCAGGGGTGGAAAAACTGGTTCTGCACAGGCCCCAAACGCTTGGCACGAGAACCATCACCATTTTGCTGGAAAAGGGCTATGACTGAACCCGTGTCTCTAACTATGGCTTTAAAGTGCTGTGTTTATTGACCTACCTTAACAATAAGCAAGTAAAGCTCCTTAAATTAAAGGTCCTTAGTGAAGCAAACAGTTATCAGTTCTGTCTTCTGCTCCCATTTTTCCTCATTTTCCATTTTAATTGTAAGGTTAGTGTGACTGCTCAGGGCTCATCTGTTCTATGTTAAATTTATACTGTTTCCAAGATGATGGACTCCTGTGTCTGGAAAACAATTACTTGTCTGGCTGCTTGGCTCCATTTATTCTTTGACCTGTGTGGTTTTTTGTGTGTGTGTGTGTGTGTGTGTGTGTGGTTAGCCTTTGGCACACAGTGTCTCTCTCTCACTCACTCACTCACACACACACACTTTGTTACTGTCAGGGCTCTGTTTTTATGTAATATTGTCTATTAATATCAGTTATTTGGAGTTAAGTCCATTTTTGGAAAATGTTAAGGAGCTACAGTGCCATAAAGTATATACAGCATACAGACTATTAGTTTCTACATCTTGTTGCTTTTGCTGCTGTGTGTGAGTCTCATGATGTTTGTATTTACAGACAGATTTATGATCAGCCAGAGGAGGCTGGTTTACTTCTGTGAGATGAAGCCATTAGACAGAACACATCCAGACAGAGTCAGTCACTGTCTCACCGCATTGCTGGGTGTTGCATGGCTGGGTGTTCCTCTTACAGAAGGCCTATTGCTGTACCATGTTGTGCTAAAATTACCACAGTCTTCAGACTCTTAAGCTGGGACATGCTGACATGCAGTGGGGCAATGAGTTTTACATACTGTGTGCTGTATTTATCCATGCATTTAAGATTTTTAGTGTGTTTAACTGTTAATAATTTAACAGTTGGTGTGCTCTCCAAAATAATGGTGTACAGTAGGGCGTACAGTAGTGTTGATACAGTTGTGTGTATTAGGGTTGTAAATGGATTAAACAATTGTAATTCATTGCACAGGTTTCTGTGATTTTGTGGTAAATAATGGTACATGGTATATTAAAACAAACATTAAACTTTATACTTTATCTCAAAGAACTTGCAAGAAATTGGTTAGTCATCATTTATTTAAATATGTACATGTTAAACTCAGTTTTTTTGCGGATCGAGTTAGACACCTTTTTACAGGTATAATAATTGATACAAATATATGTATACATGCCATAAAATCAGTTGACATGCTGTAATTAAGGATCAAATGTGGTTCTTTATTTCCATACAGTACATTTTGCACCCATGTTTATTATGCCTGGGACATGCATCCCGCTTAATGAATAAATGTGCACTACTCCAGACCATCAGTTTCTGTGCTAGGATGTGCAGTCAAGTTGAGCAAATACTTACTGGAAATTTATATTTATAAGCCAATTTTAGCCACATAAATGGGGAAAAACATTAGTGAGGTTTCAAGAAGTGAAAAAAATAGATACTGAATTAATTTCGCTTATTAAAGTTAACTATTATTTGCAGAAATTAATGCATTAAATTTCCCAGCCCTATTGGGTGTGTGTGTGTGTGTGTGTGTATATATGTATGTGTATGTGTGTGTGTGTGTATGTGTATATATATATATATATATATATATATATATATATACACTTGAACTCCACAAGACCTCTGAAGGTGTCCTGTGGTATCTGGCACCAAGACATTAGCAGCAGATCCTTTTAAGTCCTGTAAGTTGCGAGGTGGACCTCCATGGATCGGACTTGTTGATCCAGCACATCCCATAGATGCTCAGTCGGAATGAGATCTGGGGAATTTGGAGGTTAAGTCAATACCTTGAACTCTTGATGTTCCTCAAACCATCCCTGAACAATTTGCAGTGTGGCAGGGCGCATTATCCGGCTGAAAGAGGCCTCTGCAATCAGGGAATACTGTTGCCATGAAGGGGTGTATGTGGTCTGCAACAAGCTTTAGGTAGTTGTCAAAGTAACATCCACATGAATGCCAGGACCCAAGGTTTCCCAGCAGAACATTACCCAGAGCATCACACTGCCTCCGTCGGCCTGCCTTCTTTCCATGGTGCATCTTGCTGCCACCTCTTTTCCAGGTAAATGATGCACACATACCCGGCCGTCCACATGATCTAAAAGAAAACGTGATTCATCAGACCAGGCCACCTTCTTCCAGTGCTCCATGGTCCAATTCTGACGCTCACATGCCCATTGTAGGCGCTTTCGGCAGAGGACAGGGGTCATCATGGGCACTCTGACCGGTCTGCAGCCACGCAGCCCTATACAATTTTCGGACAATTTTTACAGACAATTTTCTATCATGTCCAGCATTAAGTTTTTCAGTAATTTAGCCTTCGCTCCCCACAAGCATCAGTGAGCCTTGGGCGTCCATGACCCTGTCGCCTGTTCACCGGTTGTCCTTCCTTGGACTACTTTTGGTAGGTACTAACCACTGCATACCAAGAACACCCCACAAGTGTTCTTGGTATGCAGAACCAGTCGTCTAGCCATCACAATTTGGTCACCCAGATCCTTATGCTTGCCCATTTTTCCTGCTTCCAACACATGAAATTCAAGAACTGATTGTTCACTTGCTGCCTAATATGTCCCACCCCTTGACAGGTGCCACTGTAACGAGATAATCGATGTTATTCACTTCACTTGTCAGGGGTTTTAATGTTGTGGCTGATCAGTGTATACAGCTGTGCTCAAGTTTGCATACCCTTGGAGAATTGGTAATATATGTACCATTTTTAAAGAACATGAGTGAGCAGGCAAAACACATTTATTTCTTATGGAATTCATATTCAACTGTAGGTTATAACAGAGTGGCACAATCATAAAACAAAACATGGCAACAATGAAAAAAAATTAAATGACCTCTGTTCAAAAGTCTGCATACCCTTAGTTCTTAATACTGTGAATTTTCCCCCTTTTGCATCAATGACAGCGTGCAGTCTTTTGTAATAGTTGTCTATGAGGCCCCAAATTCTTGCAGGTGGTATAGCTGCCCATTCGTCTTGGCAAAATGCCTCCAGGTCATGCAAAGTCTTTGGTTGTCTTGCATGAACCGCACGTTTGAGATCTCCCCAGAGTGTCTTGATGATATTAAGGTCAGGAGACTGTGATGGCCAATCCAGAACCTTCATCTTTTTCTGCTGTAACCACTGGAGCGTCAACTTGGCCTTGTGCTTAGGGTCATTGTCATGCTGGAAAGTCCAAGAGCATCCCATGCGCAGCTTTTGTGCAGAGGAATGCAAATTGTCTGCCAGTATTTTCTGATAACATGCTGCATTCATTTTGCCATCAATTTTCACAAGATCCCCGTGCCTTTAGAGCTCACACACCCCCAAAACATCAGTGAGCCACCACCATGCTTCACAGTGGGGATGGTATTCTTTTCACTATAGGCCTTGTTGACCCCTCTCCAAACATAGCACTCTATTTTGGTCTCGTCACTCCAAATTACAGTGTGCCAGAAGCTGAGGCGTGTCAAGGTGTTGTCGGGCATATTGTAACCGGACTTTTTTGTGGCATTGCAGCCATGCAGCTCATTTTTGTTCAAGTATCGTCGTATTGTGCTCCTTGAAACAACCACACTGTCTTTTTCCAGAACAGCCTGTATTTCTCCTGAGGTTACCTGTTGTTTTTTATGTATCCCGAACAATTCTTCTGGCAGTTGTGGCTGAAGTATTTCTTGGTCTACCTGACCTTGGCTTGGTATCAAGAGATCCACGAATTTTCCACTTCTTAATAAGTGATTGAACAGTACTGACTGGCTTTTTCAAGGCTTTGGATATCTTTTTATATCCTTTTCCATCTTTATAAAGTTCCATTACCTTGTTACGCAGGTCTTTTGACAGTTCTTTTCTGCTCCCCATGGCTCAGTATCTGGCCTGCTCAGTGTATCCACGTGAGAGCTAACAAACCCATTGACTATATATACACAGGCACTAATTGCAATTTAAAAAGCCACAGGTGTGGGAAATTAACCTTTAATTGTCATTTAAACCTGTGTCACCTTGTGTGTCTGTAAGAAGGCCAAACATTCATGGGTATGTAAACTTTTGATCAGGGCCATTTGGGTGATTTCTGTTATCATTATGATTTAAAAAGGAGCCAAACAACTATGTGCTGATAAATGGCTTCATATGATCGCTATCCTTAAATAAAAGACTCTAAAAAATCTGTCTGTATTTTTAAACAAAATTTCACTATTTCTGCCAAGGTATGCAAACTTGAGCACAACTGTATATGTGTGTGTGTGTGTGTATATATATATATATATATATATATATATATATATATATATATATATATATAAAATATACACACACACAAACAGTTGAAGTCAAGTTTACATACACCTTAGCCAAATACATTTAAACTCAGTTTTCACAATTCCTGACATTTAATCATAGAAAACATTCCCTGTCTTAGGTCAGTTAGGATCACTGCTTTATTTAAAGAAAGTGAAATATCAGAATAATAGTAGAGAGTGATTTATTTCAGCTTTTATTTCTTTCATCACATTCCCAGTGGGTCAGAAGTTTACATACACTTTATTAGTATTTGGTAGCATTGCCTTTAAATTGTGGGAGACCCATTTTTGACCAAGCTTTAACCTCCAGGCTGATTTCTTGAGACGTTACTTCAATATATCCACAATTGTCCTTCCTCATGATGCCATCTATTTTGTGAAGTGCACCAGTCACTCCTGCAGCAAAGCACCTCCACAACATGATGCTGCCACCCCTCTGCTTCACGGTTGGGACAGTGTTCTTCGGCTTGCAAGCCTCACCCTTTTTCCTCCAAACGTAATAATGGTCATTATGGCCTGACAGTTCAATTTTGGTTTCATTAGACCAGAGAACATTTCTCCAGAAATTAAGATCTTTGTCCTCATGTGCACTTGCAAACTGTAGTCTGGCTTTTTTATAGTGGTTTTTGAGCAGTGGCTTCTTCCTTGCTGAGCAGCCTTTCAAGTTATGTCAATATAGGACTCATTTTACTGTGGATATAGATACTTGTCTTCACAAGGTCCTTTGCTGTTGTTCTGGGATTGATTTGCACTTTTTGCACCAAACGTTCATCTCTAGGAGACAGAATGTGTAGAATGCCTGAGCAATATGATGGCTGCGTGGTCCCATAGTGTTTATACTTGCGTAATATTGTTTGTACAGATGAACGTGGTACCTTCAGGCCTTTGGAAATTGCTCCCAAGGATGAACCAGACTTGTGGAGGTCCACAATTTTTTTTTGAGGTCTTTGCTGATTATTTTGATTTACCCATGATGTCAAGCAAAGAGGCACTGAGTTTGAAGGTAGGCCTTAAAATACATCCACAGGAACACCTCCAATTCAGTACACGTACTATCAGAAGCTAATTGTCTAAAGGCTTGATATAATTTTCCGGAATTATCCAAGCTGCTAAAAGGCACAGTTAACTTAGTGTATGTAAACTTCTGACCCACTGGAATTGTGATGTAGTCAATTAAAAGTGAAACAGTCTGTCTGTAAACAATTGTTTGAAAAATTACCTATGTCATGCACAAAGTAGATGTCCTAAACGACTTGCCAGAACTTTAATATATAATGCTAATATAATATTTGAATGACTTCAACCTAAGGGTATGTAAACTTCTGAATTCAGCTGTATGTATAATATATATATTTACTAATATATATATATTCTCACTAAATTGCATTGAAACTTTAGTTCCTTTTTATAGTTTATTTTTGTGTGTGCATTAATATCTCCAACAGTAAGTCATGAAGAAGCAGGTCAGAGTGTAATACGCAGAGGCTGTGAAGCTGCCATTTTTAGTTAATATCAAGTAACTTGTCTTTTTTTTTTTTTTTTTTGCTTGTGAAAATTCTGCCAGATGAAGCCAAAGCAGGAGCAATTGGTGCATGTTGCAGAGCAATGCACAGACTAACAGCCTGTCTGGAAAGCTGTGAACACAGACAAGCATATTGATACAAACAGTGATGCATCCCAGTGTTATACTAAATATTAGCACTCTTGGAATGCTGTTTGTCCAATCAGATTAGAGGCTGTGAGCGAACTGTTGTATAAAAGGAATTAAACCAGTAGTCTGTGATACGCAGCCATAGTGTACAGGTTCACCACAAACTTAATAGAGACTTTATAGAGATGTAATTTAGAATGTATATTTTTAGCTTTCCCAAGATGGATCTGCAGGAGTGTGTTGGAGGGCAGAACATGATCTAACGCTGATTCCATATGATCCCGTTTGTACAGGGTGACTCTCGGTCATACAGTTATGTTTGTGGTGTGAGCAGTAAAGAGGCGCCTCACTGGGATTCACTGATGTTCCTGGCCAGACTCATTCCTCGAATCTGTCACTCCATCAACAGGTAATATCATTAGATCATCACTTTCCACCAGTCCCCTTCCCACCAACCATGCCAACTTTGTTTTTCCACACAAAAATGATAATTCTCATCACTTACTCACCCTTATGTAGTCTCAAACTCGTATTACTTTCTTCCACAGAAAACAAACCAAGATATTTTAATGGAGATATGATGTCTGATTATCCATACAAGGCAAGTGAATGCTGACCAAATATTCAAGCTCGTAAAAGCACAGAGGCATCAGTGGTGTAATCCATATCTTCTGAAGCGATACAATCGGTTTTGGGTGAGAACAGACCAAAATGTAACTCCTTTTTTCACTTTAAATCTTGACATCCTCAATCTCCTTGGCGATCATGATTTCAAGCTTGATTACACATCCTAGCGCCATCTAGGGTTCTGTGCATACGTTAAGCACTAGGAAGTGTGATTGAGCTTGAAGTCATTATGCCTAGCAATTGCAATTGTGAAATGAGTTACATTATGGTCTGTTCTCACCAAAAAATCGATCATATCAGTTCAGAAGACATGGATTAAAGCCATGGAGTTTTATGGATTATCTTTATGCTTCTTTTGTGCTTTTTGGAGCTGGACCATTTGATCACCATTCACTTGCATTGTATGGACAAACAGACATAATATCTCCATTAAAATATCTTAGTTTGTGTTCTGTGGAAGAAAGTAATACGAGTTTGAGACTACATAAGGGTGAGTAAGTGATGAGAAAATTATCATTTTTGGGTGAAATATTCCTTGAATTTTAGTCTGTTCCTCACACAGCTAACTTGTGGCTCTAGAAGTTTTGGAAGACTACTTTTATAGTGCTATTTTGTCCATTTTGGAGCTGGATAGTATAAATCACCACCCACTTTCCTTGTATGTAAAACTGAAGCTCAGATATTCTGCCTCTCCTTTATCTCCTTTTGTGTTTCATGTAAGAAAAAATAGGAACAATTCATGTAATGTGTTTATTACATTCTCTATTTGAAATAGAAAAATAAATATTTAAATAATGGTTTCTGTTTTTGTGTCCCCCATTAATCTGCTCCTTTGCAGAGTTGTTTACGTCTTTGGGTCATACGTGAAGGAGCCGCCCACTGACATCACACCCACCTTCCTGACCACTGGTGTACTGAGCACACTAAGACAGGCAGACTTTGTAGCACACACCATTTTGAGGGAGTCTGGTAAGAGCTGGCTGCTTGCTTTGTCTGCTTCCTTATTGTCATAACCTTTATGCATGTAAACATTCCTACCACAGCTATGGCTACTGGAAGAGCCAAGTAAACATTTTCATCACAGTTATGTCTCGGAGTGAAAATTTGTTTGGTTCGACAATTTTTTTTTACTATTGAAAGACTTTAATTTATGTTGTTCATACAGTTTTAACTTTATTAATGTTATGTATAGCTATTTGTAAAGAGAATGTAGAACATGTATACATAATGTCATATTGATTAACTGGAGTTCACAGCTACTGAATAAAGGACTATTCATACCGAATCGAAGCAAACCGTTGACCAAGGCTTATTTGCAAAAGGATATCTGCAAACATTATTGACTTAGAATATGAAAATTCCTCTTATAAATGGGTACTAAAATGCCTTGTTTGATTTTAAGTCTTGTACACTGCAAATATTTGTTCACTGTGTGAATAGTCCTAAATAGTTGACAAAATCATCTTTAAAGTACTATTTATTTATTTATTTATTTACCAACTTCAATTAGATTTTGCTTGGGCCTGATCAGCATGTGACAAGTTCTGCCTTATTCTCAGGCTACTCAAGTAAGATCAGTCAGATGCCAATCATCCTCACCCCACTGCACTTTGATCGTGACCCGCTGCAGAAGCAGCCCTCCTGCAGACGATCCGTCATCATCAGAACCTTCATCACCAGTGACTTCATGACCGGTATTGCTGCAACTCCAGACATCCAAATCCCTGAAGAGGTGAGAGCCAGATCCTCCATCCATAAATTTTTTTAACTTTAAGTGGATTGGTACCTGATTAATTATAAAAATGTGACAAAATGTTGTTAAAAAGATTAGTATGTGGACTTTACAATGCATATAGGTGACTGTTTAATGGCAACAGGTGCCCATCTGATGGATGTGTACATAGACCAACAATCTGCAGATGGAAAATGAGAACATGTCCTGTTTGTACACAGATGTGACTTTTTCCTCACGTTTTCACCAAACATAAACATGCTGTCAAAAAAGCAATTTTGTAACTTGCAGTGGGTGATCCTGATTAAAATGAGCACAAACACAACATGGTGCGTAGATCTTGAAATAATCTTCATAGAGCAACAGGACTTAGTTAAAACACAGAGTGCGTCTCCACCTCTCTAGTTCAGTAGTCAGGGCACTGGCCAGGGAGTCAGCTATTTCTAGGGCTGGCCCATTAACAAATTCATTCCAGTGCACTGAAATGTTCGCTCCCGAAATATTCACAGAAAACACTGTAAAAAATTGGAAACCTCATTGTTTACTATGCTCATTGGTCATTGCTCACCCTTAAGCCCAAAGTATACTTCGGACAGACGCAGACGCTCACACTTGACATAAATCTCGTCATCAGCAGAGTTCTCGAACACTGAACGGTGCACAGCCCGATTTTTCTAACTGCGTGTCTTTGAACGCGCAGAATGCGCATGCACCTGGAGTTATTTGCTCTAATTAGTGGGTCCACAAGTTGGCAACACTCACAGCTGAGCCGTCACAAAGAAGTGCTAGAAATAATCACCACTAAACAACAGGAGACGAAGGTAAAAACAACAACAGTAGATTTGCACATCAAGAGTGCTTGTGTGAGGAGGTCAGGAGATACCTGTATTTGTATAGTTCGAGTCTGAAGGACAATAAAGATACACTATATTGCCAAAAGTATTCGCTCACCCATCCAAATAATTGAATTCAGGTGTTCCAATCACTTCCATGGCCACAGGTGTATAAAATGAAGCACCTAGGCATGCAGACTGCTTCTACAAACATTTGTGAAAGAATGGGCCGCTCTCAGGAGCTCAGTGACAGCATGGTACTGTGATAGGATGCCACCTGTGCAACAAGTCCAGTCGTGAAATTTCCTCGCTACTAAATATTCCACAGTCAACTGTCAGTGGTATTATAACAAAGTGGAAGCGATTGGGAATGACAGCAACTCAGCCACGAAGTGGTAGGCCACGTAAAATGACAAAGCGGGGTCAGCGGATGCTGAGGCACATAGTGCGCAGAGGTCGCCAACTTTCTGCAGAGTCAATCGCTACAGACCTCTAAAGTTCACGTGGCCTTCAGATTAGCTCAAGAACAGTGTGTAGAGAGCTTCATGGAATGGGTTTCCATGGCCGAGCAGCTGCATCCAAGCCATACATCACCAAGTGCAATGCAAAGCGTCGGATGCAGTGGTGTTAAGCACGCCGCCACTGGACTCTAGAGCAGTGGAGACGCGTTCTCTGGAGTGACGAATCACGCTTCTCCATCTGGCAATCTGATGGACGAGTCTGGGTTTGGCGGTTGCCAGGAGAACGGTACTTGTCTGACTGCATTGTGCCAACTGTGAAGTTTGGTGGAGGGGGGATTATGGTGTTGGGTTATTTTTCAGGAGCTGGACTTGGCCCCTTAGTTCCAGTGAAAGGAACTCTGAATGCTTCATCATACCAAGAGATTTTGGACAATTCCATGCTCCCAACTTTGTGGGAACAGTTTGGGGATGGCCCCTTCCTGTTCCAACATGACTGCGCACCAGTGCACAAAGCAAGGTCCATAAAGACATGGATGAGCGAGTTTGGTGTGGAAGAACTTGACTGGCCTGCACAGAATCCTGACCTCAACCCGACAGAACACCTTTGGGATGAATTAGAGCGAAGACTGTGAGCCAGGCCTTCTCGTCCAACATCAGTGTCTGACCTCACAAATGCGCTTCTGGAAGAATGGTCAAAAATTCCCTAAACCTTGTGGAAAGCCTTCCCAGAAGAGTTGAAGCTGTTATAGTTGCAAAGGGTGGGCTGACGTCATATTAAACCCTATGGATTAAGAATGGGATGTCACTTAAGTTCATATGCGTCTAAAGGCAGATGAGCGAATACTTTTGTCAATATAGTGTATCTTTATGGGTCTAAACTCCTGAAGAGAAAAAGTCAAGGGTCTCATAGCAGTTGTTGCGTGCATGCACCAACGGCTTGTGTATGCAAACACAGTCATATGGAGTATACTTTGACAGGCTCACATTCGACTGTATTCAGACGCTGAGCATTCGCATCAAAATCGAAGTATACTTGGGGCTTTACCATTGTATTGTCTTCTGAAGTCTCTCAAGTGGTTAAATGATGACTGCAAGTCTGAAAAGGTCAAAGCCTTATTTTCTCTTCAAAAGAGAGTTTGTTTGCAATTCTTTCATGCATAATGTGCTTGAAAGGGAAACAATCTCTTAAATATTAGTTGTTAGAAGATTAAAAATACACTATTTTTTTTTTTCATAATATCACTGTACATTTTAATATCTACAATGAAAATGCACGATAGAGTTTTAATACAGCATTGTTGTTTAATACCAGCTAAGCTTTAATGGGCAATCTCGTAATCGTGTCGCAGGTGATTGAGTCATAGTGTCCCAATGTGCAATGGATCAACACCCCCCAAGAATCATGAAATTATCTGCTGTAATTCCACTATTGGTATCAATTATAATTTTATTTTCCCAGATGTCAACAATCTATATATAATGCTCCTCTATTCATTTCCATCCACTAACTCATGCTCTCTGGCCACAGGTGGTTCTAAAAATGGTCAACGAAATCAAGAAAATCCCAGGCATCTCAAGGGTGATGTATGACCTGACATCCAAACCACCAGGAACCACTGAGTGGGAGTAGAGAAGAGGACTATTCATCCCTTCTGATTTCTCCTTGTCGCCTCCTCTTCTACCTCCCCCTTACTCAGTACTGCTACATTCCCCTCCAACCCCATTTTCTCCACTCCTGCGACACCCCCCCCTCCCCCACCTTTAGGCACGCTGCCCTGTCATTGTCCCACTAAGACCGGAACATTCCCTACAATGGCAGGCTGTACTGTGATTCGCGCAAATTTTTCTCTGCTACTTCAGTTCCGCCTCATTTTCTGGGGTCGGTTGTAATATTAGTATCACTATTATTATTATTATTATCCTCATCATTGATAATAATGATGATACATTGATTTTTTTTTTTCAGCTCTCTGTGTTTAATGCATTGTGACGGGTCACTCCATAATCTATATTGTAGCCACCGAAGGTCTAAGGTCATATTAGGGCAGTTAACTGTCCAAGCGCAGCATGACACGAACACAACTTTTTTTAAACGAATCTGATTCTGCATCAAGGATGAAGTTCAAAGTCTTGTTGCTTTTTGCCTTCTTTTAGCTTGTT
This sequence comes from Myxocyprinus asiaticus, assembly GCF_019703515.2. Classification (NCBI taxonomy): domain Eukaryota; kingdom Metazoa; phylum Chordata; class Actinopteri; order Cypriniformes; family Catostomidae; genus Myxocyprinus; species Myxocyprinus asiaticus. Next base: position 16,758,925 of record NC_059361.1, read on the forward strand.
TTTACTAAACTGGCTCTTGCAGTGTTGATTTTTGGTTTTGATTTCTTACCTGAACTCTTCTACCGAAGTGGCAGGGGAAGAATAGCAGTAGTAGCGCTCATACCCATTGAAACGTGACCAATCAATGTTTTCAACTTTATTTGCCAACTACAGATAAGTTCAGACAGTAAGATCAGAGGACTTTGTTTTGGGATTGCCGCTAACGCTGTGGAAGGCACCGTTATAACACAGAGGTTTTTGCTGTGAAGGAGACTCCAAACTTAGGAGGCTTCCTGGAACTTGTGCCTGTTTTATCTTTATCTTTTTGGTTATTTTGTTTTTCAGGGATGTGAAACTTTATTTTATGCTACATTATTTTTTCTCTTTTCAAGAAAAGGATTATTGACATTTGAATAGTGACATAAGTGTAAAAAAAATAAATGTATTACTTATGTCTGCATTTTACACCAATATTATGGTTGAGTTTGCCTGGGCTGGTCTTATATATGAGTGAGATCAACAGTGTTCTTATTTTCACCAATAAAGGCCTTGGTATTTTCTTGTGCTAGGTAGAGCAATAGTGTTTCCAAAGGCAAAAGAAAAGAGATTATTACAGAGGAAGGAAGAGTTGGTGATTGATGGGACTCTTTACCTGTGGGGCAACACCCCTATGTATAGGTCAAGTCCCTTTGAGTCAGTTTGAGCATAACAGAATTTGGACCATGAGTTCGTGTCATTGTAGGAGAACTGTGGATGTGGCCTCGTTAATATTCCACTCCTTTAATCGAAGCGTGTTCTTATATACAGTACATAGAGAAAGGGGATTGTTTGGGCACAAATGGAGATCTATGTCCAGCCCTCTGTCTGATTTATGATGTAGAAAATTTTTGTGATATAAATAACATGCTTGGTATTTATTGTCTTTAAACTCTCTGTTGTCACAATGACAAAAAATTAAATGCAAGATGAACAACCTCTTTGTCTTAATTGCAAACCTAGTTCTTAATGTATTTTTTTTTTCTCAGTGTCACCTTTATCATATGTATATTTTACTTGTCTATTAAAATACGACTAACAAGTTTAAATTTCTAGTGGGTAAACTGCAATATTAAATGATATTCAGTTTCATTTATGCAAATCTATGTTGATATTTCTGCCCCCTCCTTTTTGTCTAAAAAGGCTGTTTTAGTATTGTGCCTCAGACCAAGCCACCGCATGCAGTTTGAAACCGATATTTGTATAATGCAAACTGAGCTTTAATAAAGGACTCCCATGTTCAGATTTCTTTCTCATTAAAGATTATATAGATTGAATTTCATTTGGTTCACAAGACTTAGGTGTATAAAAATATGATATAATGAAGCAACATGTTATTTTCATGGTGCTATTAAAAATATGAAGCCCGATAATGCACAAAGACAAAGAGATTTTGTGATACTGCTGTACAAGGGACAACTGTTCCATACTAGACAATGTTCTGATAGATTCTCTGAAAATGCTGTATTTTGCATGGCTTATTTATTGTTATTTTTCAAGTGGGCCTGTTTTCTGGCATCCCTGAAAGGAATCTGTCACATGTGCTCTGATAATCCCATTCACTTATGTTACTTTCATGTGGGATTTGTGGAATTTTTCCAGGCTTCCTCTGCATTTTAGGTCATACTATCATTACTTACTATTTGTAAATGTGTACAAACGCACAGATTAGTGGAAGAAGTCTGGACAAATTAATGATCTTTACCTGTAGGGGTTTTCTTTTTTTGTAATTTTTTGTGCTACTACTGACTTTGTATTTCTTAATCAGAAGATATGCATTATTGGTATGTTATTACATTTAATTGAAAAAAAAAATCATAATTTATGATTGTAAAAAAAGTTTTATCTTAGCTATTTTTCATCCATCCATCTGTCCATCCAAGCAGTTATTGTGTATAGTGACAGGCACTTGTTTGTGAAGTCGAGTGAGCTTGTGTGGGGTTCTCATTTCCACCTGGGAAAGGGGTTCAGGTGTGTGACTCTGTGCTGATTGAAGGACATGTAGTGACAAGCACATCCACAAACAGCATCGTCCCAAAGGAAGCTAAAGATACAGTATTAGGGAGCTAAATGGCAGGGGAGGTTCAAGCACTGGTACAGTCGCTGAACAAGCTGATGCACGCCAATAACAAATCAACCCCCATGGTGGTGCTGTTGCTACTGTTCACCCATATCACCTTTACTTGTCTCTACAGTTACTGTCCCAGTCGGTAGCCTGAGCTTTAATGTGTGATTCTTCTCATGAAACCAGTCAATAAAATGTCCTGATCATATTAAACCCCAAATCAATATATAGGCATGCATATATATATTTATATGCCAATCAGCCATAACATTAAAACCACTAGCCTAATATTGTGTGTCACCAAAACAGCGCCAACCTCTCAGAATAGCATTCTGAGATGCTATTTTTCTCACCACAACTGTACTGAGTGGTTATCTGAGTTACTGTAGACTTTGTCAGTTAGAACCAGTCTGGCCATTCTCTGTTGACCTCTCTCATCAACAAGGCATTTCCATGTGCAGAACTGCCGCTCACTGGATGTTTTTTTGTTTTTGGCACCATTCGGAGTAAATTCAAGAGACTGTTGTGTATAAAAATCCCAGGAGATCAGCAGTTACAGAAATACTCAAACCAGCCCATCTGGCACCAGCAATCATCCATGTGATTATCTAATCAGCCAATCATGTGGCAGCAATGCAGTGAATAAAAGCATGCAGATACAGGTCAGGAGCTTCAGGTAATGTTCACATCAACCATCAGAATGGGGAAAAATGTGATCTCAGTGATTTGGAGCGTGGCATGATTGTTGGTGCCAGATGAGCTGGTTTGAGTATTTCTGTCTCCTGGGATTTTCACGCACAACAGTCTCTAGAATTTGCTCCGAATGGTGCCAAAAACAAAAAACATCCAGTGAGGGGCAGTTCTGTGGATGGAAATGCCTTGTTGATGAGAGAGGTCAACAGAAAAATGCCAGACTGGTTCGAACTGACAAAGTCTACGGTAACTCAAATAATCACTCTGTACAATTGTGCTGAGAAGAAGAGAATCTCAAGAATGAGATGGTGCTGTTTTGGTGGCAGGAGGGGGACCTACACAATGTTAGTCAGGTGGCTTTAATGTTGTGGCTGATTGGTGTGTGTGTGTGTATATATATATATATATATATATATATATATATATATATATATATATATATATTTTTTTTATTATTTATTTTTATTTTTTTTCCAGTCCTCAACAAGGATAAGAAAAAAATATTTTGTGACAATCTTGATACAGTAGCATAGGAATAAATTAGTTATTTATTAGTTAGTCATGAGTTATAGCTCTTTAATTTCTAGCTATAAGTGGAAGTCTTAAATAAAATTCCACTATATTGAATTAATTTTTAAACAAATGACATAAAACTTAAAATATATATATATTTTTTTAAGATTAGGCTACTCAGTTCAATTTGATGGAATTTGGTTATGAAATTGAAATGCGTGAATCTTAAATATTTTTTGAGTGTATATACGGAAAAATAGAGCTATTTTTTATGGTGCTAGTGAAAGTGTTGTAAGGAAAAAAAATCAAACCACATATAAAGCATAATAAAACAATGAATCCACATATTCTTTGATCAGTTTTCTTACGCAATCTTTAGAATTCCCAGGAGAGATGATGGGAAGTCAGGCGTTAGTAATCCATAGTGTCTGTACCTCTCCAAACACAAGCACATCAAAGCAGTGTGCCTTTTCCATGTTCCTACACTAAAATGGAATTAACGGGATCGAGTTCAAAAGGACGACTTTTGTTACTTCTGTGTGTTATTTCTTACATCTGTGTCTCCACTGATGCTGAGGCGAGTTGCAAACTCAAGGCCAAATTCAACCTGAGTGGTTATAAGGATGTTGTGAAGAAGACAGTAGTTGTTGGTGGTATGTTCCCTGTTCATCAACGTCTGGCTTCATCTGACAGCAACACCACAAATGCTCCAGAGTCTACTGGATGTGAGGGGTAAGATTCCATGCATTAAATATGAAATGTAATGTTAAGCGCGAGCGAAAGTATCATTAGAGCAGTCGAGATTTTATTACCCGTGTTGTCACAATAGTGCACTCACATCTTTTAACTATCCTAAATGCATAGACTACTTTTGATGCGCTTGTTGATACGGAACTACCGCTATAAGAGAAATACATCATTCTTCAAGTAAACAGAAAAAAAGACTCTTAACCGTTAATTGGAAACTACTTGAATGTATTCCTTGCATCTTCACGTTGTGATAATAAATATAATCTTTCATCATAAAATAATTAAATTGTTGTCTAAGGAATAATTAGCCTACAGTTTGCGATCCCGAGAGACTTTTATGTTCCATAAACTGGTGGGTACGCTTGTCAAAATGAATTGTGCCAATCAGTCTGCCTGGACATCTAGTGGTATTATATGGTATTACACCTTGAGGGATTCCTACTAAGAGAAAAAAGTAAGATGCATCAACAAGATTATAATCATCATTTGAAAAGAGATCTAAAAAGATATGTACTCTATTGCGATAAGACAATTGAAGACTAAATTAAATAATACTTTAATTAATTATAAATAAAATATTAAATAACATTACAAGAGTTTTACTTTTAACTAGATCACAGGAAAAATGAAAATTCTGGCATTATTTACTCACGCTCATCTTATTCGAAACCTATAAGCTTTTTTTTCCTAGTGGTAGCCTACACAAAAGGAGACTTTTCAGAGAATCTTCATGCAACACTTTTCCATGCAATGACAGTTCTTAGTGACCTTGTCAAGCTCCAAACAGGAGAAGAAAAATGTATATTTACATTTATGCAATTGGCAGACATTTTTATCCAAAGCGACTTACAGTGCATTCAGGGAATCCATTTTTATCAGTTTGTATGTTCCCTGGAAATCAAACTCATGATTTTGGCGTTGCAAGTGCCATGCTTCACCAGCTGAGCTACAGAAACCCTACAGATCCATTATAAAAGTAGTCCATACAACTTGTGCATCATATTCTAATCTTTCTGAAATCCAATGATAGATAGAGAAACAGACCAAAATTTAAGTCATTATTCACTGAAAATCTTCCCCTAGGTTGCAGCTCTCAAGTCTTCTTCTCTATTCCATGTATTAAAACTGGTATGCTATGCTTGGGTATGACAAATGTGAGGAACAATGGCATTTGTCCCCAATGATGTTAAACTTGGTGCAACACATCAATGCGCTATTTTTTAATCTAAATACGATCGCAAGTCATATTTCAGAGCTTCAGCGGATGGGAAGATTATCAGTGAATAATGACTGAAATTTCAGTTTGTTCCTCACACAGAGTTATCATATGTTTTTAGAAGACTTGGAATATACTGTAGAGATACTTTTATGGTGTTTTTCTTTTCTTTTTTTGTCCTTTGAGAAGCTTGACAGCCATGCCACTATACTTCGATGGCTGCGTGATGATGCTTTAAATCTTCTGTTTGAAATGACATTAGGTTGAGTAAATGATGACTGGAATAGATAGATAGATAGATAGACAGACAGACAGATAGGAATTTTAAGATGAACTTTTCCTTTGAGCTGTTTTCAGTCAGTGTTGAATTAAACAAGAAAATCAAATAATCTTCACGGACTGTAATTCAATCCAGCAACATTATTCATTTATGTCTGGGGAACTGGCCCATTGTGATTTTAATCACTTTTATAATGTGAATTCCCCCTCAGCTTTAACTTCCGTACTTTCCGCTGGACTCAGACCATGCTGTTTGCCATTAAAGAGATCAACAACAGGGTGGACCTGTTACCCAACACTGATCTGGGTTATGTCATCTATGATTCCTGCTTCACCATTTCCAAGGCTGTAGAGGGGACCCTTACCTTCTTGACTGGCCAGGACGAGGCTGTGCCCAACTATCGCTGTGGGGATGGGCCCCCTCTTGCTGCTTTGGTGGGGGCTGGAAGCTCTGATCTGTCCATCGCCACAGCCAGGATCCTGGGCCTATACTATTTCCCACAGGTACCCTTCAGTTTTCACTGTGTTTGATCACTGATGATCCCATGCATTGTTGGATTTAATGTACACTAAGAGTCAAAAGTTTGGACACACTTGACTGAATTTATGTTTCTGGGTCACTGACGTGACACTTACATTTTTTGCCCGGATTCATTAAGTTATTCATAAATGCATAACAAAATGCAATTTTCACAAAACAATTACTTGAATACACCTATTCTATGATAAAAAAAAATTCAGTTTCTGAATCACTTTGATATTTGTTTCTGGTGCTTAAAGTAAACATTTTTAGTATGTGGTGTAACCATCTTCAGAGTAAAAAAAAAAAATCAAAGTCTTATTAAAAGCTGAAATTCCTGAAAAACAAAAACAAAACAATGTTGGCATGAGTAGTGCAGAATAATCTTTTATTATTATTTCTTTAAAAAATAAGCTGTAAAAAATGTTCTTATAAAAATACTAATAATATTTTAAAACTTCTGTACATCAAACCAAAGTCATGCGGTGTAACCAACATGCAGGTTGCTATTTTGTTGTCAAGTGAGAAAAAAAAAAGAAGAAAAAAAAATAAATTAAAAGAGCGAATGAAGAGTGTAAAGTCAAAACTTTTAGGAAAATGCACATTTTGTTCAGGACATATAGAGTAACCCTGAAAAAAATTCTTGGTCTTCTTGATTTCATCTTTTTTACAGTATTTGTCAAAAAAAAAAACATATATATATATATATATATATATATATATATATATATATATATATATATATATATATATATATATATATGTATATTACCTTGAAATCGTTTTTATTATTATTAATGATTAATGCTTTGTGTACTCTCTCATGCATTCAAAGTGCAAGGAAAGTACTTTTAACCTTTTACTCAGTTACACCACATGACATTTTAAAAGTCATTAAATCTTTTTTAGTTATAGTTTTTAGAAATCTTTTTTAGAAAATGCTATATATATAAATATATATATATATATATATATATATATATATATATATATATATATATATATATATATATATATATATATATTTTTTTTTTTTTTTTTTTTTTTTTCAAAAATGTATGAAACCATTATAGACACAAAGTTTACATTTAACTTGACATGTGTGTTTTAAACTATTTTTTTTTTTTTTTTTTTTTTTTTAAGATTTCTCATTTTTATCACCTCGGACAATCTTATTTGTAAATGACCCTTTTAATTATTATAAAATCTTTTGATTTAAAGATTTATGCTTAAATGCTTGAAATTAGCTTTGTGAACAAATATAAACTATACCTACAAATTAGTTTCTTTACAAAACTAATTTATTATATTGTGTATTTCAAATAAATAAATAAATGGATGAGTTGGAACGAATAGTAAAAAAAAAAAAAGAAAAAAAAAAGCAGCAAACAAGTGCCCGCATACATTAACATATTTATTACTGTTTAAAAGATGGTTGAGAGAATGCCCTGAGTTTGCAGAGCTGTAAACTAGACAAAGGGTGGCTAATTTGAAGAAGCTAAAATATAAGAAAGTGTGATTTGTTTAATATTTTTGGTCACTAAATAATTGTGTTGTTTCATAGATTTGTAGAATATTATTCTAAAATGTAAAAAAAATTAATAAATAAAAAAATAATAAAAAAGAATGAGTAGGTGTGTCCAAACATTTGACTGGTTGTGTATTTGGGTAAAAGATTTATTTTAAGTGATAATTTTAGGCTGTAGAAGCTAGAAAGCCAACAACAACTAAGTCTCTCCCTCTCCATGTTTAAACTGAACTCTTATAATTTCCAGGTAGGTTACGCATCTTCATGCTCCGTTCTAGAAAGCAGGTTCCAGTACCCCACATTTCTTCGCACAATCCCTAGTGATGAGCACCAGTCTGTGGCCATGGCGCAACTTGTGCTTCATTTTGGCTGGACCTGGGTTGGTACCATCGCTGCTGAAGATGATTACGGGAAATACGGCATCAAGAGGTTCAAAGAGGTGGTTGAGGAAGCCGGAGTGTGCATTTCCTTCTCTGAAACCCTCCCCAAGATCAGCAACCCAGAGGCCATCCAGGGAATTGTGAACAGCGTACTGGAGTCCACTGCTAAAATCATTGTTGTGTTCTCCTCTGACGTGGATCTGAGCCCCCTAGTGGTAGAACTATTGAATCACAACGTCACCAACCGAACCTGGATCGCCAGTGAGGCCTGGATCACGTCTGCTGCCATCTCCCGGCACCCCAACATTCTGCCTGTCCTGGGAGGCACACTAGGGTTTGCAGTCAAACGTGCAGAAATACCCGGCCTGGAAGACCACCTACTACACATTGATCCCTATCAGGACCCTCTGACTGAAGAGTTTTGGGAGACAGCCTTCAGCTGTACTCTGGATTATGCAAAGGCAATGAGAAACACCAAAGCAAGAGTGATCAGAGAAACAGGGAATATTACGCTGGCTCAGGACATTGCTAGAATGGCGCCAGAAGGCCTCTGCAATGGACTTGAGATGATAAAGAAGTTAAATAATACATACTCAGATGTGTCGCAGTTAAGGATTACATATAACGTATATAAGGCTGTATATGCCGTGGCACATGCCCTACATAACCTGGAGCACTGTGATCCAAAGAACAGCCCTTTTGAGAGCGGCAACTGTGCTGACATTACCAACTTCGAACCTTGGCAGGTAAGTACACACATATGCACACATGGACAGAGATTTGCATTTTATGTCAGACTTTATACAGTATAATGTATTTATAATGATTTATGAATTCGTAATTTATATATTTAAATAAACATTATTGCTGAATTATTTTTATGTTTAGATTTTTAACTACATTAATTTGATTTATATATTAATTGTTTATAAAACAATTGCAATTATACAAGAATAATTATTTTAAAAACATAGTTTATACTGTATAGCTTGTCTCATTTATGTCTACTTGCACTCTCCATTTAGCTGATGTACTACCTGAAAAATCTCAGATTCAATGTCCCTCACACTGGGGAAGAGATATTCTTCAGTAATGGCGATGTGGATGGCTTTTATGAAATCTTAAATTGGCAGAGTGATTCAGATGGAGGGATTATATATAACCACATTGGTTACTATAACAGCACAGCGCCCCCAGATGAGAGGATGACAATTGACAATGCCTCTATCATATGGAACAATGATGTTCTGGAGGTGAGGAGGTTTTGCAATGTGTGTGGTGTTTTGAGCCATTTAGTATGATCATATAACAGTACTTTAATAATGAAAGAAACATGAACAAGATATACCATATACCAAAGTCAACTTGTATTGTAGCTTTACCTATAAAAGCTTTCTGAAGTGTTGAGATCATTTGAGATCATTTTTTCCCCCTTTTTATCCCCCTCATTGTCAGCAGTTGAATCTTGACAACAAACTGAACCAACACTTTTGTATGTCTCCACTGCACTGATGTGATGCTTCATGTGGTCTTCTGCTGTTGTGTGATAGATACCGCGCTCTGTGTGCAGTGAGCGGTGTGAGCCCGGCACCAGGATGGGTATCCGGCAGGGAGAACCTGTCTGCTGCTTTGACTGCATCCCCTGTGCAGATGGCGAGATCTCTAACACAACAGGTCATGAGTTAATCATAATAAACATGTGTTTATATGTCAGTTTATTTACCTTTATTCATTTAGAAGACAATTTTAGACAAAGAGAAAACAAATGAGGAATGTTGTAGTATTCCTTATTTGTAGTTACAAATGCAGACTACAATAATATCTTACATTATCTTTGTTATAAACCCCTTTTCAGAACTTTGGTTGACCTAAATACCTAAAAAAAAAAAAAAACACTTTCATTTAAAAATTGTTCTTTATCATCCATGTGAAAAATAAATACAACATTATGTTAATTAATCAATGATTAAGTAGAATTGGAGAACACCTACTTAAGTTAAAGGTGAAGTGTGTCATTTCTGTGACTCAAGCATCCCCCCTTCTACCATTGGTCGGAACGACAGAAAGACATTTACATTCATATTTATTTATTTAACAGTCACTTTTATCCAAAGCGACATAAGCGATTCATCCTAAGAAGACAGTAACATGAAAAGTGTTGCATTACAAAGTTTCTATTGTATTAGAGAAGTAGTAGCCAAGACAGAGATAAATATATATATATATATATATATATATATATATATATATATATATATATATATATATATATATATATATATATATACACAGTGGTGTGAAAAAGTGTTTGCCCCCTTCCTGATTTCTTATTTTTTTGCATGTTTGTCACACTTAAATGTTTCAGATCATCAAACAAGTTTAAATATTAGTCAAAGATAACACAAGTAAACACAAAATGCAGTTTTTAAATGAAGGTTGTTATTATTAAGGGAAAACAAAATCCAAACCTACATGGCCCTGTGTGAAAAAGTGATTGCCCCCTAAACCTAATAACTGGTTGGGCCACCCTTAGCAGCAACAACTGCAATCAAGCGTTTGCGATAACTTGCAATGAGTCTTTTACAGCGCTATGGAGGAATTTTGGCCCACTCATCTTTGCAGAATTGTTGTAATTCAGCCACATTGGAGGGTTTTCGAGCATGAACTGCCTTTTTAAGGTCATGCCACAGCATCTCAATAGGATTCAGGTCAGGACTTTGACAAGGCCACTCCAAAGTCTTCATTTTGTTTTTCTTCAGCCATTCAGAGGTGGACTTGCTGGTGTGTTTTGGATCATTGTCCTGCTGCAGAACCCAAGTTCGCTTCAGCTTGAGGTCATGAACAGATGGCCGGACATTCTCCTTCAGGATTTTTTGTAGACAGCAGAATTCATGGTTCCATTTATCACAGCAAGTCTTCCAGGTCCTGAAGCAGCAAAACAGCCCCAGACCATCACACTACCACCACCATATTTTACTGTTGGTATGATGTTCTTTTTCTGAAATGCGGTGTTACTTTTATGCCATATGTAATAGGACACACACCTTCCAAAAAGTTCAACTTTTGTTTCGTCAGTCCACAGAGTATTTTCCCAAAAGTCCTGGGGATCATCAAGATGTTTTCTGGCAAAAATGAGACGAGCCTTAATGTTCTTTTTGCTCAGCAGTGGTTTTAGTCTTGGAACTCTGCCACGCAGGCCATTTTTGCCCGGTCTCTTTCTTATGGTGGAGTCATGAACACTGACCTTAACTGAGGCAAGTGAGGCCTGCAGTTCTTTGGATGTTGTTGTGGGGTCTTTTGTGACCTCTTGGATGAGTCATCGCTGCGCTCATGGGGTAATTTTGGTCGGCCGGCCACTCCTGGGAAGGTTCACCACTGTTCCATGTTTTCGCCATTTGTGGATAATGGCTCTCACTGTGGTTCTCTGGAGTCCCAAAGCTTTAGAAATGGCTTTATAACCTTTTCCAGACTGATAGATCTCAATTACTTTCTTTCTCATTTGTTCCTGAATTTCTTTGGATCTCGGCATGATGTCTAGCTTTTGAAGATCTTTTGGTCTACTTCACTTTGTCAGGCAGGTCCTATTTAAGTGATTTCTTGATTGAGAACAGGTGTGGCAGTAATCAGGCCTGGGTGTGGCTAGAGAAATTGAACTCAGGTGTGATAAACCACAGTTAAGTAATGTTTTAACAGGTGGGGCAAACACTTTTTCACACAGGGCCATGTAGGTTTGGATTTTGTTTTCCCTTAATAATAACAACCTTCATTTAAAAACTGCATTTTGTGTTTACTTGTGTTATCTTTGACTAATATTTAAACTTGTTTGATGATCTGAAACATTTAAGTGTGACAAACATGCAAAAAAATAAGAAATCAGGAAGGGGGCAAACACTTTTTCACACCACTATATATATATATATATATATATATATATATATATATATATATATATATATATATGTATATATGTATATATATATTTTCACCCTTCGCTATATTGAAAGCACTACAACTAAACATTATATGATCACTGTTTTTTTTAATGTACAGTAATTTCAAATCAGATGATTGCAACACGCTCCAAAAAAGTTGGGACAGGCGAGTGTTTACCACTGTTAAACATCACCATTTCTTCTAATAACAATTATTAAGCATTTAGGCACTGAAGACACAAGTTTGTCAAGTTTAAAAAGTGGAATTTTCCCCCATTCATCCATTATGCAGGTCTTCAGCTTCACAAATGTATGGGGTCTTCGTTGCCATAATGTGCGCTTCATAATGCACCACACATTCTCAATTGGAGATGGTCAGGACTGCAGGCAGGCCAATCTAGCACGCACACTCTCTGCTTATTCTGCATTAATAGTGCCCTTACAGATGTGCGAGTTACCCATGCCATGGGTGCTGACACACCCCTGGCCCATACAGACACTTGCTTTTGGACCTGATGCTGATAACTGCTTGGATGGTCCTTTTCCTCTTTGGCCCGGAGAACACGACGGCTGTGCTTTTTAAAAACTATTTGAAATGTGAACTCATCGGACCAAAAAACATGGTTCCACTGTTCTATTTTCCATCTAAGATGAGACAGAGCCCAGAGAAGTTAGCAGCGCTTCTGGACAGTGTTGATGTATGGCTTCTACTTTGCATAGTAAAGTCTTAACTTGCATCTGTGGATGCAGCGGCGAATGGTGTTGACTAACAAAGGTTTACTAAAGTAATCCCAAGCCCATGTTCATGAGATCCATTACAGATGAATGATGTTTTTTAAGACAGTGATGTCTGAGGGATCAGAGGTCACGCTCATTCGTCTTGCCCTTTACGCACCGAGATTTGACCATATTCCTTGAATCTTTTAACTAGTGGTCGACTGATATATTGCCGAGGCCAATAAATCTAAATTGATAAATTTTCCTGTTTGGCCGATTTTTTTCTTGAGGGCGCCAAACATCGCCTGCTTGCATGTGAAGTTACTGAGACATGTAAACGACCAGTCATGGTTAGTTTTGTTGTTACGTGCATCGTGTTACTACAATAATAGACCGGTGTGCAACAAAGTCTCATTTAAACGGTCCGCATATCAGAGCCGCAGGAGATGCGTTTGAGCTCAATGTTAAAGTGCCTGCCTGTTTCATTCTCCCTCTCTCCTTAACAGTTCCCTGTAACTTTTAACAGTCTTGTCTAATGATAAAATGCAAATATCAATAAAACTAATATCATCTACCATCTGCTAATATGTGCATATCTCGTCTAAACAGATGTAATAAACCAACCTCACACAACTTGAGCAGATCCAGCATCCTGTGGAGCGCTCATTTATTTGCCTCTAAAGCACGTATTCTGTCAGCCTCTCCTCAGCTGTTCCCTATAACTTTTAACTTTCTTTTCTAATGATAAAAGGCAAATATCAATAAAACTTCTATTATATACTGTTTGCAAATATGCAGATATCTCATTTAAACAGATGTAATTCACAAACCTCACGAAAATCTAGCGTTTTCTTCCCATCGAGCGCTCATCTAATATCTTCCTCTGAAGCGCGTATTCTATCAGCCAGAATCAAAACTTCAGGATCAGGATCAAAAGTTCCTCTGATTCACGAATCATGATGGTCAGTGGTCACAATCCAATCAGGCGATCCAGGCTGTTTAAACTGTCAGGAGATTGCTGCTGCTCGCTGGAGTCGCATGAGCGCGTGAGTGCAACCAAAGTCTTTCTTGCAAGTCAGTCCACTGTCGGCCATTTTTGGAATGCTCTCGGGAGGTTATTTCTAGTCATGACAGTGCAGCTCCTATGTGCTTGAATGGGGAAAGACCGAAATCTCCAAAATGGTTGGTCAAGATTACAATCAAAGAACATATTTCAAATCAGTGGTAAAATCTGACAACACTGGTATCATAAATGGTGCTTCTTTACCTCAGATTACACTAAAAAATGCAATTTTCCCAGCTTTTATAGCTAATGTGCATGTTTGTTCTGGAGTTGATTGACAGGCGATGTCTGTATCTAAAAGGTGATTAGCTTTTTTACCTGTAAGGCAGGACTTCCTATCTACATTCGCTGACCGTTGGCTGCAGTTGGGCGTTCCAATTTCTCCCATTCATTTTAATAGAAGTGGCCCGTCTCTGCTAAATAGTCTCCGGTGCAACTTAAAGGTAAAAGCGCTTCGCGTGTGCTATAAGTAAATGTCTTATTCACTGTGCACTGTATGTACAATTGATTTGGTATTTTTTGAGTAAATGCAATTGCTAACATGGACATGCCATTCATGGTTGCTGGAGTACAGTGTGTACTGTTATTTCCTTCTTCCTAAAATATTAACAATTTCTTCTTGTGGAAATAAATTACTAAAATGTGATGATTAAACAGAAATCAGAAGAAACTGCTATCTACCATTTAAAATACAATATAATTTTTTTAGATTATTTTTTACAAAGTTAAAATTTTGTGTGAAATTGAGTAAATAAAGTGCTAAATAAGAGTTTATAAAATTTTATGTCTATGTTATTTACTATAATAAATTGTGTTATATATCATTGTGTTGAATTATATCATCAGCCACCCTGCTCTCTGAATATTGGCATCAGCCATTAAAAAACCCATATCAGTCGACCACTACTTTTAACTATATTGTGCACTGTAGAGGGTGAAATGCCCAAAATCCTTCCAATTTGTCTTTGATTATTTGCTGAAGCATCTGTTGGCAAATTGACAAGTCTCAAATGATCCTTGCTCTTGAAGGACTAGGCAATTTTTGGAGACTACTCATATATTATGACATGACTGCCTCACCTGTTTAACATCTCCTGATTCACATTGCCTTGTTTTTTGTTTTTTTATCCCCTTTTCTCCCAATTTGGAATGCCCAATTCCCACTACTAAGTAGGTCCTCTTGGTGGCACGGTTACTCACCTCAATCCGGGTGGCGGAGGACAAGTCTCAGTTGCCTCCGCTTCTGAGACTGCCAATCCGTGCATTTTATCACGTGGCTCGTCGTGCATGACACCGAGGAGACTCTGCATGTGGAGGCTCATGCTACTTTCCACGATCCACGCACAATTTATCACGCGCCCCATTGAGAGCGAGAACCACTAATCGCAACCATGAGGAGGTTACCCCATGTGACTCTACCCTCCCTAGCAACCGGGCCAATTTGGTTGCTTAGGAAACCTGGTTGGAGTCACTCAGCACACCCTGGATTCGAACTCGTGACTCCAGGGGTGGTAGTCAGCGTCAATACTTGCTGAGCTACCCAGGCCCCCTCACATTGCCTTGTTTTTTCAACTCGTCAAATTGTTATTAGTCTTAAATTGCCCGTCTCAACTTTTCTAGAGCATGTTGAAATCATCTGATTTGAAATTACTGTACATTAAAAACAAACAAACAATAAAATTCACAAGGTAAAACATCATATAATGTTTAGTTGTAGTATATAGTGCTTTCAATATACAAAGGGTGAATGTAATTTACAAATCACTTTATTGTTATGTTATGAATGTTGGGTCAAGTGCTTATGAAAAAGTTGTGTCTTTAGCCATTTTTTGAAGACAGAGAGGGAGTCTGCTTCATGAATGGTGTTGGGAAGGTTGTACCACTATTGAGGTACAGTGAAGCCGAAAGCCCAGGAAAGTGATTTGGTGCCTCTTTGTGTTGGTATGGCAAGGTGCCTCTCATTTGCAGAAGGCAGCCTTCTGGTGGGAACTTAGCTCTGCAGGACTGATTGTAGGTAAACTGGTGCAGAATAAGTGACTTTTCTTTTTGTCAGCATCAGAGCTTCGAACTTGATACTGTACATGTAGCAACCGGTAGCCAGAGACAAGGAGTGGTGTAACATGCTCTCTCTTGGGTTCATTGAAGACCAGACATACTGCTGCATTCTATATCGTTTGCAGAGGCATAACTACACATGCAGGAAGGCCAGCTAAAAGAGCATTACAGTAGTCCAGTCTAGATATGACAATTGACTGAACAAGGCAATTGTGTGGCATGTTCAGAGAGGAAGGGTCTTATCTTCCTTATGTTGTAGAGTGCAAATCTATAGTATCGGGCTGTTTTTGAAATGTAGTTGGTGAAATTTAGTTGGTTATCTATGATTACCTCTAGGTTTCTGACCATTTGGATGGTGTTATTGAAGAATGTAGATGAACAATAGACAACAGACCTGCCCCAAACTCACATCATTATTACTATGCATATTAATTTAGGAAAGGAGAAAGTATTTTAACATTGAAAAATGTATACACTTCTACTTTAATATCTTGTATTTTTTCTGTAATTAAAATGATCAGATTTGGATACTTCTGTACCAAGACCAAACATTTTGTTAAAGAAGTTATCCTTTTGACCATTTGCTAAATAGTAAATTTCAACCACTTGTGCATTTCCAACAGATGCAAGAGGTTGTATCCAGTGCGATGAGGACTACTGGTCCAATGCCAATCATGATGAGTGTGTACCGAAGACCATTGAATTCCTGGACTTTGCCGAACCTCTTGGGATCACACTGATCATCATATCTGCTTTTGGGGCCCTTGCGACAATTGTAGTTGCAATTGTCTTCTTGATGCACCTTAATACACCTCTGGTGAAAGTCAATGACCCTCTGCTTAGCTTCTCCTTGCTACTGGGTTTGGTGATCACCTTCCTTTGCTCCATTGCATTCCTGGGAGAGCCTCAAAAGTGGTCTTGCATGACCAGTCAGGTGGCACTGGCTGTGGGTTTTGCTCTAACCCTCTCCTCACTCATGGGAAAATCCGCTCTGCTTATGCTGAGAGCCAGAGCAGTAAAAGCTGTCAAAACTGATGCCAAGAAGGCCAAAGCGGCAGCAACAGCCTCTGAGCAGAGCCCTGATACTGCTGTCATCGCCCCAGCTGTGCCACAGAAGAATGATGTGGATCCCATACATCCCAGGCACCAGAGAGCGATAATGCTCGTGTGCACCCTGATCCAAGTGGTGGCCTGCACTGTGTGGCTGATTCTGCTTCCCCCACACCCAGTGAAGAATACAGCTGCCCAGAACATTAAGATCATCCTGGAGTGCGACCCTGGAAACATCATCTTCATCTGCTCCATCTTTGCTTATGACATTCTTTTGGCTCTGCTGACTTTCACTTTTGCTTTCGTGGCACGAAAGTTGGAAGACCACTTCAGCGAGGGCAAATGTGTGACCTTTGGCATGCTGGTCTTTTTCATCGTTTGGATCTCATTTGTGCCAGCCTACCTGAGTACACGGGGGAAATTCATGGTGGCGGTGCAAATCTTTGCAATCTTGGCCTCCAGCTTCGGTCTGCTGGCATGTATCTTCATCCCTAAGTGCTATGTTCTGCTTATCAAGCCAGAGAGGAACAAAGAGGAGATGATGATTCCGAGACCCAAATCTCGTGACATGGCCATCAATGGAAGCTCTGTATCTCTCTCCACCACCAGCAGCACTGCTAATCACAGTGGAACTACTGTGTCCACTGTGTCTCTAGATGACTGAAGCCAGTCCCTCAAAAATCTATCTACTGTATCATTTTGAATGTAAAAGTCTTATTTGTTGGACTTCACCATATTTTCAGGATCTTTAATATAACTGTAGATTCCAGATCTAAAACATATTGTAATAACAGTAAAAGGTTTTGAAGGGGTCATATCATTCATTTTCAGTTCATTTTTCCCCCATAATGTTAGCAACGTTTTTACGTTGGCTTCATTATGCATACAAATTTTGTTTTTATGACATATTACACCCTCTCTCTGACTCTTAGAATTAAACTCCAATCCTTCAATAACAGCCTCATTGCAAAGCTGGCATTACATTGTAGTTTAGAAAACAATCTTTTATAGGCCGCAAAACTGTTAAGATCAAATTGAAATGATCAGGGACCTTGTTAAACACCACAACTCGTTTTTAACATTGGGATCCTTCATGGGGATATGCAGAGCAGCAGGTGCTACACACAGCCATGAACAGCACAATGTTTGAAAGACTTTTCCACATTTACTCATGTAGAGAAAAAGTATATATCCTACTTACTACCTTTTACTTCACTATTACTGGGTGGGCCAAGTTTCTTAATGATGAATAGGCATAGTTGGCACGTTAATGTGGGTGCTCATGTGTTCAAATATGTCTGACGTCAGAAAGTTGGGGAAGTACAAAGCTAGTCGTTTAGCTTAGTTTCAATAATTTTTCTTTCTTCTTCTTCACCCAGGATAAAGTTTTGAGTTCTGGCAGTTACAGTATGTTTTCATAGCACTATTAACTATTTCCCTGATCTCAAAAGATCAGGGAAAATTTGATTCCTCATGAAATGACCCCTTTAAATGAGCATGCATTTGCACTCAGGGATGTTTTTATGATTAGTTTTCACATAGCTGTTCTAATTACAATATAAAATCTGCTTTTGACACATTTAAAAAATAAACTTATGAGGGGCAATCTTTAGTCAACATAGAGGTTAACATAATGCAGATCCTTAACTGCAGGTGGGAGCAATGAGACTTCAGCTGCCATACTGAGAGCAGAGATACTGTGGGTGATACAATAAATTAAACAAGAATTAAATACTATTCTATTTGTTCTCATTTGTTATAAAAAGGAATTATTGTGATAGTTTTGCCAACATACAATGAACTATATTTTTGTGAAATACCTGTGCTGTTGACTTTTAGTGTGAATTAAAAATTATGTCATTGTTTTAAAGGGAAAGTTAGGCTAGGCTGGATGTGTTATTAGATACATGAGAGGCATAATGTATTCATACAATAGTTGCATCCAATGTGGCCTGTTTAGAGTTACGCTGAATTTTGCACAGTTTGCCGCTTTTCTCTGAACCAATATATACTCAAACATGTTTCGATTTATCCTATGTTTTGCATTTTATGTATTGATCTTTTTATCCTTATGAATACATAAATAAACAGCTAAACTAAACGAATAATTTGTTTTTCAATATGTTTTCTCATTGTTAAAAATGAAGCCTGCAGACAAATGGCAGTGTTTATCAGCACCATCAGGGTGTACTGGACAGATTTTTTTTGACACTTTATTCTTCACATTTATTAATTTAGCTGACACATTTTTGGAACCCCTTTGGTAGATATTCGTTAAAATTAAATGTGATATAATTTCGGGGAAGAGAAATTAAGAGCGAAGAGAATCAAACATTACTGTGAGAGTGAAAATTAGAGTTTGTAATGAGCAGCGGTCAGAAGTTCTCGAATTTACCTTTTGGGAAATATCCCGCCCCCCAGATGAAACTGGAAACCTGATTGGCTGGAAAATACCGCCTAGGCTGAAATAAAGGTTTTCACTGGTTCTTTTGCTGAGTCAGACTTGTCTTCACAGACAGATTAGTGTCAGTAATGAAAATGACTAAAGGCAGATCGTCCCCGTTGCCAGCGGCCTTGAACCAAGGTATGGCAGTTGACAGCAGTTGACATACGCACTTTGACGCCCCTGTTGGTGTATGTCAGAGAGAATGAGTGTGCACAGTTTCACTTGGTGTCAGTTGCCACTCTAGATGCCTCGTGGATGGATGATATTTTTCTATAATTGGACGTGTAACAACACACCCTATGTGAGGAACTGAGCCTGAGGGAGACCTTTGTTGTGTGTGTTTGTTTGTGTTTATATGTGGTGTAAACAAAGTGCCTGAATGTGGTCTAGAGAGCCGTGGCAGGCGGAGTGAGAGCTCTCCCTGCCACGGAAAGATTATACCCCTACTGCAGACAGGCCAATGACTATACAACACTGAGCTGACTACTGGATCACTGAACCAACTGGCCTGTCAAGGTATGGTTTTATTAATAATCAGTCATCAGGTCTTTGTGAATTAGTCATTAAGGTAGTGTTTTCCAACCTTTTGTCTGCCACGACACTTTTTACGACTAAAAAATTCTACGGCACACCACTATCCCACATAGGCTAACCATCGTCAATATTTTCCTTTTCAAGAACTTGTCCATGTTTTCTGTCCGTCTTAGTAGCGTGTTTACTTGTAATGTTTGAAATTCGCCTATGCAAAAAAAAAAGTCACATAGGTAGGCTACGCTGTGTGAGGTCACAGGTGGCAAGAGCGTTAAATGGGTAATGAAAAAAAAAAATTGCTTCTTTTCTAATTTGTTCTAGCAGTGCCACAACAAATTACAGGGATGCAAACTCATGAGGGGCGAAAAAGGTAAGACAATTACTAGTCCACGAAAACATTTTCTGGGGATGTTTTTTTTTTTTTTTTTTTAAAGAATAAGCTAAAAGTACTAATTCCAGCTATTTTAGCGATTCAAGTCTATTCAAGTTTACAACTGTGCAGAATTAGCTGAAAAATAAAGAGTATTTTGCTGAGGCTGCTTCTGTTTCACAAATTTGTTCAATTTTATTAACTGATTAGTTCAGTGACCCCTTCTGGAGATGTCACTAGGTGGCGACAAATGAGCATCTTATGTGCTATGAGTGAGTCAGTGAATCATTTTGAGTCGTTCATGACCGAAATCTACCAAGAGACTTTATAATGTTTAAGCATTAAAAGAGCAAAGCAGATCTGTAGTCTTCCTTCAGTCTGAGCATTATGTTTCATCCAAAAACACAACAATAATAGTCTAATAATAGTGAGTTTCAATAACATCCTTACCTTCTCCTTTATTAAAACTTGCATGGCTACAAATCTACTGACTTCAGAATAAGAATTATAAACACAAAGGAGATCTACGGTATCATTTTCCTACAGTAGCATATTTAAACTGCTGAGCATGGCTTTTATCAGAAAAGACCACAATAATAGACAAATAATAATAATTTTGAGTTTCAATAGTTGATTTCTTCATTGTAAAGCGCATTTCACATGAGTTGAGTCGCCAGCGTCAAGCGCCGCACTGCCCTCCACATGACAAGAGTTGCAGAAAGCATCACAGAGGGGCAATTTTAGGAGTTTGCCACGTAAAAATGCGGGAGGTGTGCACAATAAACATTGAAAACATGTATTTGGAAGAGAGAAAAAAGCTTGCAGTTGCTTTGATAGCAGAAAGTAATAAAAGGACTCGTTTATGTTTAGGTCTAAGTGTTTTCTTGGTGAATTTAAATGAGTTCAATAACTGAGGTCTCTGATATTCATAAACAATAAGGTAATATTTAATTAAAAGGAATTATGAGACATTCAATGTCTCCACAAATTTGGACAGTTTTTAAATATTTCTCGTGGCTTAGTACTCTCAAAGACATTATTGGTGAAGCAAAAACTGTATTCTGCAGTGCTGACGTGAGCATGTGAAAGACCCTTAACGTGTTTAAATATCAGTCACTTTTACACATTAATCATAGCTCTTCACAATCACAAAAGTGACCGATTATAGTTTCAAAACGGCGAATTTCTCCGAAAAGTGAGGAGTTTGGATCCCTGAAGTATATAATTTCTTCATGCATATATTTATTTTGTGGAATTTGATAATTTTCCACGGCACACCTGACAATCTTTCAGGGCACACTAGTGTGCCGCGGCACAGTGGTTGGGAAACACTGCATTAAGGGGTCAAATTAATGATGGCTGCTGTCCAGTGGTGTTAGGATTTAGAAAGCATAATATGCATGCTACTGTTTTAGGGGGTGGGATTCATGTTGGGGGTTGCCCTAACGGTTCTTTCTGAATGTGGGCAGAGTTTCTTCTTCATGTCAAATTATTACTGTGGAAACAAAAGTCTTAAATAGTACTCATGCTAAACAGTTTAAATTCAAATTAAAGAACTTTCACATTTTTAAACAACATTCTAGTAACCGAAAAAGATTAGATGCGAAGGTAGCAAGTGCATATTTTCAGGTGGCGCCACAAACAGAACTCGCATTTGCTTGAGCATGTTACTATAGCAACAATATGCTGCTTCAGCGGTTTCCTTTAAACTGGCTCTACGCTAGCAGACTTGGAACAACTCGAATTGGGTGGGGAGTGTAACACTTAATGACTGTTTTCGCTAATCTTGCCCTCCTAGTCAGTGAGCCTGTCACATTTACAGATTAAAAACGGAGGGAAGGTGTCAAACGATTTCCTTAGACTTTTCTCTACTCTTCACTGTCACGCCCCACCCACAGCCAGTGATAATTTCAAGCAAGCTGGACATGTATTTTCAGTGTTTCAAGGCATTAAAGGATTAGTTCACCAAAAAATGATAATTCTCTCATGATATACTGACCTTTAAGCCATCCCAGATGTGTATGTGTTTTCTTCTTCAGCAGAACCGAAATGAAGATTTTTATAAGCACATTTCAGCTCTTTTTGTCCATACAATGGCTGTGTCTCATTTCGAAGGCTGCATGCTAGGTAGGATGCGTCCTTTGAAGGCTGCGGTATACCGAGCATCCTCCTTCAAACAAGTCTCATTTAAACAAGACGGCATTTGTTGGACAAACGGAAACGGAAGGTAACATGGTTGCTATGACAGCACGGCACTCTTTAACAAGCACAAGCGCTTTGTGTGAGAAGGGAACAAAAAACTCTCTGCAAGGGAATGTATGAGGTGAATTTTAGGAGAGTTATAATGATGTAAAGAGAAAAGAAAATAGATTTTACAGGTGTAGTTTTAGTCTAATACTTTATTTTAATTATATATTAATATAATTATATATATTATATACTCTGCACCCGTCTACTGAGGTACTTCAACTTGGGAATTAACATTACTTGCGTTTGAACATCGTATTTACGGGCAAATTCACATCATTTTTTTTTAGACATTTCCATTGAAGCAAAGAATTGTGGGTTGTGAGTGCCCATGAAGGATACACCTCATGCGTCCTCCGAATTCCTGTGAAAGAAAGTCGCATTCGAAGTGTCCTACTTGCTTTTCTGAAACGAGACAGCTTCGATGACGTATGCGACCTCCAGAGGATGCATCCTTCCAAACGAGACAGAGCCAACGAAAGCGAATGGATGCCATGATGCTGCTAGCTGTTTGACAGTCCATAAGGCATATTTAGGCTGCATAAAAGTAATCCACATGACTAGTCAATCAGTGAATGTGTTTTGAAGCAAATCGATAGGTTTGTGTAAAAAAATAAATCGATTATTAAAACTTTATTAACTTAAAAAAAATGCTTCCTGCTACCAGTCGAACCATATAGAACTCGGAAGCGTGCGCTATGTTTACAACAGAGGAACGAACGTCATGCAAGAGTTAGGCCATTTCAAACAGCAAACAGCGGTGGGCAGGAGCAACGATTTAAAGTTAAAAATGTTTTAATTATCGATTTGTTTCTTACAGAAACCTATCGATTTGCTTCAGAAGACATTCATTGATTGACTGGAGTCGTGTGGATTACTTCTATGCAGCCTAAATTTGCCTTTTGGACTGTCAAACAGCCAGCAGTGTCATGGCATCCATTCACTTGCATTGTATGGACAAACAGAGCTGAAATGTGCTATAAAAATCTTTATTTCGGTTCTGCTGAAGAAGAAAAGACATACACAGTACGTCTGGGATGGCTTAAAGTGGAGTAAATCATGAGAGAATAATCATTTTTGGGTGAACTTAAACTTTAACTCAACTGGGAGTCCAGACAGTCAAGTGATTAACACCTCATGCAGAGAGGTGCTAAGGGGCGCTCTGTATCCCTCAGCCTGGTCAGTGATTATGTTAATGAAGCTAACACCTGAAAATCATTGGAAAAATCAGCTAGTGTAGTAGGATCAGTTCTGGACGGGATGCCAAAAAGACAAAAATATTTGCTATTTAACATAACTCAAGTATGTCAAAAAAGCATTTTTTTATGTTTTTTTTATATATAGTTGACAAAGCCAAAGTTGATGTTAGGTGCAAGGAATCTCAAATGATTGAGCACGGTAAGTTAGTTTTAGGTTTGATATTCGTTGGATATACGGTTTTGCTCTCTCGAAGCGACAAAGATATCATAAGCACAATTATAGAGTATAACTATACTATACAGGTATAAACCATTGTACTCATAACAGTTTGTCGATTATGGAAGAATTATGCCTGAAAAATATTACTTGTAGTAAGTCAGTCTGTCCACTGTGAACCTACTTCAATCTTTGGAATGTGAAAATGTGATTCTTTTTCTAAAATATACTGTATACGTACAATTAGACATTTTAGGAAAATAACACCTGTAGTAGCCGAAGTCATGCATCTCACTAGACGCCTACTACAACTTTTGGAATGTGTAAATGTCATTCGGCTGAATTTAAAGGGATTGTTCACCCCAAAATGAAAATTCTCTCATCATGTACTCACCCTCATGCCATCCCAGATGTGTATGACTTTCATTCTTCTGCTGAACACAAATTAAGATTTTTAGAAGAATATCTCAGTTCTGTAGGTCCATACAATGCAAGTGAATGGCGAACAGAACTCCAAAAGCTCCAAAAAGGAGATAAAGTCAGCATAAAGGTAATCCATCAGACTCCAGAGGATTAATCCATGTCTTCTAAAGTGATCCAGTTGGTTTTGGGTGAGAACAGACCAAACTGTAACTTCTTTTTCTCTTTACATCTTGTCATTGCAGTCTCTAGGCACGATCATGATTTCAAGCTCTATAAAATTTCCTAGCACTTGACACATGCACAGAGCACTAGATGGCACAATAATTGAGCTTACATTAAGAAAATATTAGCCAATTACAACATCTTTGCTTGAAATCATGATCGCCAAGGAGACTGCTGTCAAGATGTACAGTTATATTATGGTCTGTTCTCACCCAAAACCAACGGGATCGCTACAGAAGACATTGATTAAACCACTGTAGTCTTATAGATTACTTTTATGCTGACTTTATCTCCTTTTTTGGAGCTTTTCGAGTTCTTGTCACCATTCACCTGCATTGTATGGACCTACAGAGCTAAGATATTATTCTAAAAATCTTCGTTTGTGTTCTGCAGAAGAAAGAAAGTCATACATACAGTATCTGGAATGTGTATGACTGAGTAAATGTTTTTTTTGGGGTGAACTCACCCTTTAAGTGGATTTTTCTAAAGTAACTGAATCCTGAATCTGCAAAATTAAACAAGTTTGCTAAATCTCAAACATCACACTGACAAACTCAAAGTCCCTTTCAGGGCAAATCAAGTCAGTACTTGGCGGCGATCTTTGGAACGTGCACGTCAGTTGAACGACTGCTTGTACGTCAGTGTTGTAGCGCAGTGGATGGACTTTTCAGAAGGTTGCTTACGCACCATAAGTGAATATTCAGCGAATATCGAACCTAAAGCTAACTTTACCCAAAGACTGTTTAGCCCAAGATGGACCACTTTTAAAATGAATGGGAAAATGAAAATGCTTGATATGGCTGATGTAGAAAACAAAGCCCCACCTTGCAAGTAAAAGAGCCAATAACCTTTTAGATACATACAGTACATTGCTTGTCAGTCAACTTGAGAACCCGCATGCACATTAGCTGGACCAGCCTGAAAAATAGCATTTTTGTTTTTGCATGATCTGAGATGAACCACAATTTATGATAAAATTGTTGTCAAATTAAAATGCTATTTTGAAACATGTTTTTTGATCATAATTTTGACCAGCTGTTTTGAAGATTTCGGTCTTCACCATTCAAGTAGATAGGTGCTATACTTTTGTGCTGCTTGTATCCATAGCAAATAGTTTGGGAACATTCCAAAGATGGCCGCTGAGTGGACTGACTTGCCTTGAAAGGGACTTAGCTTTAGCTTTACCTCACTAACAGATTGTGCCCAAAATGTATCCATAGTAAATTCTTTAAAAAGTTAACCCCCTTAAAGTTTTTTATAAATAGTACTTTGATAGACTATAATACTATTATGTTTTGTTTAAACATGTAAAAGGTTGATTTGATTTGGATTAAGTGGCATCTCATGTTTAATTCAGTGCATGTTGGATCATCTGGATGGAACAATTATGAAAGATGGAAGATCAGTCTTCCCTGTGTTCATAAGAACGAAACACTGAAGCAAACTTCATGAGATGAAGAATTTACATCTACCCTGACATTAAAATAGAAAACTTAGTAATAAAACCAAATATTTTCAGACACAAACACACAGAAACATAAGCACACTCATCTCAGAAGATATCTTGCCCACGCACAAAAGATCTGAAGCTTGAGACTTATCACTTTTGCAACCTTGCACCGAAATATTTCTTTGGATAAAGAACCAGTAATAAAAATAGTTAAATGAGAAAAATTAGTTAGCTGTGAATATTTGCATTTAAGTAGCCGATGTTCAATACATTAAGAAAATATTAACCATTATAACAGTCATTATTTTATAATGACTGTTAAAAAATAAATAACTATCTACAGTACCAAGCTCAGTATATTGTTTATCCATCACTGTTGATAAGATGGTAATGAATCCTAGGTGCAAATAGCTCAACACTTATAGACAGATTATTTATGAAGTAACTAATCATCAAAATAGGATTCATTGTTGGCACCTTGGGCTGTGTTAAATTTACGGCATGGCAGGTTATGCTGCTTGTGCCAAAAGAGAAACAAGAGGATCCGAAAGACTTGCATCAATATACACTACTTAATTCATCAGCTCTTAGAGGCCACTCTTGTGACAATTGATTACATTTTAAAAGAGTCGTGTTTTTTTTCTTCTATTTTTGCATTGCCATGTAAAACGTGCTGTTGGAAATGACCATTGTATTCTGTAAGTCAGTGTTGAAATATAATGCTTTTTCAGGTGGCTGAATATCTAGTATGGCAGATAAAATTGTGGCAGAACGAGATATGATAGATGACAATGACAGTGGTCACAGAAGTTCAAAGATGCCCTACAGGTGAGTAAAAGTTTCTATGAATCATGATCAGTATGATAACCATCTGCTGCGGTTAGGGACTTGTAAGTTATTCAGTTCTTGTAAAAAACTGTGGTAAATCCTGGTAATAAATAGGCTACTGTGAGGGGACCGATTGTTTCTACAGGCCCAGCAGGAGAGTGCACTGTCAGAACTCCAGTGCTAACAGCCACAAATCTAAAGCAGTCTTCAGAGGTGAAACTCTTTGAAACAAGTGACATTACAGAAATTAAAGGAATATTCTGGGTTTAATACAAGTTAAGCTCAATTGACAGCATTTGTGGCATAATGATGACCACTACAAAAATTTATTTTGACTCGTCCCTCCCTTTCTATAAAAAATGCAAAAATCGAGGTTACAGTGAAGCATTTACAATGGAAGTGAATGGGGACAATTTTTGGAGGGTTTAAAGGCTGAAATGTGAAGCTTATAATGTTATAAAAACACATTAATTATTCTGTTAAAACTCATGTATTATTCAAGCTATGAAGTTGTTTAATCGTCTTTTTTACAGGCATTTTAGGGTTTTAGGGTTTACGGCATAACATTGTCATGGCAACAAGGAGTATTATTGCATATAACTTTACACACAAAAAAGATTAGTACTAGTTTACATATAATCATATAAGATTATACTAGTACATATTAGTTAAATAATGTTAATATGCATATTGTTTACGTCTTGTGGTTATACTTTTAAAACAGTGAGTATTTTAAAGTTTACGGATTGTCCCTATTCACTTCCATTGTAAGTGTCTCACTGTAACCCAGAATTGTTTTTTTTTTTGTGTGGATTTTTTCCCCTTTTTTCACCCAATTTGGAATGCCCAATTCCCAATGCGCTTTTAAGTCCTGGTGGTCGCGTAGTGATTCGCCTCAATCCGGGTGGCGGAGGACGAATCCCAGCTGCCTCTGCGTCTGAGACCGCCATCTTATCACGTGACTTGTTGAGCGTGTTGCCTCGGAGACATAGCGCGTGTGGAAGCTTCACGCCATCCACCACGGCATCCACGCTCAACTCACCACGCGCCCCACCGAGAATGAGCCACATTATAGCGACCACGATGAGGTTACTCCATGTGAGTCTACCCTCCCTAGCAACCGGGCCAATTTGGTTGCTTAGGAGACCTGGCTGGAGTCACTCAGCACACCCTGGAATTCGAACTACCGAACTAGCGAACTCCAGGGGTGGTAGCCAGCGTCTTTTAACACTGAGCTACTCAGGCCCCTGATTTTTGCATTTTTTAAAGAAAAGGAGGGACGAGTCAAAATGAATTTTTGTGGTTATCAATATTATGCCACAAATGCTGTCGACTGAACTTAACTTATGTTGAACCCGGAATATTCCTTTAAATGCTAAAGTAATAATATGTTCTCTTTTGATTAATCCTAAACAGGAAATTAAGTTCTCTGCTATTATTCTCGTGATAGATAGATGGATGGATGGATGGATGAATAAAGCCAATAATTAGTCTCCTGTCATGGCAGATTAGTGGTAAAGAGTGTCTATCTTTGTCCAGCAGGAGGAGCTGCCCTATGATGATCATTTTCACATACTCTTCTCTCATTGTTGTCGAAGTGATGTGATTTGACAGCTGGATGGCAGACAATTCACTCCATTCTCTCTCTTTGAGAGAAACTGACAGAACAAAGATTTTCACGTTAAGCAGTTGCACACCATATTGAATTAATGAGGCTGTAGAACACAGTGACAGCTTAATGAAAGGAAGAAAACACATGCATAATATTAAAAAAAGTCCATGTTGCAAAGAGCACCATTTTTTTGACAGTTTATCGGCTTGAAGCATTGATTTTTAAATCACACATTGACATACAAACAAAGCTTTGCAAGTAAATAAGCAACCGTTTCTGGTTCCTATTCAAAATAACAATTACTCACTAATTGTCACAGTATCTCACTGAGAGAATTTGCTTCTCTACAACTGAGCTTTTTAAACTCAGCAGGTGTAAAGCAGCTATATTGAAACTCACAACAGAGTAGCAGAGGTGAGAGTGAGAAATGGTTCAGAATGAATCTAAAATTGCATGTGACAAAAACTGGAGCCTGGTGAACAGCTGTTCTGTAAGGTTAGAATAAAACACTGAAGTAATTGGACACCAGACTGTCAGGAAAATTCTATTAGGCAATGGCTGATGAGAATCTGTGTGCCACTGAAAGTGATTCTAGAATGGAAGGACGGGGCATTTGCCATTTTTGTACACACAGTGAAGCAATCTTATGTCTTACTCTCTCTTTCCCTTTCTCTCTCTCGCTTCTCTTACCGTCTCTGATGTATTGTTTCCCCACATCATGTACATTAATTTT
This sequence comes from Myxocyprinus asiaticus, assembly GCF_019703515.2. Lineage (NCBI taxonomy): Eukaryota > Metazoa > Chordata > Actinopteri > Cypriniformes > Catostomidae > Myxocyprinus > Myxocyprinus asiaticus. The sequence continues at coordinate 16,787,979 of NC_059361.1, forward strand.
GGAAACTGCTCTGCCTTTTTCTGCTCTGTATATCCAGTGGAGTTAAAACCCGTTCCCTAGGCTCTGTTGCATAAGAGGCATTCATCATCATTCCATTATTTCACCCCTCCCTTCATTTAATCTCCCCCTTCACAATTGAAATAAAATCACTTGGCTGAATGAGAGCCCTTGGGACCAAGACAATTATATTTGAAGTTCTCCTAGCTATGACTCAATATTATATGGCTTGATTACTTATATCAGACTAAGTAACCTTTTTGACCCTGACTGAAACAGCACAGCATGAGTGTGTATGTTTTAGAGAGCATAATGTGACCACTTATTTCGGCAGAGCTACCCCCGTTTCCTCTTATCTTAATGCCAAACAGCAAAAACTGGCATGTGTTCTGAAGTATTCAACTCAGAACAGAGTCCAGGAACAATCCACAGATAGAGCACAGAAGGTTCAATAGGAAAATTGATTTCAACACGCTATTTTCAGTCAGGAAGATTTGTTTTCTGTTTCAAGCTTTCATCAAGATTCCATAACCAAGATTCCATAAGATAATCGTCTTTTCCCCCATTATCATGCCTCAAGGTATTCTTTACATCCTTATTTATCTTTCATTCCTCCTCTCCTGTTATTTCCCTAAAGTTACAGTATCTTCTCTTTCTAATCATTGCTTCATTTCCTGTCTTCATGGCTTCATTTCAGTGTTAGAGAGATGTGTACTTTTACTCTGAGGATGAAAAACATCTTTTATTATAGTGCTCGTGGTAATAGTGAGACTCGTTCCCCTGCTCCTCTGGGAGATGGAATAATTTCAAGCCTCACAACTCCTATCTCTGTCTCAGGGGCAACTCGCAACTTACTTTTGTAGTCTGACATACTTCCGAGTGAATCAAGATATGATTTTATTTTATCCATTGGGATTGAATTGGATCGTGAAAAGTGGGCTTTACATACTGGTTTACAGCCAGGTCACTGGTGTTTGGAAGGAAAGGGGTTGAAATGTAAGGGATTTGTGACTAAAGCCAAAAAGGAAAGTTGTTTCAGAAGCAGAGAGTTATTACATTTTGAAAAACATATATTTGAAATAACGTGTACTTCAATTAATCATGCACAATAAGAGTAGGAATGTGCATTAATACAGTACCTAGGTTAAATTTTGATTCCATGTTGACATGCTCTATAATGAAATGTGCATGTTTTGTGTGTTGATCCCATTCCATGGATCCAGTACTATTCTACGGATCACACACCCTGCAGGATGGACATAGGTGTGATAGTGATTGGGAATCGTAAGGAATTTATTCTGATTCCTTTAAGGGATAGTTCACCCATTTTCACACATCATTTTCTCACCCTCATGCCATCCGAGATGTGTATGACTTTCTTTCTTCTGCAGAACACAAACAAATATTTTTAGAAGAATATCTCATCTTTGTTGGTCCTTCCAATGCAAGTGAATGGTGGCCAGAAATCTGAAGGTCAAAAAAGCAGATAAAAGCAGCATAAAAGTAATCCAAAAGACTCCAGTAGTTAAATCCACATCTTTAGAAGCGAAATGAAAGGTGTGGGTAAGAAACAATCAATATTTAATCCTTTTTTACGGTAAATCTACAAACTAAACAGGCGTCACATGTGACTTTAAGTAAATATAGTTAAAATAGTAAAAAATGTAGTAAAAATATAATGTAGTTATAGTAAAAAAGGACATAAATATTTATTTGTTTCTCACCCACACTTATATCACTCTTGAAGGTATGGATTAAACCACTGGAGTCTTATGGATTACTTTTATGCTGCTTTTATCTGCTTTTTGGACCTTATTGCTGCAAGAGCCTATTTGTTAAATTCTTTAATATTTACAGTGCTTTCTGAAAGTTAAAATACTTAATAATATTTCTGTACTTACAGATTTATTACACTTTACATGTTGTGCGATTTACATTGAGTGTACACTATGTATAACAAGCACTAAAATGGTACTGTCTCTATAAGAGAACCGGCAACTCTGCAAGTAAATGTTTACGGTTGAATGAGCACAGTGCACATTATCGAGAGAGAAGTTGCAGGGTTGTTTTTCCCTCATCCGTGCAATGTATGTTTCTTTTTATCTTTTTGATCACCAACTGACAGTAAATAACAGAAAGGATATTAAAAGAGACAAGAAATTAAAATGGAGTGCCTGACCTAGTCTTTGGGCACGCAATACACAGAACGAAGCAAAAGGAAACTTTTATTTTATTGTAAAAATATGTATTGTACAAGTTCTCAAATTCAAATCTACAAGCTCTAGATTTTTGCAACACTTTTCTAACAGACGTCCAACAGGCGTATTACATTGGTCTGTAGGCATGGAGCATGTTGTGAAAACAGTCAGTGGAAATGTTTAACCAAAATCAGAGTTGACGTCGTTAAATACAATTTAACTGAAGTTATGGCATATCATGGCTCAACTAAAGTGATGGTGACAATGTGATCCACGACATCTCAGGACCCACTGCAGCCAAATAAAGTACATTTCCTTCAGAGTGCATGCTCACAAGACACGACACGCAGTAAAAGACAAGGCTGAATCCAGGTTCTTAATCGCCAGCTATTTATTCAGTAAATGTTCTTGGTGCTTCGCCACTACACAACATAATTGGCAAGTGTAATCTGAATATTTAATAGCCAGTGGCTAATAACAGTCATAATTTAGATGCATAGCATGAAATTTAGTTGCATATGCAAGTGATTCCGTTCGCATCGGCAGAAGAATGCACGTTCATAAATTGTTAACGTAACCGAAGGTAATGAAAATCGTGCACTTCGGGTATTTAAAAAAATGGGACCAGTTCCAAATAAGAGCCGGTTCTCGGCTCTCAAGCTGTGTAAATGATTGTTTGATATACGCATCTCTAATTGGAAATGTAGACTAGATTTGTTTTTAGGTTTGTGTCTAGGGCCGCATACATTTTTAGAGCATGGTTAGTCTAGTGTAAATGTTTAGTTTGTTTGCGTGTGTGTGTGTGTGTGTGCATTTGTTATCTATGTTATGTTTGCTTTCATAGTAACAGGCTTTGCAATAGCATTTGGGCTATGGCATGCCAACTGTAGCAGGGTCTGCTTGGCAAAAATGGGTACAGAGAGGTCATAACCTCTATTGAAAGAGAGGATATAAGTAGATATAATGGTTGCCAGTGAGGGGGATGGAGTGGAGGTGAGGTTTAGTTGGCTTATTAGAAATTAGTGACTTAAATCATCATCTGAATACTTTCACATCTACCCTTGAATATATGAGTTCTCATGTGTGAGTGTCTTTGCTTTACATTTGCAGCATATTGTGTCGCACTCGCCTGTAGCATGAGAAGAGTCAATGTGCTTAAGACTTGAATGACGGAGTTCTCACCTTTGTCATCGGGCCAGAGACTGACCTACTTGTGCTCAAGTTCCCCCTCTCCACTTCACATCCATGGTCCACTTTGTCAGGTTCTGGTTTCTTCAGGCTCTCCTTCTGCTGTTCTACCTCTCACTTTCCATCTCGCAAACCTCTTGCCCAGACCAAAAAGTCAAACGCATATACTCTTAAACCCGATCTATTGCCAGACCAGATAGTCATTACCTGTATCAATTATTAAGCCTTAAGTATAGCACTCATCTTTGGAAATGTGACCCGTAAGGTGCCTGTGGGGTGCAGACGATATCAGAAAGAGAGGAGAGGCATTGAGTTACTATAAAATTCATATTTTACTACTCATTAATTCCTAAGTGGTTGAATGAAGTGTGTCAGACTATGCAAGATTATTCTAGAGCTTATTATGAATCTTGTATGTAAATATCATATTTGCTGATGTAACCGAAGTGCTGGTTGGTGCTAGGAACCTGCCCATATCACTTTGCCAGAAAGTCACGGCTGTAGAGTTTAATGTGCTAATCTTCATCTCTTTGCTGTCATTTTTGCTTTACCTAATGCTTGGGTGTGATATCAGCATTGACACACCTCTGTGGTTTAAATGCAGAGGCTCAGTGAGCATCGATCAGTCCTGTTTTGCCCACTGGCATGAATGCTGGCAGATTGCTGAAATTGATTAAGAGAGCTGGTCTTGGGACGTCCTTTCCGTAACCTTCAGGTGAGAGACTTTGTTTTTCAGCCATCAGGTTGTTTACAAGCTCCTCCACTCAAGTGTGAAATAAGGTTTTATACTCGTCTAAAGTACCTGGGAGGAAGTTTTAACAACACACAACTTTTTTTTTGGCTGACAAACCAGATATAATTTATTTTTATGCTGGATTTGGTGGCAAGGAAAGACAAACTTATGTGGAAGCGATTTGCTGAATAATTTGCATATTTATCTCTACTGGACCCTTGAGGTAAGCATAAATTGATAAGGCAGATTACTTTAAGATTATATTACCTAGCTTTATAAATGACCCAAAGGGCCTGCTTGATTTTGTAATTGCTTCAAATTGTCCATTTTATAACATGTTAATGATCCATTTAATTTTTCCATTTAGCAACAAGATGTTCAGGTGTGTGTGTGTGTGTGTGTGTGTGTATGTTTATATATGTGAAAACAGTCTTAGACATGCCTAATGAGCCATATCTTTGCTGCACTTGAGAATGGTACTGTCACAATACCAAATCACAGTGAACTGGGAGTTAGAAAACCTCTTCAGCCTTAAAACTGCTGGTCTCATGACGTCAGAAATTATGCAAAAATCCAAACATAATTACATTGAGGCTTAAAGGTAGAAAGCCACTGTTTAAACCCCACAGGAACTTTAAAGGTTGCGTTAATGGTCTGTTTGTTTGGTGAGCCTAAGCTTCACTAAGCTTCATCAGAGTATCTGCAGTGACCCCAGGAGGAGCTTATGAGTTGATTGTTAGGACCCGGCCGGTGTTGGCCTGTGAAAATGGAGTGTTAAAGACCTCATGAAATGGCTTGACTAGTGCTGATTTTTGTGTTTTTGGACAAAAATTTGGAAATGACCACGAGTGCATGATGAGTCATTGATCTTTTTGGTCGGTTTTCATGGAAGAGAAACACTGTCAATTTTTAATGCAGATATACAAAAATAGTTACTGCACGTTTAAACCACTTAAACCACTACCTTTATGTCCTTTTTGGAGCTTGATAATATGGTCACCATTCACTTGCATTGTATAGACAAACATACATCATATCTTCATTAAAATATCTTCGTTTCTGTTCCGCGGAAGTGAGTAAATGATGAGAGAATTATAATTTTTGGGTGAACTATTCCATTAAGCAAGTAAAAAAATTCGCTTTCACTGCATCTTTTTTCCATGCAATCTAATTAAATGGTGACCGAGGCTGTCATTATGCTTAACATCTTTTTTTTTTTTCATGGAAAAAAAACAGTCATACGAGTTTGGAACAACATGAGACTGAGTAAATAATGACAGGATCTTCTTTTTTTGGGTGAACTATTCTATTAGATGTAAATTTTGTCAACTTTTTGGAGTATGCTAGCATTTAGATGGCTTCAAAGCTAACAGACATGGACTTAAAGCCACAAATCTCCAATTTTGATTTCATGGGGCCTTTAATAACACCAGCTGGAATGCCAGGCTCTTTACACCCAACCCTAGTCTGGTGGCTTTGTCTTCTGCCATGCCCAGCCCTGCAGCCAGACCCAAGAGCTATCTGGTTTCATCCTAAGCACACAGGGAGGTTATAAGAGAGGCTGAAGAAGATGATCACATGCACATAGAAAGAGAAGGAAAAGAAGATGGAGAAATGCACAGAGAGATTGAATGAGATGGAGGAAATGAATAGCTGACAACTGAGTTTCAGTTAGGCAACTACTTGAGCAACGATTCAGTTAGAAAGCTACTTAGCTTTTAATTGAGCAGTCTCAGCATACTGCGATTGCAGCCAGGCTCCCCCCAGGCGCTATAGGGGGGAGGGGGCCCTGCCGGCAATGATTGCAGCTCGCAGCAGCTCGGTGGGCCGGGGGGGACCCGAGGAGCCCCCCAGGCACCGCAGGCAGTCAGCTGCTTCTCTGGCAGGGCACCGTGGGCACCGCAACTCTCAAGAGAACAATCGTGACGGCAGCCACAGTCACATCAGGCAGGCGGCGCTATTGCGGATGAGGAAAGCTTTTCTTATCAGGGAGATGGAGACCAACTGGTACTTGAAGCTGTGTGGCCGAGCCAAAGAAGATAGCGTAGCTTATCAGACTGGCATGCCTTACCGGTGAGTCCTGAATGGAGAGTGATGGGAAGTTATGTGGATGTCTGTGAGGGTCAGTTTGCTTTCAGTTGGATGTGCTGCCATGTGATGTCTGAGGAACCCTTCCCACAGTGTTTTGTTTGTGCAAGGCATAAATAGTGTCAGTTATGAGCTCTCTTGCTTTCACTTTCTTTGTGTCTACCAGTATGGCTTTACTGTAAAAAAATTTTTGACACTAACTACAGAGCCTCCCCTTTCCTGAGGTGATGATGTGTTGGCACTATGTTCTTGAGCAAAAATAAGTCCCTATTTCACATCTTGTTGTTGTGTTTGGGTGTGTGGGTATGTGAGTGAGACAAATGGAAAGTAAAAAAACCTAAAGAAATATGAATTCATTTTTATAGAAAATGTAGTGGCCCCAAAACTATTTGGAGACACAAGTCATAATACTGTATAAATCTCATTGCATTAGATAACAAAATATCAAAGCAATGGTGTCTGTAAACAAATTATGCTATGTTTTTTAAGCATCAGGTGTCAATGTGATTTTTGTTTTTTTTTTATGTCAAACCAATGTTTGACAAGTAGTATATGTGCAAATATTTTTTATCTTCTTTTTGAACAATGTATATATAATTTAAAACCTAGTAGACTTCCTTTTCATAAGGCTTTGCTTGAAAAGTGTGCTTGTGCATCTAATGCAATGACATTCATAAATTTTTTTAGTGTGCCTTAACTTTCCGAATACTTTTTAAAAATTAGTAAATGCTGAAGCAGTCATGCATTGAGTGTTGCAAATGTGTTTGCTGATTAGATAAACTTTTTTTTATATTAAAGTTAAGTTCACTAAAATTAGGTCTGCTTTTTAAATAAATTAATAAACACAAATTATGACATATGATGTAAGATATTGCCCATTCAACTTGTCTTGCTTCCAAGACAATCACAAGTCAGTCTCACAGTTTGGAAAAAACCCTCATCTGTTGTTAGCCATCTAGATAAAGTTATCACCAGGGTAAATTTAAATGTTTACAAAAATGTTCAATATGTGACAAAAATCCAAATATAAAGATTTTAAGGTCTAATAAAACATGTATATTAGATTATCAATGAAAGTTAGACCGTGACATCGCAGCAATGACCCGATAATAGTGACAGTCAGCTGGCCTGGATCTCTCTCACATCCTTATAATGGAGCCCTGAATAGGAATATCAGGCCATAGCTGTTTATTATAGCGATTAAAACAGATGGAAACAGTTAATATAATGCTAATGGTCCTCTTAAAGTCATTCTCAGCTGTCCAGTGTTTGTCTGAATTAGCATTTGATCTCCTTGTTAAAGAAAGGAAACATTAACCTTATCTCTATTCTTAGTGCAGCCACGCTCTCTAAACCTCAATCTCTGTCTGTGTCTCACTCTCTTTGAATGATAATACATAAAAAGATAAGTCATGTGAAATCTGGGCTTTATTTTTTTATTTTTTAAGTCTCCTGCTTCTCACATTGGGTCTCTTCTAAAGTTTAAAAGAGATTTCAAACGGTGCTCAGTTTGCCAAGATACAAAGTCTAAGCAGAAGTCAATATGAACTTAAATGAGAACATTTCTCCAAATTATTTGGATGAATTAATTAATTTTACACTTATATAGATGATATCCTCTCAATTATCCAGATTTGACATTTTATAGCTCTATACTCTTGCTGAATGCCAACAATATTCTCATTTGTTTCTATTTTCTCTTAACCCCTTCAGGCCCTGTGTCCATTGGAATGGACATGACATGTTTTTCTCTGTAAACCAATAAAAATGTATGCTTTCATAATTTGAACAATGCCAAGTCACTGATTGGTCCCTAATCAACCAGTCACAATGAAATGATCACCCTAACTAAACAAACTTAATCTGAGAGAGCTTCAGGAATCACACAACACAGCCATGGCTCACCGACTAGACAAGAGGAGGAATAGGCACCATTTTCACCTTTTAAATACTATTTTATGTCCATGGTAGCTTCATCAGTTCACACAGGTTATAATGTTAACACTATCAAGTGATAATATCTAAAGTAAATTTTGAAGATAATTCAAAGTTGTAGAGCACAGGATTTTTTCAAAAATTAATGTCCATCCCAATGGACATCAGGTCTTAAGAGATGTCAGAAGGAACCTCATTATTTAGTATCAGTATGCCAAGGTTGGGACATTTGTGGACATATTTCATAGCTAAAATGAGATTTGACAATATGTTTATTGTCATCAATTTAAAATTGATAATATTATTATCAGTTCATCCATTCATGAAAATTCTCTCATCATTTACTCACCCTCATGCCATCCCAAATGTGTGTGACTTTCTTCTGCAGAACACAAACGAAGGTTTTTAGAAGAATATCAGCTCTGTTCTGGAATTGAATGGTGGCCAGAATTTTGAAGCACCAAAAAGCACATAAAGGCCACATAAAATAATCCATAAGACTCCAGTGGTGTAATCCTTATCTTAGAAGCGATGTGATAGATGTTGGTGAGATAAATAAAACAGCAAAAAGTAATTTTTTACTATAAATCTCCACTTTCACTTTCATATTTTGAAAGTTAACGTGAAAGTAGAGATTTATGGTTAAAAAAGGACTTTAAATATTTATCTATTTCTCACCCACACTTATAAGAAGATACGGATTAAACCACTGGGGTCATATGGATTACTTTTATGTGGCGTTTATGTTATTTTTTGAGCTTCAAAGTTCTGGCCACCATTCACTTGCATTGTAAGGACCAACAGAGCTGAGATATTCTTCTGAGATATTCTTTGTATATGTTCTGTAGAAGAAAGAAAGTCATACACATCTAAGATGGCATGAGGGAGTGTAAATGATCAGAGAATTTTCATTTTAGGGTGAACTATCCCTTTAAGAAGTTTTTGTAGAGACATTTGAGACAAAATCAATAATGAAATGAAACATAACTGAGAGAACTAGGATGCTTTTCTGAATAAAATATTTATCCCCCCACCAAACAAAAAAGATAATAATATACACTAGCAGTTGCTCTTATATTATAAATATCCCCCTCACATGAATGAAAAAAACTGAGATTGTTACAGGCGTTTCAGTTTTGCTTTGTGTTTTTTTTATTCTGTTTTGCCATTATGAGAGTTCCACCCCAAATCCCTTCATCCTCCCATTCATTGAGCACTTCTCTCTTTTGCCTCTTCCAGCATCAGCTGCCTGTCCTTGAGCTGATTTTGCTTTATGTCTTTAGGAAAATGAAGCATGCAGACAAGGTTAATGGAAGGGTTTAAAGCCAGAGCCCTGTAGCTGTAAATTGCGAGAAATCCGGTCGCCTTTATTCTCTGTTTCCTCAAGCTGAAAATCTGTCTGCTGCAGAAAAGTCTAGAGACAGATAGAAAGAGCAAAGGATAGAAATAGAAAGAGAGTGTATCAAATTAGCATAATTTTTAAAGGAATATTTCACCCAAAAATTCATTATTTACTCACCCTCATGCCATTCTAAAACACTAGTTATATATGTAACTGTGGTTCTGTGACTGAGTGGTAGACCACCAGAGGTAGTACTGAAAGCACTAGTGGAAAACTCTTGCATTGCATCTCGCTTTGACTGAGAATCGAATTAGAAAGTTGTCACCCCCTGATGCATATAAAAACCCCTGAACATGTCAGCTCAATCTCTAGATCATTCTCACGAATTCCGAGTGTGGTCTTCCACTCAGTCATAGAACCACAGTTACATATGTAACCAGCATTCTATTTCCTTTCATTCCAGACAGCCAGAGGCAGTACTGAAAGCGCTAGTGGAAGACGAATACCTACGCAGTCACAAGGAATCCCCTTGCGATGCATCAGTGCAGGTAGAGAGCACCACAGCACACACTGCTGGCAGGGGAGTCACATTCAGCGGCATGGTCGGTGCACCAGTCACAGTCACTTACTAGCATACAATTTTCATGTAGATGTTGCACGAGCATTCAAAACAGTGTCCCTGGTCCCCTGTGAACAATCCAAGAGAGGCCCGGTGGACCCAGTGGCCACACCCACAATTTCAGCCAGTCTGGGTGAGGATGCCAAACTCTTCCCTCCAACTGAGTCAGCAGATTTGATCTGCTGGGTAGAGGACAAGATGGCCCTGCTAACAATGACAAGAGGATCTGAAACCATGGTCTCATAGGCCATTGAGGAGCAACTAACAGCAGAAGGTGGCCGCAGTCACAGGGCTCTCCAAATCAGTGGTAATGTGGGGGAAAGCATACAACGTTACGTCTGGCCAATCGTGAGCCAGTGCATCAATTCTGACTGTCTGTGAACCCATCGACTTCTGCGGTCCCATAAGTCTGCCATATCATCTGCACCACCTCCGGGTGTACTCTCCAATCTCTCTGTAACACCCTGCTGTGTGAGAGATCGTCCACAGCATGGTTGAGTCGACCAGGCAGGTTAACTGCTCAAATGGAAAGAAGGTCTGTTTGAGCCCATATCAGCAGATTGTGAGCTACTTAAAGTGCGCTTCGTGACCTTGTGTCCCCCTGATGATTGATGTAAAAAACCACGTTGCCACATTGTCTGTGTACACCAAGACATGTTTGTCCCTTAGCAACATCTGAAAATGGAGTAGAGTGAGAAACACTGCAGTCAATTCCAGAACGTTTATATGTGCTGTGCACAAAGCCCAAGTGCCATTTACTCCTCTCTGGCGCCAGACTCCACCCCATCCGAGAAGACTGGCATCCATTCTTAATACCTCCCACCATGAAGATGGAGGACCCAGTGGAACTCCTTAGAGGAGGAACTGATTCCGTTACTGTGGAGCCAGGGCCTGAATGCAACGCTGTGTGATTTTGACCCTTGCATATTTGTCCCGCACTGGACACAGCTGCTTATGAATGAGCCAGCGTTGGAATGGTCTCAGCCATAGCACCACTGCTGTTGCCACTGTGAGCTTCCCTAAGAGCCTCATTAAAGTAATGTAGCATTGAGTGTGGCCCACCCGAAGACGCTTCACCTCTGGCAGAACTGAACGTACCCTCTCCAGTGTGGGGGAGGCCAGCATCGTGGGAGAGTTGAGTTTCAGACCTATAAAATGGGTCAACTGAGTTGGGACAAGTCTGCATTTGTCCCAATTCACTGTCAACCCCAAAACCGTAATATGGTCCAGCAACTGGCGAGATCGATCCGTTGCCTGCTGTGGTGATGCCGCATAGACAAGCCAGTTGTCTAGGTATGGCAACACTCTCATGCTGTTCCTTTGTAGTGGTTCCAGTGCAGCCTGGACACACTTTGAAGAGGCCAACTGGGAGAACACTGAACTGAAATATTTGACCTCTAAATGAAAACTGAAGGAATCGCGCAACATTCATAATGGCAGGAACTTTAGAAAACAATTTAAATTCCTTAAATCTAAGATCGGCCGAAACCCCCCCCGTCTTTCTTTGTGACCTGAAAATAAGTGCAAAAGAATCCTCTGGGATGAACTTGGGGGTTGACAAGTTCTATGGCTCCTTTGCACAGCAACACCTGAACTTTGTGCGCAAGGACATCTACCTGGCATAGATCGTGAACTACTGTGGGTCTCATACCTGTGTACAGGGGGTCAACTGTATTATTGATCTCCAATGAGCCAGCTGACTCTCCGTAAAACAGCCCACAGTCGACCTTACCACGTCAGTGCTCCTGTCTATGCTTGTCTGCAGAGATGGTGGGGCGACGATGGGTGCCGTGGAGTCGCATATGAGACTGATGCCCCTGTAGTAAGGTGCCACCACGTCTGGAAGGAGGAGGTGGAGGTTGGGGGCTCCGACGGCAAAACTGATGAGGAGGCTTAAATGTAGGTTTTGCACCAACATTCTGATAGTGAGCAACAGGGGTTGCTGTAGATGCCCTGGGGCCTGAAGCTGTTCCTACATGACGTGAACTTGTCTGAGAGGCGAAACACGCTGATCCAGAGCTTCCTGTGCTGCTGGTCTGAAGATTCGACCAAGTACTAGCAGCAACCATCTCAATTTGTTCCGACAGACCTCTGGCAAAGGGTATTGGGACAACCAAACCTGGCACCGTGCTTGCACTAGAGTGCCCAAAGCTGTCCATGTTGACATCAATGATATCCTTTGCCTGCAATGCAAGTTCAGTTAGATCCATCACTAAAGGGTCAGATGATATTGTACTCACAGAGGAATGCAATGCAACAAGCATGTGCGCCAAAGAATTAGAAACACGTCCAAGATATGCTGTAGAGTTGTATGCCCATGACAGCAGTTCATCTGTGCGTCTGCACTTGACGTTGGGACAGCGCATGTTCTCATGGAGTGCCACATCAGGAGCCACGATGAGTGCCGCAATACTGGGTTCTACAGGTGTCATGCTGCCAAGACCCACTGCCTCCAGGTCCTGCATCACAGCCAGTGTGTGGGCCAGTTGATCAGGATGTGTGGCCTTTGATGAACTCTGTAATGCAGACACCAATACGAATGTAAAATCACAGCACTGAGACATCATAAAGGAGGCTCTTTGTGCACTATGCCGAAAAACATTCTCAGATCCCACTGCTGGTTGTGGGGGGTCCAGATTAATATGGACGAGCATTGCTTTCAACGTTCCCTCCATGGACGTTACCACTGAAGATGACCCACCCTATTTGTCAGACACATTATCACTGTCAGATTGGTGTGACTGGGCGACAGGCAGACTTTCACCAATCACTGAGGTTGCAACTGGATTCCTGTTCTGCGTGCATAGCTGGTTACTATGGCATGCATGTTTCAGGCTCCACTTTGTCCTATGCCTCTGTTGTAGGCTGAGCTCTAGCCAGGAGCGGCAGTAAAAGTTCTACAGCTACAGAAGACATCTGATCCACTTTGCATGCTAAATCATAAGATTTAGTTTTTTATTCCTTTTGTCATGCTGAAGTGTTTGCTTACGCTTATGATCAGACATAGGGATGCTCGAAGAAAGCAGAAAATCCTCTGCAGAGGATTCCAGACCTGCCAGTTGCACTCGATGCACAGCAAGAGGCATTATGGAGCACTCAGAGCATGGGTCAGACATGGCCTCTTTAGGATGGTCCACACCAAGACAAGCAGGGCACTGATTATGTCCATCCATTATATCCATCACATTAGGGCATGTAGAACATATAGATGTATCCATACTGACTTCAGTACTCACCTAAAAGCAATCCAATGAGTTTAAATCCAGCGCTCGTTAATGACACTCGCGGTAGCTTCACGTCCAGCGAGAAACAAACGATGATTTTGCACTCATTAAACCTAGGCAACCAGGGCTTCAGAGTGTATGTGTTTTCAAATGTATACAAACTTACAGGCAACCAGAAGTTTGAAACCTTTCAGAAGCGCAAGACCGTCTCGTGGGTGCTTCCCAGAGAAAACGCTCGTAAACAGCGCTTCCCGAACCGGAGCGCGTATCCTGGAGAAAACCACTCATAAGCCACACTTCCCGGTTGCTATCGGTGCTTCACCGCTCGTAATCCAATCCGTAAACACGGTGACGGAACAGTTCACGGATGTCAGCTGAAGCACTCTTCAAAGACGAACTGCACAAAAATATCGTCACAATCGATTCCATCAAGCGAGAATGAAGAAGAGATCGAGCTGACGTGTTCAGGGGTTTTTATAGCTAAAGACACATCATGCTTCACGGGGTGACAACTTTATAATTCGATTCTCGTTCAAAGCGTAAGCACACGAGTTTTCCACTAGTGCTTTCAATACTGCCTCTGGTGGTCTGGAATGAAAGGAAATAGAACCATTTTTTTATTTTTTTTCAACAGAACATAAAATAGTTTCTTCATAAATTTCTCTTGTAGGTTATGGAACAACATGAGGGTGAGTAAATGCCAATTTATTTCAGCTTCAAATACTGATTTTAGCTTCAATTTCAGAATAGTTAAAAGTTGCCATTGTTTTCATATGACAAGCACTTTGTGAAGAACTTGAAGGGGAAGCCAGAGAACTACCATGCCTTCTTTGGTTTGCCAAATCATGTGGACTGAATAACAGAAGACAGGATTTTCTGTTTCTCTTAACACCTCTCATCTATCTCATACAATAAACTACTATTCTGAAAATCACAAAGCCAGAAAAACCAGGCACTGAGCTTTATCTTACTGAGATCATCTATAGATTTACACAGTGCTGTGACAAAACGAGGAAACTAGACTGACTGAAATGACTGGCATTTCAGAAACAGAATATCGTATAAATGTGTGTTCAAGCAGATGAGATTGGGACTGATTATTTGAATATTTTGTTTGGATTTAATCTACTCTCCCTATTATAGTAGATCTTTTTTTACACTGTGTTTAGCCTATTCCCTTTATGTCTGTACATGGCTCACATGCTAGATGGGGTACGAAAATGAGAGATAAAACAGATAGAATGGAAGAATAGCACACAAAAAGGATCTTGATAGATCAAGAATTATTTTACCACTTATTTCAACTTAATGACAGGTTAAAAGAATAAGACTCAGGTGGGTTTGATAGATGGGTGTATAGCCTCTCTTTTCAGAGAGATATGATTAGCTCAATAAGATCTCAATTACTTATGAATTACAATGGTGGCCAAAAGTTGGGAATAATGTAAAGATTTTGCTCTTATGGAAAGAAATTGGTACTTTTATTCACCAAAGTGGCATTCAACTGATCACAATGTATAGTCAGGAGATTAATAATGTGAAAGATTACTATTACAATTTAAAAAACAAAACAAAAAAACTACATAAACTACTTCAAAGAGTTCTCATAAAAAAATCCTCCACGTGCAGCAGTGACAGCTTTGCAGATCCTTGGCATTCTAGCTGTCAGTTTGTCCAGATACTCAGGTGACATTTCACCCCACGCTTCCTGTAGCACTTGCCATAGATGTGGCTGTCTTGTCGGGCACTTCTCACACACCTTACAGTCTAGCTGATCCCACAAGAGCTCAATTGGGTTAAGATCCATAACACTCTTTTCCAATTATCTGTTGTCCAATGTCTGTGTTTCTTTGCCCACTCTAACATTTTCTTTTTGTTTTTCTGTTTCAAAAGTGGCTTTTTCTTTGCAATTCTTCCCATAAGGCCTGCATTCCAGAGTCTTCTTTTTACTGTTGTACATGAAACTGGTGTTGAGCAGGTAGAATTCAATAAAGCTCACAGCTGAGGACATGTGAGGCGTCCATTTCTCAAACTAGAGACTCTGATGTACTTATCGTCTTGTTGCCCTTTGTCTTTGAAGACTGTAGTGTACACCTTTGTATGAAATATTCAGTTTTTTGGCAATTTCAAGCATTGTATAGCCTTCCTTCCTCAAAACAATGATTGACTTTCTAGAGAAAGCTGTTTCTTTTTTGTCATTTTTGACCTAATATTGACCTTAAGACATGCCAGTCTATTGCATACTGTGGCAAATCAAAAACAAACACAATGTTAAGCTTCATTTAATGAAACAAATAGCTTTCAACTGTGTTTGATATAATGGCAAGTGATTTTCTAGTACCAAATTAGCAATTTAGCAAGATTACTCAAGGAAAAGGTATTGGAGTGATGGCTGATGGAAATGGGGCCTGTCTAGATTTGATAAAATATGACTTTTTTCAAATAGTGATAGTGCTGTTTTTTACATCAGTAATGTCCTGACTACACTTTGTGATCAGTTGAATGTCACTTTGGTGAATTAAAGTACCAATTTCCTTCCGAAACAGCAAAATCTTGACATTATTGCAAACTTTTGGCCGCCAGTGTATAATGAAACTATTGTGCTGGAGGCATTAATCACCATTTTCAGTGACCTAGAAACACTGGAAAGAGAACAGACGGAATGGGTGATTATGTGGCTAACACCTTAACATGCATTTAATCAGGAGGACTGCTTTGTCTTTTACAATACAGTAGAATTTCCCCAAAGTGAAATATGATGTTTTATATTTGAAGGTGCTTATGTTTTTACTTTTCTATGTGTGCATTTTCTTATTTTTTTATATTTTCCTGTGTCTTTTATCTTTCAAAATGCAGACACAGTTGTTCGTATTGAAATGCTAACATAGTGTACTGATACTCTACATCAGTGATTCCCAGCCATGGGTGAACTTGGACTAATTATTTTTGCTTGTCTTTCTTAATATTTTTATTTTCATGTCAGCATCTATTAGCAGGAGAACATTTCTCACAGTTTTTGCAATTCTCTCCAAACAAGTTGTGAACATTAAAAGGCTAATAAGCCAGTTTGTGTCTTTTACTGATAGTTTATTGAAATGTTCAGTAATAATTAGTTTCACACAGTTCAAATTTCATAACAACAAGAGCTGCAAGGTTCATTGCATATACACCAATCAGCCACAACATTAAAACCACTCGCCTATTGTGTAGGTCCCCCTCGTGCCGCCAAAACAGAGTCAACCCGCATCTCAGAATAGCATTCTGAGATGCTATTCCTCTCACCACAATTGTACGGAACAGTTATCTGAGTTACAGTAGACTTTGTCAGTTCGAATGAGTTTGGCCATTCTCTTTTGACCTCTCTCATCAACAAGGCATTTCCATCTGCAGAACTGCCACTCGCTGGATGTTTTTTGTTTTTGGCACCATTCGGGGTAAATTCTAGAGACTGTTGTGTGTGAAAATCTCACACATGCCCATACGTTCAACAACACTTCTAACTTTGGCCACTGGGGGCAGTGATTCAAAATTTGGTACTCCCAGACCGATTTCGAAGTACTGTCACAGAATTCACAGTGTAATCAATCTGAATGAAAATAGTTTCAAAAGAAGCAGAACAGCACAGACTGGCAGCCTGGAACTCTGCAAAAACACAAACAAGCACAGTGAAGCAACCCAGAGTTGTTACACTGTACTCTTGCTGCTCATCAAAAATCAGATTAAAAAAATGGAACTAACTGTTGAATAAATACGTATGCTGATAGGTTCATATTTTGTGTCTTTGAACATTAATGACTTGATAAGTTCGAAAATGTCATGGTGTAGATGTATTTCTTGAGTGTCCTTTTGTCACATAGTCACATGTTCACACAGGAAGGAGAATGTCACACATCTATCTGCCCTCAACTATTATCTCTGTGTGCTATTTGGAAAGTCCTACATGTGTGAAAATTTATTTAGCCTAGTTATTTATATCTCCTACTGATTACACAACCTCAGCTGACATTTCTGTAGATGACCAATTCTCCACTGCCTCTAATCCTGAATAAGCACAGCTATCAGTCAATACTTTGCTGTGTATTGTGTACGGTGTGATCATTTGAAGTTTTGTGTTTCTTATAAGAGTTTGTGAGAGCTCTAACTTTGGGTGGATAATCAATTTCTGTCTCTGCTAAATTAGTGATAAGTCTTTGACTTTGTTTAGATCTGTCACTGAGTGTGTATGGATTGCTTCTTTGTGTATTTATTGGCTGGTCACCATGGAATTTTGGATTGGAGCTGGCATGCTGATATATCTAGATATGGGAAAGAAAGTCTCCATCTCATTCCCACAATCCCATGGGACAGACATGATATCATAGTTGTAGTTCCAGCACGACCCAAGGGTTAAAGGTCAACTTTAGACTAGGTCTACTGTATGGAAGGAGGCATGAAAAAAATGGAACAGAAAATAGTAGGGGATGAAAGAGTGAGGCAGGCAGAGAGAGGTGGAGCGACAGAGATGGAAAGGGTGGGAGAGCAGGGGGAGGGATGGAGGGAGAGATACAGGCAGGGAAAATGTCCCAGATTCCCATGGTGTTTATTGGAGAGTGAAACTACAGTAAGTCGAACGACAGCAGTGAGATATGTAACTGACAAGGCGTTCAAGAAGAAGAGACATAAATTCAATCAGAGAATGTTTACTTTCACTCAAAGACAAGAGCAACAGGATTTTCGGAAAACTGTTCTATTTAACAATCTAGTGACTGAAGAAGACGTTCAACTCTATTTGCTCCCTCTTGAGAGAAAAGTGTTCTAACTCAGAAGTTTGAATCCTGAGGGCCTACTTGGACTGTGGATGTCCAGGCACGTGAGTAACTGGCACAGAGGACTTGACTGAGAGAGAGAGAGAGAGATGTACTTGTACAAAGCCACTTGCCCTGAGATTCCCACTCCAAAGCAGAAGGGTGGGCAGAAGCCGGGCGGGGAGAGGGGGCTGCCCCGCTGCAGCAAACGGCAGACCTCTGGGGGAAAGCTTTGTCCCACACTCATGTGCTGGGGAGGCCTACGTTCCAGCTCCCAGCTGGAACTCAAACATCTGGAGGAATTTCTCAATGTTCACACACTCTCATTACAGGATTCTGTCCGAGCCAGGACTGGCATGACCTACAGGTACACAATCAGGAAGGTGCAAAGAGACGTGTACATTTATAAATCCAGTTAATATATATTAATTTGATTTCTTGTAATACATTTTCAAAGATTGGTATATCCAAGTTTCGTATTTGTGAGGGATGCATGCATAGCTGATTCTTTCAGTTTTTGTTGAATTTGTTTGAAAGATCAATTTAACGGTTGTTTTTAAAGGAATTTAGTCACAGCAAAGAAGTACTAAGAGTTGGAGAAAAGAGTCTTCTTAAACTCCCTTGACATGCTGTTCATCTTTTCGCCCACGTGTGGTTGTATATTGTGTTCTCCGCTGAGTGACGTTACGGGATATGCAGAAAGAGGAGGAGGAGAATGATGTTTCCATTGTTCTCATTTGTGCTTATTAAGTTTTTGAATCTCCCAAAGGAAATCTTTAAAGAAACATTTGTTCCCCCAAGTCAAAAGCTAAGATTTTTACAGATTTTTATATTGATCACAGCTGAATTTGTTTTATATCTAATTTTTTTTTTCTTTTTTTCATTTCTAGTGCTCTTGAATCAACCTGATAAAGGAACAGTTCACACAAAAAATATAATGATGTTATCATTTACTCACCTACACGTCATTCCAAACCTGCATGACTTTCTTCAGTGGCACTTAAAGGTGCTGTAAGCGTTTTTTTTATTTATTTTTTTATGGAAAAGTATGCAAAGAAAATGTCATACTCCCTGAAAGATATTAATAAAATAAGTGTCCTGAGATATCTCGCCGGTCTCTGTGACAGCTGTAGACTTTGTAAACAGCAAACAAAAACGTGTCCGCGAACCGCGGACATTGATTCTTTTCACCTGTCAATCATTTTGCTCGTTCTTATAGTGTTGTATTTGAAGCGGATCATTGAGGCTATGATTCATAATGTTTGTCAGCTGAGGGCACTATTGTGCCACTGTTGAATTTTACAGCCACAGGAACAAACAATGCTGCTCTCTTGCTCAGTTTTGTTCTCAAAATTATCTTTGGAGGGTGGGATTTGGGGATTTTCAGAACGCCAAAATCCTTTACAGCACCTTTGAAGCAGTCATTTGAAGCAGAATGTCCAAGCAGAATGCACTCTTTTCCATTCAATGAAAGGGAATGGAGAACATAGCTGTCATCAAAGAATACAAGGCAAGATTTTAGTGAATCCCTATTTAAATTTCAGTCTATTACTCATACAAAACTATGATAAGACTGCAGAAGAAGATGATAGTGCACAATTAGAATGGACTATTTTATGATGCTTTTATGGTGTTTTTTGTCCTTTTTGTAGGTTGATAGCCCCTGTTTCCAATATACTTTCATTGTATGGTAGAGAGAAGCTCAGACATTCTGCTAAACTTTATAGAGTCATAGCATCCTGCAACCCAAGCATAACTGCTGTGTGCATTTTCCATTTTCCTTTTTGATTTGTAACTAGTAGCACCTAATAAACATAAAAAATAAAAAATTCTAGAGCAAATAGTTTTCCTAAAAATGTATGGCAACATAAATGGACTAAGTTGTGAAATTTTAAATAAAACCAAGCAATAGAAAATCAGATGGTGGTGTCGCTGTCCTTTTCTGCATATCGCGGCCCCCTTTGGCATAATTGCGGCACTGTTTTGTGGCCCTCTTCAGCATATCACGGCCCGTTCGGCATAACGCGGCAGCCCTTTTCAGCTCAATGCTGCCCATTCCGCCCCATTTCGCAGTTGGCCCACTGGGAAAAGTCCCGGTTCTCCTTATGGCCAGTCCACCCCTGTTCAAGGTAATGGCCAGCATCATCCAATCACTGCCAACCATGTTAAAATAAAATTATACATTATAAATTCTTAATCTATATACTGATTACCATTGTCCTATATCTGCCAAACATGAGTGGTCCAAGCATCATCTGCATCCTGAAACTGAACATTTGGTCAGATTTTAGGAGTGAATGCACTTAGCTGCATAGGAAAGCTATAGAATGCTCCCTTGCACCCTGTTTAGTGAATGACTTAACCTTCAGTGTGCTGTGTGTCTGAACTGGTCTAAGGACAGTTCAAAATGCACCTTATTTTCATCCTAACTCCATATAAAGCCTCGGAAAGCAACATTTTTCAGCTTTTGTATGATCCCATTGATTCTCAATGTGATAATGCACAGTAAATATAGGATTTCTAAGGAATAAATTTGCTAAAGTACACATTAGTGTACATTGTGTTTATCGTTTCATGATAAATCGATCAAATTTTACAAATGGCATATCGGATGAAACTAAAGACTCTAATCTTTTGACTCAAACAGGTTTTAATGTAAAAACTTAGTTAGGTTTCTTACCAGATGTAGTTTTGTTGGTGTTTCTCCCAAAGACAAACTCTGCTGTGATCTGCGCCATGTGGTTTGGTCACATGACTCTATACGTCGAAAGTTTAACCCTTTACTGACAGCCCAGTGTCTCCTGAACTGAGATCAGTCAGTTGAAATTAATTTAATTATGCGTTGCGTATAGCTAAGCCAAAATACAACATCCACGCATGTGTACGTGGGGTCGCACGAGGATAGAGGTTTGGAATGACATGAGGGTGAGTTAATGACAAAATGTTCGTTTTTGGTCAACTAACCCTTCAATCTCTATTTCCAGATTATAATGTATCTGTGCCCATCTTACAGTCATGACTATGGCCTTTCACATATTAGTGCCAATAGCCCTAATCTAATAGCTTTTATTAGTTATCTCATTTATTAGTGGGTTGCTTGTGCTTTTTTCTGTTCATCATAGTGTGTCTAGGGGGTATTCAGGGAAGAATTCACCACAGGTCATGCTGCTGACATCATTAGCCAAATTTGGCTCACACATGTTTCAGACAGACAACTGATAAAGCATGAAATTTTAGATTGGACTTTAGAGAGTAATACTGATGCTATTGGTACGAAGTGGACATATGGGCAGAGTCACTGTCAAATGGGACTCTGACATAGCAGGGCTGTTCTACTTTCAAATAACATATGGTTTCTTAACATGGCTGGAGGGTATGTCAACCACAGTGTATTGGGGTGGTCTTTGGCAGTGACTGCATCATGACTCTTTAGGGCCTCACTGATATTCATGTATACAGCAGCTCATGCCATGAAGGTCACATTCAGGCATGTGACTCTGGCCACAGGAACATCATGGTCTGGAGCCCTATCAGTCAGTGGCATGTTTTGAGTAATGAACGACTGATTTCAAACCCAATAATTCCAATGACCTCAACCTGTTACACTGTAGGAATTGCATGTCAATGGCTTTGTTATACAACTTTATTACACAGCTCTCAAAAATATTTGTTGTCAAAATGTTAAAGTGGTCAAATATTTCTAAATAAGGACTGTTGTCCTTAACAACACTGTATAACTGACCGCTCATCTGGGAAAACTTTGTTTCCTAAATTGTTTACTTCTGTCTCTCATATCACTTAGCAGTCTATACAAGTAAGCTAATTAAATAATTTTAAATTCAAATCGATATTTCATGTCCATATATTTATTTATTTGGTAAGTAGTTGTGTAGAAAGTGGTATAATGTATAGCCAGCCACTCATTATTGCAAAATAAAGCACTTCAGGGTGATATAAAACCCTTTCTCTACCCTGTAATAGTTTATTTTGCAATAATAACTGACTGGCTGTACAATTATCCCTTATGTAAAGTATCTCAGACCCACAAAAAATAAGAAAAGAAAATTGCTGTTTGATTTTAATGCAATTTGAAAAGAAAAAAAGCATTTACAATCTTTCTCAACTGCCAAGTGCAGTCTTGATGCAATTCAAAGACCCTTGAAAAAAAAACACTTAAAGAACATACAGTAACCATAACACCAGCTATATTGTACATTTATGGGCCTGTAGTGTTGTCGTTAAATACGCTTTTATAGGCAAGTAATGCTGATGATTAATATCTGTTTGTCAGCTTAGGGTATGCACTACTTAAAATTGACTGGAAAGAACTTCAGAGCATGATCTATTTGATCTGTTTCCTGTCAACATTATTTTTGTTCATTTATTTAAGGGTCTGGGCAAGTTGTAGTTCAGGTGCAGTTACAGTCTGACAGTACTAACAGGATTGTTCAGAAGACATTTACTGTTAGAAATTGTTGTTGGTGTTTTCCTACGCGGTGTCATGAAATAAAGGAGACTTGTCAAGTTTTTCATCAGGAAAATAATACTGAATTTCCATTCCCACTGAACTAAGTCACCCTGCTTTTGTTTTCCTCTCCACTGATTCTCAGAGGACTGTACTGTTGTTGCCATCTCTGTTGCTTTTAGAGTTTGGTTTTCAAGATTTGATTGCCTTTGTCATACTGCGTCTTAGCCAGTTTACACTGGCTTTGCTGTGTAGATGTACACACATGAAGGAGTAAGAGAACTCGCCTTATATGACCTCTCCCCACTCTCTCTTTCTCCTCCAAAGGTAAAATATCTTCCTGATCTTTTAAGTTCTTTTAAGAATCCTTACCAGGGCCTCAAAACAAATGGCTTCACCACAAAAAAGTGCCAGTCACTGATCATTTATTCATTCTGGAAAGCTGATTAATGATTGAGAAACGATCACCAGGTGTCCCCATTAAATACTTAATTGCCTTCGCAATGAGATAAGGGATCTGTGTCACTCTGCACCCCTGTGTCTTATACAGGCTTGAAGGGAGATGCAGTGTCAACTAGACTGAGTGGTATCTGTCCCACCAGATTCGGACAAGAAGGTTCGGAAGACAGTACTGGTCTTCAGACTGACTAGCAGTACTTGCTGATAATTAATGATTAATTACATAATTTATGGCTCTGAAAATTGGCTCATTCATGTTGTCAGGATTAGAGATTTTTGATGAATTGTCCTTATGCTCTGTTCCATTCAACTCGGAAAATGGGAGTTTCCAACTTCCTGCTGGGACTTTAAGGGATAGTTCACACAAAAATTAACATTGTCTCATCATTTACTCACCCTCATGCCATCCCAGATGTGTATGACTTTCTTTCTTCTGCAGAAAACGAACAAAGATTTTTAGAAGAATATCTCTGCTTTGATGGTCCTTACAATTTAAGTGAATGGTGACCAGAATTTTTTGTGTTCCAAAAATCACGTAAAGGCCACAAAGTAATCCATAAGACTCCAATTGTTTAATCCATATATTTAGAAACGATATGATAGGTGTGGGTGAGAAACAGATCAATATTAAAAGGACTAGTTCACCCAAAATTTAAAATTCTCTCATCATTTACTCACCCTCATACCATATAAGATGTGTATGGCTTTCTTTCTTCTGCTAAACAAAAACGCAGATTTTTAGAAGAATATCTCAGCTCTGTAGGTCCATACAATGCAAGTTAATGGTGATCTGGCCTTTTGAGGCTCTAAAAAAAGAGATAAAATCAGCATAAGCATAATCCATCAGACTCCAGTGGTTTAATCAATGTCTTCTAAAGTGATCCAGTTTGAAATCATGATTGCCAAGGAGACTGCTGTCAAGATGTACTGAATAGTGAAAAAGGAGTTATATTTTGGTCTGTTTTGACCCAAAACCAACTGGATCGCTTCAGAAGACATTGATTAAACCACTGGAGTCTGATGGATTATGTTTATGCTCTTTTTTTAGAACTTCAAAGGTCTGATCACCATTCAGTTGCATTGTAAGGGCCAACAGAGCTGAGACATTCTTCTAAAAATCTTCATTTGTGCTCAGCAGAAGAGAGAAAGTCATACACATCTGGAATGGCATAAGGGTGAGTAAATGATGAGAGAATTTTAATTTTTGGGTGAACTATCCCTTCAAAGTTGAACTTCCAACTTGTAAACTCGTGCGAAGTTTCCAGGAGATGCGGGTGTGTGACTTCATGCGAACATGAACACGGTCATAGATACGTAAACATTCATTTTTAAAAATACTGTATATAGATGAAGGCATTTTAGTAGACAAGTTACGGATTAGAATGTTGGATGTCGGACATGCCTTAATACCTTCCTACTGTGGTATACTGCTTGCAAAGGGTATGTTTTTCAGGTTTTGGACACTCGTAGTTGTCATTGCACATTAAGCTGTCATAGGAGAAAATATTTAAACATCAGTATACAGTATATGCTCATGTCCTCACGGTTTAGCCTTAAGTGAAGTGAAGTGAGTAAAGGATCTTGTATAAAGAACTATTTATCCTGTATAATGTAATAAGAAAAATGCATCTTTGTCTACCAACAATGCTGACTACATGTTGTTTATTAAATAATGCCATGAGAGATGTATCTGCTAGCGATGTGATCATGGCATTGGGTTTTAAACACAATCAATAATGCATCGGACAGTTTCAGATCACAAATCAGGCAGCTCAAACTGTCTTTCTCTATCTGACTCTCTCTCCTCCAACTCCATGACTCCAGGGATTAGTCCTTTGTTTGCATAACCTCTGCTGTATTAACCAGACAGCAGATGCACAGTCATTTTGTAATTCAATGTCAGATGAATAATGAAGTATGGCCACTGCTGGATTTTTTCCAAGATCTCGGTGTTCGTGATATTTCACAATTGTGTCCTTTGTAGTTCATTACTCTTTCAACATTTTTAATGCTTTCTGTCACTGTGTTTTGACATTCAAACCTCTTTCAGACTAGTGCAGTATGCATTAATGTGTGTTGTATGTGTAAATTATTAACCAAACCACCTGACTGTCTCTTGGTAATTGAGATGCTCGCACACCCATGACACTCTAAACGAGTTCACCTGAGGCAAATTGGCAGCAAAGCCAGAGATCCTTGCCCACAGAGACCTGGCGTCAGCATTCAGTGGTCTTCCATATAAAAGTGAAAGAGGCTGAAAAAGCTAAAAGAGAGACATAAACTAGACCAACACCTGCTTTCAAAATCCATGAAAATCAATTAGTGTCTGAGACTTGTTTGAAGGTTTCTTAATGAGAAGATGGAAATTGATGAAAGGATAAGCAGTAACAGTATTCTTTATTCTATGTGGGTGGTAATGGACGTGTAGGTGTGCATTATGGCAAACACAGTAGTGGGTAAATGCTTGAGTTTATGACTGCGTGCAGAAGTTCTGTTTGTACCAACTGTCACCAACAGGGGCCCCTCTAACTCTTAGTAGCCATGCTTGGTATGTGATCTTGGTTGTGCATGCACTAGAAGTGAACGTGTGACTAAAAATGCCAAGTATTTGCATTTTTATTTTTGCAGTTAGGTTGAGAAGTCATCTAATCAAACTGTTAGAAATGACTCTTCCATTTTCTCTCTTTTTTTATATCCTATTGTTGAGTTACAGGTGCATTTATCATTTTGTAACCCATTCCACCCCACATTGTTCTGTATAGCCTATGTTGAAAGTAAATAACTAATAGTTAAAAAAAGAAAAGCACACTAACATGCACTGAAACAAAGTGTGCTTCATGTGGTAACATCTGAAAAAACTGGTTTGATTTAAGCCAAAAATATTATTTAACATGTCTGAATCAACCTGACTACATTAGGTTAAACCAACAAAACTAATTTTAAGCATATGATCTGGTAGAAATAGCTCCTTAAAGGGATAGGTCATCCAAAAATGAAAATTCTCTCCTCATTTACTCACCCTCATGCATTCAGATGTGTATGACTTTTTCTTCTGCTGAACACAAACGAAGATTTTTAGAAGAATATTTTAGCTCTGTAGTCCTCACAGTGCAAGTGAATGGTGACCAAAACTTTGAAGTTCCAAAAAGCATATAATGGCAGCTAATCCATAAGTCTCCAGTGTTTAAATCCATATATTCAGAAGCGATATGATTGGTATGGGTGAGAAACAGATCAATATTCAAGTCCTTTTTTTACAATCAATCCCCACATTCACATTCTTATTTTGTTTTTGGAGATTTGCAGTCTTCGTTCATATTGCCACCTATTGGGCAGAGAGGAGAATTTATATATATATAAAAAATATTGACTTAAATATTGATCTGTTTCTCACCCACACCTATCATATTGCTTCTGAAGACATGGATTTAACTACTGGAGCCTTATGGTTTACTGCCTTTTTTTACGCTGCCTTTGTGCTTTTTGGAGCTTAAAAGTTTTGGTACCCATACACTTAAATTGTAAGGACCAACAGAGCTGAGATATTCTTCTAAGACCCCGTTTGTAACTGGTATTAGGATGCGTTTCGGGTGATCCAATCACATGTGGTCAGCCCTATATACAGGTCTAAACAGGGTTTAAACCAGTTTGTGATCAGATCACAAAAACCACATACGAATGTGATCAAAAACGCATGTGACCAGATCACATTTGAGGTATAAATGCTAATCCGTCCTGTATGCGTCCCGGCAGCAGTGAAACGCCACCCCTCCTCTGTCAATCAACCGCTGCGCTAAAACAAGAGTTTAAACTTTGCAGAGTAATTTGAAATCAGTCGTTTATTACTTTGCCGAGAGACTTTAAAAGGAAATAACCGTCCTGTCGGAAAATGTTAAAAAGCTGAGCTAACAAACTAATTGCCTATTTATACACAGACACTAATTGCAATTTAAAAAGCCACAGGTGTGGGAAATTAACCTTTAATTGCCATTTAAACCTGTGTGTGTCACCTTGTGTATCTGTAACAAGGCCAAACATTCAAGGGTATGTAAACTTTTGATCAGGGCCATTTGGGTGATTTCTGTTACCATTATGATTTAAAAAGGAGCCAAACAACTTTGTTATAATAAATGACTTCATATGATCACTATCCTTAAATAAAAGACAGTTTTTTTTGCATGATCAGTCATATTTTCAAAATCAATGCCAAAATTTCACAATTTCTGCCAGGGTATGCAAAGTTTTGAGCACAACTGTAAGTGACCAGGGGTAAACAGTGATTTGTCTCACCTGACCACATGTGATCGGATCACCCAAGATGCATCGCAATACCAGGTGGAAACGGAGCCTAAAAATCTTCGTTTGTGTTCAGCAGAAGAAAGTCATACGCATCTGGGGTGGCATGAGGGTGAGTAAATAAGAGAATTTTCATTTTTGAATGAGCTATCCCTTTAAGGTGACAACTGCAGGCTACCACTTTTTACAGTGTATCTTACAAACAGTAATAGTTAGAACATTTATTACTAAATTAAATGAATTTATTTTTTATTTTTTATTATTACTAGATTTTGTCATTTTTGGCCTGATTTTATTAAATGACAAGCAGTAAGAATCACAAATCACACTGATTTTCAGGCAGATCTTTCCAACCATCAAAATTAGAATGTTAACCAAAACAAATGAGAAACATCTAATTGTATATTTTATTTTCTGCACATGTAGAAACAGCATTAAATAGTACAGCCTATTGTGACTGTGGCTTAATAATAAGGGAACAAATGATGCATAGGTTCAGGAACTCCAAAAATAGCAGTTACAAGGCTGTAATATTGCTTCAGACACGGGTGTAAAAACAAGTCCATTAACATTCCAATTTGACTAGTCTTACTTTACATTGTTGGACACTGTGTAGCAATTTGTTATATACCATGGTGCGTCTTGTTCTTTCTCTCTTTATTAGCATGGTACTACACTTATCCTGCTGTCCCATAAAATGCCTTGTGTGTGTGTGTGTGTGAGAGAGAGAGAGAGAGAGAGACACAGTCAGTGGATGTAGCTGTCAGGCCTGAGGGACAAGAGGGAGACAGAGCACAGATGAGAGCATTTCCTTTGAGAGCACTTTTATTTATGCTGTTGTGAGTCAGGCAGGGAACAAGGGGAAATATGTATCACTCATCCACACACACACACACACACACACACACACACATAATGATTTTTATACTGTACGAACTATAGATTTTATCCCCTAACACTACCCACACACACACACACACACACACACACACACACACACACACAGCTACTTTATTCTGTCCAAATATGCATTGCTGTGGGAACGTCACATTGTGCTGTCTCTGTCCCCTTTGACAGAACAATCTGTTTCACCCACTCTCCTCTCTTTTTCACTTTTTCCTCTCTCTCTCTTTCTTTCTCACTCTTTTCCTGTCTTTTCTTCTCATTCTTACTCCTTTGCTATTTGTCAAACATAGACATGTTTTTGTTATTTGGGGTCTATACAGCTGAGAGCTTCAGAGAGTGATGCCTCAAAATCACATGCATTTAGATGTGTGTGTGTGTGTTTGTGTTTGTGTGCATGCTTGATGTAATGGTGTTATTTGTATGTAGCCTGTGAATTCAAACATTTGCACACAATTATACATGCAGACAAAAAAAAAAAAAAAGTTTGATTACAAGTTGACATGGACTGGATTTAGGAATGAAAATGTACATTTAGTTCATCTTTAAGAAGCTTGGTAATACCCCCAGAAGTAAAATTTTTACAGCTCTCTTTTTATTGCATTAATCGCAATACGATATTTCCTGAAGTACTTTTTTCAATCCAAAAGAGAATATGAGTGCTCTGGGGTTGTTTATCCTAAAGTGGAATTAAAATGATTTCCTCCCCTTTCAGCTGTGATCCAGTTCGGATCTAGCTTCTCTCGCAGGTCCAGGTGTTGCGATAAACCCCCTTCCCCTTTGTACATACAGTATGTTGCACAGTGTGTTCCATTCGCAGTAATTACACCCATTAGATTGCTCAGTGAGATCACACACCTCTCGTTAGACTGTCCCTCTGGCTATGTGTGAATGCAGTGTGTTTGACTGGTTTTGTATATGAGAAAAATGATGTATGAAAGGCTGTGTGTGGGGGGATGTGGATGACAGGCTCTCTGAATGTACAGCCTGTCTTCATTTTATGCTTTTTGTTTTGTAAGGCATTTGCTACAAAAGCAATCTGACTGTATTGCTATGCAGATGAAGCAAATACAGCAATAATTTATAGAGGGTTTCAAGCAAACTCTTTTCAGTCAACAGTATACTGCATCCAAGACAAAATCTGCAGTTAATGGCCAGTACTAGACAACCAGTCAGGTGTCTACAACGGCTATTTTGCATTTATTTAACTTGTGTTGTTATTGAGTTGTTGACAGATTTATTCATGGTAGCATCTGGCATTACATTAGTATGTTTTTCAGTCTTCTGCTTTACTGATTTTTGCCCAAGGAAACCAAGTTTTTTAATCTTTGACATCCCAGAGCAGTCTAGCCAAACAGCCGGAGTGATATGAAGAAGCGTGTATTGAATATCTCTGATCAAATATAAGAGAGACTCAGCCATTGGTTAAAAGTAATCTTCTGATTACTGGGTTGTCGTTCTTTCATTAAATATACTGGAGAGAATGTCAGACATGAGAGAAGGATTGAGAAGGTGTTAGAGAGAAACAGAGATAAAGAGAGAATAAGAAATAGGTCTCAGGGGAGAGATGATAAGGTTATGCAAGTTCAAAAAACAGGTAATTTAAGAATTGCCCAAGGCAATAAATGTGTGTGTGTGTGTGTGTGTGTGTGTGTGGGTGGGTGAATTTACTTAGCTAGAGGTTATCTAAATCTGACAAAACCTCCCTTAAGGGTCATCCAAGGATGTCCACAACAGGAAAAATGTTTCATAAAATAATTTATATTTTTGTATTTCTAAAATGCAATAAACAATATTTTAGTGGTAATGTCAGTAATATTGGCTTTAAATAAAAACTATAGAAGTCTAAAGTACTGTATGTCCTCATTCCAATAGCATCTAGATATACTGTAAAAAAACAATCCATAAAATTTTAACAATCCATAAAATTGAACAAAACTCCCAAAGTCTGTGTCTGTGCCTTTTTCATGCATCGATAATCTGAAGATTTTCCAGATGATTATCGATATATATCACAGGGTTTTTCAGATATAAATAGGGCTGCTCATTGCACAATAGTTTTTGTCTTTTCACACAATTTCTCAACACAACTTTGGTAAAGTGTGAGTGGTAGGGTAAATTAAAGGGGGTCACGCACCAGACATGTCTAGCAGATGACATAGTGCATTCTAAAATTCTAAACAATTACTTTCTACAAAGTTACGCACATACTACCTCCATTTGGCATCAAAATTCTACAGTTCCACGGAGTGCAACTTGCGTAGTTTTCCATTAAATTCGACACTAATCATTATCAAAGGGCAAAGATTATTAACTTTAGCCATCACTTTATATATACCCTGCCTACACAATGTATTTTCAGCTACTAGTATGTTGTTTGTGCTTTGACTACTTAAATGAAAGACCTATTCAAGACTACATAGAGAAACTGCGTAATAAACATCGCCATTTTTAATCGTTCAGTTTGCGCACTCACAACAGTTTCATACACTAACCTGTAAACTCATCAACATTACTGTGTTGTAATGTAAGAAAACCTCACTGACTTCTGCTGTGCCGCATGAGCTTGTCCTCTGTGTGTGATACCGGTGCTTTTCCTACCCGTGACCTGGCTTAAGGAAATGTTATATCACCCTCTTGTGGTCTCCCAACGCTATTACGCCACACTATTAAATAGAAGGCCAACTGAGTGAACTGGACAGCATGCAAAATAGGCTTCTAATTGAAATGTTGGCTAATTTTAATATATCGCTGCCTCAAAAATATACATAAAATAACATGCCAATCAATACGCGATGTATCAATATTTTATGACATTCCTAGTAACAAAAGTGATGGTTTGTGCAGGGACTTCTGGGAATGCCCAATTATTGTTTCTCACTGTTATTTTAACAATAGTTTACTGTAAAAACATGTATTGTCTTGTTAAATAAAACATTTTTCACAGTACATGGTATCCTAACTACCAGTTAACAAATTACCAGTTTTTTTACTGTAGCATTTTTATATTATTTTCATTTTTAGTGTCACAAAGCTTAATAAATCTCCCAATAATACTGTCTTCATTTCAATTAAATTATGAAAACAAGCCAGTGGTTTTCATTACTGTGAAGGATCACACATTCTGCTCCCAGATGGTTTTGCACTCATTTCTTCCCAGACATACTAACAGGCACTCTCATTTACCTCTTTCCCACTAGGTTGCCATAGTGATTTGAAATAAGTAAAACTGCATAAAAAGATTTATCTGATGTATGGCATCTTTCACATAGCTCTGGAGAACATTACTGCATTTAGTGCTGTGAAAAGATTGTCATGATTGTGTCGCTCAGTGTTGCCTTGATTAAAAAGTTAGGATAAGTTCATCATGTCCGTGCCTCAAACAAGTGTTCTTTATTAAGATAAGATAAAAAATTATAAAGATACAGATGAATACAAGGAAATCTTGTAAAGTTATATTAAAAAATTTAACAAAATACAGTTCAGTGTGTATTGTTAGTAGTAATAGTAGACATGAACACATTTTACATCGATGTATAACATGAAAGAAGAAAATATCTTTATCATTGTTTAATGAGGTGCACCCAAAATTGAAAATTCTTCCATCATTGACTCACCCTCATGTTGTTCCTAACCTGTATGACTTCCTGCGGATCACAGGAAGATGTTAGGAAGAATGCTAGGAACTTGCATTGATAGTGAATGGTGAGGCTAACATTTTCTATTGTGTTCTATGTAGAGTTGTCATAAAATATCGATATATCGATTATTGATCAGCATGTTATTTAATCGATACATTTTTGAGACATCAATGTTTTAAAATTAGCCGACATTTAAATTAGAAGCCCAATTTGCATGCTTTCCAATTGTCTCAGTTGGCCTCTGTTTAACTGTCTGGCATAATAGCGTTGGGAAACCACAAGAGGGCGATATAACATGTATCTCACACACACACACACACACACACACATATATATATGTTGGTGCGGCTATCCTTATGAGGACTCTCCATAGACATAATGATTTTTATACTGTATGAACTATAGATTCTATCCCCTAACCCTACCCCTAAACCTAACCCTCACAAAAAACTTTCTGCATTTTTACATTTTCAAAAAAACATTGCTTAGTATGTTCTTTAAGCAATTTTAATTATGGGGACACTAGAAATATCCTCATAAACCACATTTATAGCATAATACCCTTGTAATTACCAGTTTGTAACCTAAAAAACCACCTCCTCGTAAACCACCCAAACCCGCCCCCAAACACACACACACACACACACACACACACACAGACAGGATGAGCTGAAGTGGTGCAGGAGATGGTAGTCCAAAGTTCTGAAGGTTTTTGTACTTCTTCAAGAATGAACAAAGTGACGTTGATGAGTTTGCTGCAGATTAGTGAAACTGCGCAAACTGAACGATTAGAAATGGTGACATTTACTATGCAGTTTCTCTGTATGTACAGTAGCCTTTAATAGGTCTTTCATTCAAGCTGTCAAACCACAAAACAATGTACTTGTAACTGAAAATAAGCTCTATGAAAGATAGTACGTTCACAATAAATCATCCAGTGATGGCTAGAGTAAATAATCTATGTCCTTTGATAATGATTTGCGTCGAATTTAATGGAAAACTATGCGACTTGCGCTCCGTGGCATTTCAGAATGTTGACGCTGAGTGTTGGCGTTATGTGCGTACCTTTGTAGAAAATAAATAATTATTTAAGATACGCCATGTCGTCCGTCAGACATGTCCGTGTGCGACCCCCTTTAATTAACCCTGCCACTCACAGTTGACCAAAGTTGTGTTGAGAAATATGTATGAAGAGACAAAGACGATATACGATATATATTGATAATCATCTGGAAAATCTTCCGATTATCGATGCGTGAAAAAGGCATCGATCCCAAGCCTAGTTCAATGGAATTAAGAAAGTTATACTGGTTTTGGAACAACATGAGGGTGGAGTAAATGCTACTTTTTGTATTTGTATTTTTTATTTTTTTATGAACTATCCCTTTAAGCTTTATAAGTCTGGGTGAAATGCTAATCGGCAGTAGCAGAGACCTGAATGGAACAACAATATTTGCCCTTTAAGATTGCATAGAAATGGACTCCATTCCCCACTTAACATCATTTTTCATGGAGTTTAATGTTTGTGCTTGTCTTAAGGCACAATGTATTAGTGTTTGTGTGTGCATGAACAGGTTAGCTGATCACAGAGTGCAGTTGAGTGAGCATCTCTCCATCTTCCCACACTGTGGGGAGCTGAGAGAGAAGTTGCTGGCCCTTTCGTCTTTTTCACCTCATTTTACATCACACAAGGGTGCTCTCTCTCTCTCACACACACAAAAGGCAAGCAGAAATGAGACATTTGCATGGTGTTTTTTTTTTTTTTTTGTCTGTTGTTGTAAAGTTTTATTGGTTAAATCCTATGTGACACAAATGCTATCCATTCCTATAGGGGGCAGTATAGATTATGCATGGTCCATTACCTTCCCTTGAGTCATAAATGTTTTTTTGTTTTTTTAAACACCCTGCACACAAATTTGACAATATGTTAACAAGACTGCAAACAGATATAGTATAGTATAGTATGGTATATACAGTATAAGCTATTGTATTTTTATTTTATTTTTATATACCCTGCAAAAACAAATTAATGAAGCCGTAAGCATTTAAAGCCATGTGTGGACTTATCACGATTATCTTATAATCAGCATGTGTTTGTTTTTCATTATAAAATGGATAATTCCGACAATTTTGATTGAAGGAACCACGTTAAAAACCATTGCAAAATGGTGGTAAATGCACACCTTTGACTGTCTTAAAAGGGTCATTACATGCCTTTTTTGTTATTTTAATATGTTCCTTTAGGTTCACTTATAAGTAAAGAAGTTTGCCCAAAAAAAGAGTCATATATTTGTAAAACATGATCATTTTCCACCCACATTCTGACCCTCTGTCAGAAACGCTCAGTTTTGGTGCTGC
This sequence comes from Myxocyprinus asiaticus, assembly GCF_019703515.2. Lineage (NCBI taxonomy): Eukaryota > Metazoa > Chordata > Actinopteri > Cypriniformes > Catostomidae > Myxocyprinus > Myxocyprinus asiaticus. Next base: position 16,822,209 of record NC_059361.1, read on the forward strand.
TTCTCCTTGAAAGGCCTGTTCACACCAAACTCTTTTTTTTTGGTGCGATTGTTTGTTCTGAACAAGCTTTTGAATGGTAACAATGGATTACGATGGCACTATTCACAGCGGATCCGACAAATCATCCGCCGACAATCCGAATGTTTTTTTACGGAGAGTGGTCCGTTTTTTTTTTCTTCTTCTTCAGACTGCCATGAAAACCGACTGACCAATGATGAAAGAGCTTTTTGTCATTTTTCCAGAGTCACTGCAGCTGCTCAATCCAGTGCGTTGGTGGTGCTAATCAACTGGTAAACACCGGCATTGGACGTGCAGCTGATACCCAGAAAATGATATACTTAAAATTAAATATTTGCAGTTCATGAACCCTTTGAACTGAAAACATAAACACTGTATGTTTTTGAAAGTTTGCTTTAATATGCATATAAATGTCCCTGTATATTCTCATGGCATTAAAAATAGCAGCGAGGTTCGGCAATTTCTAAAATATGGCATAAAAAGATTTGTTACATGCAATGTTTTAGACAAACAAATTACAGAACCACACTGCTATTTTTATTACAAGGACAATATAACAAAGTATTGCAAGAATATTAATAAAGAAAAGTCCGTGAGCAGTGTTTTCTTTTATATTATTTTTAAAATGTGCATTATTTTTTATACTGTTATTCTCAATGTACATTATTCCACATATATTTTTACTGTACCTTGTGTTATTATCCAGGCATAATAAAAAGAGCTGGGAGTCTGGAATATAGATCTACTTGTATCAAAATACATGTGCAAATAAATATGAAACAGTGCTCCTTACTCATCTCACTCACATAAAAAACAGATTATATCCACCTCAAAATGCATCAACATCATGGAAAGAACATAATGAAACAGTTATGCCAAATTAGGAAAATAAATGTTTTAACAGCATTTATTATACAGTATTAGTCTCTGCTGAAGGGTGCGAACAGGAGACTGGTATAAAAACAGTACTGCAACAGCGCTTCTGTACAGGAATGAAATCGTTTTTAGTTTCATCGTTTACGGACTCGGTGTGAATAGGCCTTCCGCCAGAGGTTCGACACAAATTTGCTGTGAACAGGCCTTAAGACTTGACATTAAATGCCCAGTGTTATGATTGGCTTTCTGCTCTTGACTGACCTGCTCTCTCTACTTGCCATCTCACTGCTCACTAGCTAGCTTACTACTAGGTAGGCTGAGGAAGTGATTAAAGGTAAAGTAGGCATTGATATTTTTTTGTAGAGGTGGTCAGATGCAAATGTCTACCACAGTGTGACATCACAATGTAGAGGAAGTAGAGAATGAGTTGTTTTGGCAGCTTGGTTTAAAAAAAAAAAAAAAAATTTGCAGTGAGGAGGAAGTTTTGAGTTCTGAAACTTACAGTATGTTTTTGTAGTACAATGACCTCTTATATGTCAAAAGTTCAAGGAAAGTTGTATTGTTTATGTTATGATCCCTTTAATATCCCCTTAATCATGGTAAAATCACTGTCACACATGGCCTTGAGTGGCTTATTGCTTTTACATTGCAAAAATCTGTTTCTTAAGTATTTTTTGTCTTGTTTTCCAGTAAAAGAAATATCTAAATATTCTTAAAACAAGATATATTTGCTTGACAAGAAAAATGTCACAAGACATTAAGTCTTGTTTTCAGAGAAATCTGACAAAATGTTGTAAGCCATGCTTAAAACAAGAAAAAAATCTGCCAATGAGGTAAGAAAAATAAACTTGTTTTCCCTTTGAATTAAGTTTATTTTTCTTAACCCATTGGCAAATAGTTTTTTTTTTTTTTTTTAAGCATAAACCTCACTAAATAGGTAGATTTAGACAAACTATCTTATGCCATTTTGCTTGTCAAGTAAATTTACCTTGTTCTAAGAATGTTCAGCTATTTTTACTAGAAAACAAGTGAAAAATACTTTTTTTTTTTTTTTTTGCAGTGTATAAAATGGTGACAACAGCAAAATGATAGATGACACCAGTGTTAAAATGAGAGTATCATTTATTAAAATAAATAATTGGAATGAACAATTCTTTTGCTGAGTAATATAGTTGATAGTTGAACTGTAAGCACTTGACACTTTAATTAGACTGTGCTGTCACAGGTGTGGAATTACCAACATTTTGCATTGGCTTTGAACACCTCTCATTCAATCTGAATTTAGAGTCAGAACTATCCATTTTATAATGAGAAACAAGAACTTGCCTTTGCAATTATAAGATAATCGTGATAAGTGTTGCCTAGAATCATCTGTCGGTCACACCCAATGATCCCTGTTAATTGAGGAATGCAGAAGTCAGTTCTGCCCCAGCCTTTGGTATTACACAAGGAGTATATAATTATTGAAGCTTCAAAATATGCTCATTAATCCCATTAGTTTAGTCAAGCGTTGAATTATGGGTGTCTGGTAATAAATGTGAGCTTAGGGACACTGACAGCATCCAGTGTTATGTAATGGTGTCACTCTAAGGGTTATTGTTTATCAGTGGACACTGTAAATAGGACAGTTGTTGTTGTTTGGGAAATTGCCATGGTAATGAGTGTGAAAGGTGAAGGAAACCACCTAAAGGAGTGTCAGTGTTTATCTCAAGCGAGACTCTCTGAATTTCATGCCCCGCTTAGTTAGCTGGATGGTCGTGTCTGAGCATAGAGTCCAAGACATCGTTGGCCACTCCAGTGCTGCTTTTGCTTGGATCACTTGGCTCCCTGTACTCTTAAGTTTTCAGTTAGCTTATGATTTGGCCAATCGTCTGATTGAAGGCGGCGTGCATCATTTCTTGCCTTATCTTCTCGTAGACTTTTTTCCTTTGCGATCTTTCAAGTTTATCTCTGATCTCCGAAGAAGATATCGCAAGTAGAGCGTTCGCGTCATCCGCGTTTTCTGAACTGCCTTTTTTTGTGGGTTTTTTATTGTTATTATAGAGTGGAAAAGTACTCCTTGCTGCAGACGGTGGCTGTTGTTGTTTGGAAAACTACCTGGTGATGAAACATAATCACACCCTCCACCCCCGACATTATCGGTTCTTTGTAGAGACCAGCAAGCTTTTGGGGCTGGTGCGGAACCAGATTTTCCATCCCGGAACGGCCTTTACAGCGGTGGCAATATGCCGAACAGTTCGAGAATTTGCACCGGCCCAGGAACCCGCCCCCGAACCTGAACCAACCTGTCAGTGGAAAAGGGCTAACAGTGTTCACTGCTCCCTACACACTCCGCAGGGGATATCAGAAGTTTCTATATTCTGATTTGTTGTTTTAAGTGTAATGACATAATATACTTGGTTAAATAATAAAAAATATAATATAAATGGTCACACTTTATATTAGGTGGCCTTAACTGCTATGTACTAACATTAAATACATACAAGACTATGTATTTACTGTGTAACTATATGTTGTTCTGCAAAATATCCACATTTGCTGCTACTGAGGTTGATATTTTTAGGTTTAGGAGTAGGGGTAGGGTTAGTGTTAGGATAAGGTGTTAGAGTTAGGTTTTGCGGTAAGGGTTGGGTTAGAGTTATTGGTAAAGTTAACTGTGTAACTAAAAATTTAATTAAATGCAGGCACTTTAAATGTAATTACAATGCAACAACATGTACAGTACTGTGCAAAAGTCTTAAGATGGTTATTTGTATTTTCAGCTTTATTGTGTCAATAGGACAAATACATTTTAGACTCCCAAACATTTCTTTTGCAAATAGAAAAGATTAGAATAGAAGAACAGGGAGCCCTGCAACAGAAGGTATGGCCCCCCACAGAGCCCTCCATTGAATATTGAGTCAGTCTGAGATTACAAGAAGAGACAGAAGCAATTGAGACAGCCGAAAAAGATGGCTTCTCCAAGAAGCTTGGAACATCCTATCTGCGAACAACCAAGAAATGCTGTGTCTAGGCATTATTTTTGAAGACATCCTCACTATGCAACATTTTCCCAGGTGCCTAAAACTTTTGCACAGTACTGTATGTACAAAATAAGTACATTGTATCAAATGGTTAAGGACATAGTAGTTAAGACCACCTAATATAAAGTGGGTCCATGTAAATATAAAACCGTACTTTCATATACTGTACATGTATGTAATGCATGAGATCAAGGTGACCATCGCAGAGGATGCTACGTACAGTAGTAATTTTTGTTCTGCTCGTTTTCATTTTTATTTATTACAAAAACAATCAGTTCAATTTACGGTAAAATACTGGCAGCTGTGGTTGCCAGAAATGTACAGCAATAAATACAGTGACCATGTTTCATGCTTTACGGTATGTCATTTTGATGGCTGTATAGTTTATGGTTCACTATACCGTTTATATGATTACATGATATAAACTAAATATACTAACCATGTGGAACTATAAAAGTCTGCTTTTTAATTTAAAATGTATTACTCATCACTGTAGTATCTATAAAAGACCACATGATGACTTGCGTGTCCCTTCCAGAAGCAATAATTAATACACATGTAGATACAGTGCACAGTGTTACTCATACAAACACAAAACACCATCAGGGTAACACATGTGACACTAAAATATTGCAATAAACATTAACCAAACTACATAAAATATAACACAGAACACCCCAACGTACATAACTGATATTAAAAATAAGAAGAAACATAACTAATTCCATAAAATATAATGAAATTTGATGGGAACACCCAATTATTGTTTTTCACCATAATTTTAACAATAGTTTACCATAAAAAGTACATGCATTCGCTTTTTAAACATTATATATATATATATATATATATATATATATATATATATATATATATATATATATAAAATATATATATTTTTTTACATTAATTATATGGTAAAATTAGAATATATTTTTACATCTACATTTTTTTATTTTAGAATGACAGAAATCGGTATGATAATATCAAAATTTCAAAAGATGGAAAAACATATATCAAATTTAACCCTGATGTAAGCTTACTCTAAATCACTCAATGAGCAATGGCTAACTTTAGCTCTTTATTTCTATCCTGTTGGGCTTGATGGAAACATTTGCAATTGTGTAAATTATCATGTTGTAAAGTTTAAGTGATCAAGCTTGATTAGAGTATATTTCTGAAAGTGTGGTAGTCTTTTATAGAAATACATCCCTACATTATAACACAAGTATGTCCAGTTTTAAATGTTACAGAGTTCAAAAGGGACTGCATAACAGGAATAATCCGGCATAATTTTTCTGTAGACTGCAGTCATACATGTGAAAATGTATTTGCCCCCCTTCCTGATTTCTTCTATTTTTGTGTGTTTTTCATACTAAATTGTTTTAGATCTTCAAACAAGATATAACATAAAACAAACACAACCTGAGTAAACACAAAATACAGTTTTCAAATATATAATTTTTTTTATTAAAGCAAAAAAAAATGTATCCAACACCTCTATCACCCGTGTGAAAAACAAACTACCCCTTAAACTTAATAGCTGGTTGTGCCACATTTAGCAGCAACAACTACAACCAAACGCTTCTGATAACTGGAGATCAGTCTTTCACAACGCTGTGGTGGAATTTTGGCCCACTTTAGTTCAGCCACATTGGAGGGTTTTCAAGCATGAACTGCTCATTTAAGGTCCTGCCACAGCATCTCAATCGGGTTCAAGTCAGGACTTTGTCTAGGCCACTCCAAAACTTTAATTTTGCTTCTTTTGAGCCATTCAGAGGTGGACTTACTCCTATGCTTTGGATCATTGTCTTACTGCATACTCCAGTTGCACTTGAGCTTCAACTCACGGACTGATGACTGGACGTTCTCCTTTAGGGTTTTCAGGTAGAGAGCAGAATTCATGTTTCCCTCAATTATTGCAAGTTGCCCTGGCCCTGAAGCAGAAAAGCATCCTCACACCATCACACTACCACCACCATGCTTGACCATAGGTATGATGTTCTTTTTGTGGAATTCTGTGTTTGATTAAAGCCAGATGTAACAGGACCCCTGTCTTCCAAACAGTTCCAGTTTCAACTCCTCAGTCCACAGAACATTCTCTCAAAAGGTTTGAGGATCTTCAAGGTGTGTTTTGGCAAAATTCAGACGAGCCTTAATGTTCTTCTGTGTTAGCAGGTGTTTTCACCTTGTCACTCTTCCATGGATGGCATTATTGTCTAGTGTATTTCTGATAGTGGAGTCATGAACAGTGACCTTTACTGATGTGAGAGAGGCCTGCAGTTCCTTGGATGCTGTCCTTGGCTTTTTTGTAACTTCCTGGATGAGTCGTCGCTGTGCTCTTGGAGGAATTTTGGAAGGTCGGCCACTTCTGGGAAGGTTCACTACTGTGCTAAGTTTTCTCCCTTTGGAGATAATGGCTCTCACTGTGGTTCTTTGTAGTTCCAGAGCCTTTGAAATAGCTTTGTAACCCTTCCCAGACTGATGTATTTCAATCACCTTTTTCCTCATTTCTGGAATTTCTTTCGACCTTGGCATAGTGTGCTACTGGGTGAGACCATTTAGCCAACTTCATGCTGCTGAAAAAGTTCTATTTAGGTGTTGATTTGATTGAACAGGGCTGGCAGTAATCAGACCTGGGTGTGTCTAGTCCAGCTGAACCCCATTATGAATGCAGTTTCACAGATTTGGGGATTTAGTAGGCTAACTAAGGGGGCAAATACTTTTTCATACAGGCCCAGTTGGTTTTGGATAATTCTTTTGCTTCTATAAATAACATTATCATTTAAAAAGTGTATTTTGTGTTTACTCAGATTGCTTTTGTTTTATATTAGATTTTGTTTGAACTTTTGAAACAATTTAGTATGAGATATACACAAAAACAGAAGAAATCAGGATGGGGGCAAATACTGTTCCACAACACTGTAGGCCTATGTATATTCAGTTAACTCTGTGTCCTTCTCCTAGTGTGCTGTGTCCTGCCTGTGCACATCACTGGAGCCACAGGCAGCAGTACACAGCAGCCTGAAGCTCAGAGCATCAAAACACTCTGATACAGCCCTGTAATTACCACACATCACAGACACAGGAACACGCTGTGGACCAGTCAGCTGCAGAACCAATGTGCACATATGGAACTTACACTTGTGGCAGCCAAAATGTGTTTGATGGCACACATAACGATCCAAATATTTAAAAAACATTAAAAACTGGGGCACCACTGAGGCCATTGGTCTGTGCAGTAATTGTTCTGTGATTTGTGGGGGCGGAAAAAAATTGGATCTGAGATATGAGATGAGCTGCATTGGCGCTCATTCATATGCTAGTCACAGGCTGTGTCTCGTTTGGAAGGATGCATCCTCCGGAGGTCGCATTTGTCGGCCTCATACGTCATCGAGGCTGTCTCGTTTCAGAAAACTGAGTAGGACACTTCGAATGCAGCCTTCTTTCACGGGAATTCGGAGGATGCATGAGGTGTATCCTTCGTGGACACTCACAACCCACAATACTTTGCTTCAACGGAAATGTAAAAAAAAAAATGACGGCAATTCGCCTGTAAATATGATGTTCAAACACAAGTAATGTTAATTCCCAAGTTGAAGTACCTCAGTAGGTGTCCTACCTAGCATGCAACCTTCCAAATGAGACACAGCCACGGAAAGATTTAAACAGTTAGCACAATTGATCCTGAAGAATAACAAGGGGTTTTAGTGGCTTTTTAAGAGGAATTGCAGCAGACACGTGTTCTATAACGTTTATTGTAGAATTATTGTAGAATTATTATTTTTTTGTTTATTTTTTTTTTAATTCCCCATATCACAAGCCACCTTATTTCCTGTTTAGGTGTTGTTTATTAGGCTTAAGACAACTGGTTCGCTAAAATAAGTATTAATTCTCATCGTTGCATTTACAGAGTCCATCTCGAATGGCATGTTATCAGCAGTATTAATAATGTCGGTCTAGATTAAAGTAGCTGCCTAAATAAATACCTGGCGACGGAGCGCTATTTTTAGTGCAGCAAATGACATGCAAATCTCATCAACGCTCTCATTGTCACCTGACATAAAGCAATTTTTAGACAAGTTTAATGCGACACATGTATTTTGCCCCATTGATTTATATACGTTTACGCAAACTTAAACTCAAAGTGTCGTGGAGGTAATAAATAAATTTTCACAGAGATGTAATTACGTAGATGATGATTAATAGCGAAATAAAGGTTTTATAGTTCATGTTAATAGAATTTTGGGAATTTTAAACAAGTGGATTCGTTAAAAGCATCACTGGCAAAATAGTGGCCTTTCTGTTGGCACATGCCTTAGCATCCCTAGTAGGTATAGCTGCAGGCCAGAGATCTCCAAATGGGGGCAAAAAAAAAAAAAACATCGGGAAAAACTGATTATCGTTCAGTCTCTAATTACGTCATCTAACATAATCATCATTGAATGTACACATCACATATTATGTAAAATATAACAAATTAATTTAAAAATAAATATTGTTTTTACAAATTATTGCATTTAGGCTCCTTCAGCTTACCTAACTCAAAAGGCTCGGCTAACTAAATCAGCTCCTAATTAAAACAAATTACCTAACGAAAACAGCTCCTAATTAAGGCAGTTTACCTAATTAAAAAAGTTTACCTTACTAAAACAACTTACCAAGCAGTTGAGGCATCTATGCCATTACGTCATCTAATTAACAAATGGAAACTTATGCAAACATAATCATCATTGAATATCCACATCACATATAATGTCAAATATATAAATAAGAGTCAGAATGACAATTTGGAGCTCAGCTGAACATTACATAGCAATAAATGCTGCTACTGAGAGAGAACAATTATGCTTTTTTGTGAACACATTATTGGAAACATATTCCACTGTGGTTACCATAGACATGGCAGGTTACTACATTTCCTGGCATAATCTTGTAAGGTTTCCTGGTTTAATGAGCAACTTTGGGCAAATAGTATGTCATAAAATTTTCACTGCTCCATTGATCATATTGATTTGAGACCCACAGTTAAAGTGCAAAACTTAATGGAGAGCATGTGAAACCGACACTGCGCAGTGTGTGTGTGTGTGTGTGTGTGTGTGTGTGTGTGTGTGTGATCTGATACTGAACTGTAATTTCACAGTTCCTGGCGTTAAGAGGGAAAGAGGGCTGGAGGTTGTGGTTGAGGGGGTGTTGGCAGGTGGGATTTGACTAGCACAGTATGGACTCGAGAGGTGAGTAAAGGCTTCGCATGATTTCTCTGCCATGGATCTCAGTGTCAGGATGTTAACAAGCTCAGCAATAACAATCAGCTTTATTCAAAGGGGACACTTTTCCCCCAAAGAACTCTAGGTGATTCAAAGAATATTGGATAGTCACTGAGGAGTCATTTATTAGACTCCATTTAGAGTTTCAACACTCAAACTGAGGTTTGTCGATTTGTAATGGATTTGAATGAGGTCAGAATAGTGCCATTAGGCTCACAAACGATAGCTAATACACAAGAATTAATTACATGGACTGTCTTCTCTTGTTTGGTCTTTCATTTGTCTTTTATGTGTGTGTTTATTGGCAGTTTGATTGTGTGTGTCTGCTTGTGAATGTGTGTACCTGCAGGTCTGTGGTGTGCTAAATACACCCCCTTTCACAGTTGCCCATATAACAATTAGAATAGTTATGGACAAAGACAAGATAAAATCTCAATAAATAACTAGGTTTGGGAACTTCAGGTTCTTATTCAGAACAGTTCTCTATCATACATTATTCTGCCATTTCATGACTCTTATGAGACAGATTATTTTGACTCTACAGCGCGAACAGTGTTGCCTGATTCCTGAACAATTGACCCTTATAAAGCCGGCTCGTGTGAATCTTCAGCGCCAAACATACAGCGTGACCAGTGTAGTCTGATTCCCAAACGAATTACACTTATGAGCTGGTTGTTCTGACTCTACAGTGCAAACAGTGTAGCCTGATTCCTGAATGAATGACTCTTATGAGCCTGTTCTTTCGAATCTACAATGCCAAACATACCGTGTAACCAGTGTAATCTGATTCCCAAATGAATGACTCTTATGAGGCGGTTGTTCTGATTCTGCTGTGTAAACAGTGTAATCCAGTTCTTATGAGAGGTTTTTTTTCCCAAATCCACAGTGCGAGACATACAGCGTAACAAGTGTAGTCTAGTTGCTAAATGAATGACTCTTATTAGACAGATTATTTTGACTCTACAGGGCAAAAATTGTTGCCTGATTTCTAAACAACTGACCATTATGAGCCAGCTCTTGTGAATCTACAGTGCCAAACATACAGTGTGACCAGATTAGTCTGATTCCCAAACGAATGACTCTTATGAGCCAATTGTTCTGACTCTACTGCTTAACAGTGTTGCCCAATTCCTGTATGAACTACTCTTATTTTTTTTTATTTTTCAATTTGGAATGCCCAGTGTGCTTTTAAGTCCTCGTGGTCAGGTAGTGATTCGCCTCAGTCCGGGTGGCAGAGGACGAATTCCAGTTGCCTCCGCATCTGAGATCATCAACCCACGCATCTTATCACGTGGCTTGTTGAGCGCGTTGCCACGGAGACTCGTGGAGGCTTCACGCCATCCACTGTGGCAACCACACTCAATTCACCACGCGCCCCACCGAGAACGAACCACATCATAGCGATCACGAGGAGGTTACCCCCTGTGACTCTACCCTCCCTAGCAACCGGGCCAATTTGGTTGCTTAGGAGACCTGGCTGGAGTCACTCAGCACGCCCTGGGATTTGAACTAGCGAACTAGCGAACTCCAGGGGTGGTAGCCAGCGTCTTTACCACTGAGCTACCCAGGCCCCCCTTATGAGGCTGTTCTTTAGAATCTACAGTGCCAGTCATACAGTGAAACCACTGTAGTTTGATTCCCAAATTAATGACTCTTATGAGCCGGTTCTTTTGACTCTTCAGCGCAAAGAGTGTAGCCCAATTCCTGAATGAATGACTCTAATGAGCCTGTTCTTTCGAATCTACAGTGCCAGTCATACAGTGTAACCACTGTAGTCTGATTCCCAAACGAATGACTCTTATGAGCCAGTTGTTCTGACTCTAGTGCGCAACAATGTTGCCCGATTCCTGTACAAACTATAATGAGCCAGTTCTTTCGAATCTACAGCACCAAACATACAGTGTAACTAGTGTAGTCTGATTCCCAATTGAATGACTCTTATGAGCCTGTTGTTCTGACTCTACTGCGCGAAAAGTGTTGTCCGATTCCTGAACAAACAACTCTTATGAGCCGGTTCTTTCAAATCAACAATGCCAAACATACAGTGTAACCAGTGTAGTCTGATTCCTAAACGAATGACTCTTATGAGCCGATTGTTCTGACTCTAATGCGTAAACAGTGCAATCCAATTTCTGAACTCTTATGAGCCGTTTTTTTTCCAATCTACAGCTTGAAACATACAGCGTAACAAGTGCAGTCTAGTTGCTAAATGAATGACTCTTATGAGACAGATTATTTTGACCTTACAGGGCGAACAGTGTTGCCTGATTACTGAACAAATGACTCTTATTAGCCTGTTCTTTCGGATCAACAGTGCCAAACATACTGTGCAACCAGTGTAGTCTAATTCCGTAATTATGAGCCGGTTGTTCAAACAGTGTTGCCTGATACTTGAACAAATTACTCTTATGAGCCAGTTCTTTTGAATACAGTGCCAAACATACAGCGCGGCCAGTGTAGTCTGATTCGCAAACAAATGACTCTTATAAGTCAGTTCTTTTGAGTCTACATCGCAACACAGTGCTATACACAGTGTTAGCTCCCGAATGAATGAAAGAGGAATCGGATCCTGAATTGTTAAATTCCTTACGATTTCCATCGCTAATGATTCAGTGAACATTATTCTACAGACAAAAGGCTTGCTTTCATAATCTTACATCAAACTGTAATGACTTGCTCCGTCTCTGAAACGACTTTCTACTGATGACATCAAGGCCATGTGGGCGGGGAAAAATGATATTAACCAGTAATATCATTGCCTAACTGTCATAATTCAGTCAAATCCTGATCGATGAAATCAAGTCCAACTGAATTTATTTTCCACTGAATACAGAAAGTAAACATATTTTAATAAAACATTCATTACAGAAGTTAAATGCTCTTTCATGTTGAATGCTGTTTCGTGTTGACTTTATTATGATCTTAACTAAGATTAAAACGGTAGTCTATTGTAGTAGTGGTATGAGAAACTAAGAGAGAAATTAATCTTAGCTTTAGTTTGTCCTGCCAGAGCAAGTCTACAATTAAATTTCTACCTAATTTTCTTGCATTATAGAATCTCTTTTGTCCTTATATTTCGTTCTAATGATTCTACTTTATTTCATAAGCTTGAAAATGCTGATCCTGATCTGCTTTAGATATTTTAACAGCTTTTCATTTTGCATTTGTTGTCTTCAGGCTTTGCACTGAGTGTTGAGCGAGTGTGTGTGTACACAGGTGTGAGAAGCATACACTGTGCTTGGCATGTGCAACAGACCTAACACTACAGCAGTGCAGCGTGAGTGAGATATGCTGAAAATGAAAGATAGCGAGCAAGGGAGATAAAGAGAGGGAGAGAGAGAGAGAGAGAGCGAGCGTGCTTTAAACAGACGTGGACGGCTGTTTGCCGCTCATTGTAGCACAGCTAATGTATCACTGCTGAGCTCACCAAAAACAGATCTAAAGAGGAGAGAAGAGTGGAGAGTAAACACAGAGAGAAAAACCAGGGCAGAAGCTCATTAGTGACACGTTATTCTCTGCTTGAGGGAATGAGTGAATGCATATGTGTGAGAGAGTACAAGAAGGGAGGAAGACCTTAGAAGAGAGGAGAGAAGTGTTGTGTATCAGAGCTGTGGATTTATGCTTGAAGATGACATTACATCCTGTCCAGTCCTGACAACCCTCCACCTTCACTCCTCCTTCCCTCCCTCCTCTTCCTCTCCTCCCCCCTACAGCAGGCGGGCTTTTTGTGGCTGACCATGCGAGGAACCTCTCAGTGCTGCGAGAATCTCCTCTCCACCTCCGGATAGTTCTGCAGTGCTCGTTCCTTGGCTCATTGACCCCAGCGCAGTTTTGACTGTTTTCCTTTTCACCACGTATTTGCACGAGGGAACAGCTTGTGGACCAAACAAGGGGCGAAGCAACTTTTTGACTGTGTAGATGGCTCATTTGTCCTTGTGCTCAATAATTTATGCACTTTTTGTGTTGCTGCTGTGACAATATCTACAGGAGGGGACCAGGGAGGAAGGTTGGGATTGTGACCCCTGCATGATCCCTCAGCAAGTCCTCTGTGTGAATTAGTCAGCAGCCTCTTCATCCTCCTCCTCCTCGCCTGCCGGCATGCAGGTCTCGATCGCTTGCACAGACCACAACCTCAAGGGTCGGAATGGAGACCACGGAAAACAAAACACAACCAGCCCCAACGTGGTGAACGCAGCACGGGCAAAGTTCCGCACGGTTGCCATCATCGCCCGGAGCTTTGGCTCGTTTACCCCCCGTCATCACATCTCCCTCAAAGAGTCCACCGGCAAGCTCACTGGCATGAAGTACCGGTATGTCTCTTTCTGCCTCCGTCTCTCTCCCACACATTAACCACTTTCCTTCCCCTTTATTCTTTTGTTTAGAACCCCTGCACTAAACATCTGTTAAGTGTCGCTCTCAACAAATCCCTTCAACTGTGGCTTTGTCTCTCAATGAAATGCTTTGGCTGTTCTAGAACTGTCCTGAGATCAGCTCCAAGTGTCTCAGTAATAGTAGTAGTGTGAAGATCTGATGTGCTGGTGACACTTTTTATAGATCAGTGTCAGTTATGATGTGTGTGGCTTAGGTGTTGTATATTGTGGGGACCAGCCAATGGTCCGCACGTTAATAAACATACTAAATAATGTCGTAATGAAAATGTACATCATAGAATGATATTAACTAAGTTTTTACATGGCTCTTTTTCATGCATCGATAATCGGAAGATTTTCCTGATGATTATCGATATACAGTATATCAGGATTTTTATATATATATATATATATATATATATATATATATATATATATATATATACATATACATATATATATATATATATATATATATATATATATATACATATACATATATATATACATATATACATATATATATACATATATACATATATATATACATATATATATATATATATATATATATATATATATATATATATATATATATATATAATTAGGGCTCCTTGTTGCACAACAGTATTTGTCTTTTCAGACAAATTTTGCAACACAACTTTGGTAAAGTGTGAGTGGCAGGATAAATTAAAGGGGGTCGCACACCGGACACACCTGGCGGACGACATGCTTGCTTGCTGTGGCTCCTATGAGGAGCATAGTGTGCAGTGTTGGGCAAGCTACTCAAAAAATTTAGCTAGCTAAGCTACCAACTACTCAACAGAAACATTTGTTAAGCTAAGCTAAAAGATATAAGCCAAAAGTAGCTTGCTACATTTAAGTGACTTTTTTCAACCGCAGATGCACAGAGTATACTGTCATAGACAAAGCACCTAAAAGACGTATTCACGTGATGTTTAGCAAAGCCATGATACAGTATATTACAGATTAGTGCAATACAGTATACAAGTATACAGAAGGTGCAATACATATGTGCACATAAAAAAACATGTAAATTCATATTTAGACATGCTACCTATACAAACCCATGTACATTTTATTTTTCATATTTATACTACTACCTCTACAAACATGTTCAATTTGAAAAATCACTATTTTTACATTAATGTTTATATTTATACTACAACTTCTACAGACACATACGCATTTAAACGTAATTTCATTTGCACATTTCTGTATAAAAACTCTGCATACATACAGTATACTATTGATCTTATCCT